>NC_136126.1:337032-624285 GCF_965212315.1 Lampetra planeri | reverse complement strand
CCGCTCTCCTCTCTCTCTGCTCTCTCCTCCCTCTCTCCCCTCTCTCCCCTCTCTCTCTCTCTGCTCTCTCCTCCCTCTCCGCTCTCTCTCTCTGACGAAGAAGGGGGGGCTGTGCACGTGACCACACCCCGCACATCTACCCCCTCCCCCTTCTGCTCCCCCTCTAACCCCCACCCCCCGCTCTCCGTACCAATAGGCTAGACCCCCCCCCCTCTCTCCCACAATTTTGTCCCCCCCCGCCTCCCCTCCCTTGATGCCGGAACGCGCGATGCGACGGGCACTGCGGGGGAGGAGAGATGGGGGGTGGTGGGGGGGGGCGATAATTAGGGGGATCAGGGAACGTGCGCGCCGGGGATGGGGTGGGAGCGGTGTGGGGGGTGGGGGCATCAATTAAGGAGGATGGTGGAGCGGGAGTCGGGTAGGGGGGGGATTAGCTAATTAGGGGCTGGGTGGGTGGGCGGCTCGCGCGGTGTGGAGCGGTGTGGGGGGTCCGGGCGCGAGCGCTGGGCCACGTTGCATCCATCACGCGAGGTCTGAGAGCATAGGGAGGGAGGGAGGGGGAGGGAGGGGGAGGGAGGGAGGGGAGGGAGGGGGGGAGGGGGAGGGGAGGGGGGGAGGGAGGGGGGGTCGCGAACGCTGCTGGGATCGCCTGGTCGCCTGCTCCCCCCTGCGGTGGCGCGTGGGATCAGAGCTGATCACCTCAGGATTGTCAAAGTGCACCTAGACTGGCACAAGCGCCGTGCTGACGCCATCGGCCCATTGTGTTGGATGTCGTCTGGGCTGTGTGTCCCCTCGGTTGAATCGGCCTTGTTTGTCAATCAGCTACTCACCTCGACTCTATCAGCTACTCACCTCGACTCTATCAGCTACTCACCTCGACTCCATCAGCTACTCACCTCGACTCTTCAGCTACTCAGCTCGACTCCATCAGCTACTCACCTCGACTCCATCAGCTACTCACCTCGACTCTTCAGCTACTCACCTCGACTCTATCAGCTACTCACCTCGACTCCATCAGCTACTCACCTCGACTCCATCAGCTACTCACCTCGACTCCATCAGCTACTCACCTCGACTCTACAGCTACTCACCTCGACTCTATCAGCTACTCACCTCGACTCCATCAGCTACTCACCTCGACTCCATCAGCTACTCACCTCGACTCCATCAGCTACTCACCTCGACTCTATCAGCTACTCACCTCGACTCTATCAGCTACTCACCTCGACTCTTCAGCTACTCACCTCGACTCTATCAGCTACTCATCTCGACTCCATCAGCTACTCACCTCGACTCTATCAGCTACTCACCTCGACTCTATCAGCTACTCACCTCGACTCCATCAGCTACTCACCTCGACTCTTCAGCTACTCACCTCGACTCCATCAGCTACTCACCTCGACTCCATCAGCTACTCACCTCGACTCGACTCTATCAGCTACTCACCTCGACTCTATCAGCTACTCACCTCGACTCTATCAGCTACTCACCTCGACTCTATCAGCTACTCACCTCGACTCCATCAGCTACTCACCTCGACTCTATCAGCTACTCACCTCGACTCTATCAGCTACTCACCTCGACTCTATCAGCTACTCACCTCGACTCTTCAGCTACTCACCTCGACTCTTCAGCTACTCATCTCGACTCTATCAGCTACTCACCTCGACTCGACTCTATCAGCTACTCACCTCGACTCTATCAGCTACTCACCTCGACTCTATCAGCTACTCACCTCGACTCGACTCTATCAGCTACTCACCTCGACTCTATCAGCTACTCACCTCGACTCTTCAGCTACTCACCTCGACTCTTCAGCTACTCACCTCGACTCCATCAGCTACTCACCTCGATTCTATCAGCTACTCACCTCGACTCTATCAGCTACTCACCTCGACTCCATCAGCTACTCACCTCGACTCTTCAGCTACTCACCTCGACTCTATCAGCTACTCACCTCGACTCCATCAGCTACTCACCTCGCTCTTCAGCTACTCACCTCGACTCCATCAGCTACTCACCTCGACTCCATCAGCTACTCACCTCGACTCGACTCTATCAGCTACTCACCTCGACTCTATCAGCTACTCACCTCGACTCTATCAGCTACTCACCTCGACTCTATCAGCTACTCACCTCGACTCCATCAGCTACTCACCTCGACTCTATCAGCTACTCACCTCGACTCTATCAGCTACTCACCTCGACTCTATCAGCTACTCACCTCGACTCTATCAGCTACTCACCTCGACTCTATCAGCTACTCACCTCGACTCTATCAGCTACTCACCTCGACTCTATCAGCTACTCACCTCGACTCTATCAGCTACTCACCTCGACTCTTCAGCTACTCACCTCGACTCTATCAGCTACTCACCTCGACTCTATCAGCTACTCACCTCGACTCCATCAGCTACTCACCTCGACTCTTCAGCTACTCACCTCGACTCCATCAGCTACTCACCTCGACTCTTCAGCTACTCACCTCGACTCCATCAGCTACTCACCTCGACTCCATCAGCTACTCACCTCGACTCGACTCTATCAGCTACTCACCTCGACTCTATCAGCTACTCACCTCGACTCTATCAGCTACTCACCTCGACTCCATCAGCTACTCACCTCGACTCTATCAGCTACTCACCTCGACTCTATCAGCTACTCAGCTCGACTCTATCAGCTACTCACCTCGACTCTATCAGCTACTCACCTCGACTCTATCAGCTACTCACCTCGACTCTATCAGCTACTCACCTCGACTCTATCAGCTACTCACCTCGACTCTATCAGCTACTCACCTCGACTCTATCAGCTACTCACCTCGACTCTTCAGCTACTCACCTCGACTCTTCAGCTACTCACCTCGACTCTATCAGCTACTCACCTCGACTCTATCAGCTACTCACCTCGACTCTTCAGCTACTCACCTCGACTCTATCAGCTACTCACCTCGACTCGACTCTATCAGCTACTCACCTCGACTCTATCAGCTACTCACCTCGACTCTATCAGCTACTCACCTCGACTCTATCAGCTACTCACCTCGACTCTATCAGCTACTCATCTCGACTCCATCAGCTACTCACCTCGACTCTTCAGCTACTCACCTCGACTCCATCAGCTACTCACCTCGACTCTTCAGCTACTCACCTCGACTCTATCAGCTACTCACCTCGACTCTATCAGCTACTCACCTCGACTCTTCAGCTACTCACCTCGACTCTATCAGCTACTCACCTCGACTCTTCAGCTACTCACCTCGACTCCATCAGCTACTCACCTCGACTCTATCAGCTACTCACCTCGACTCTATCAGCTACTCACCTCGACTCCATCAGCTACTCACCTCGACTCTTCAGCTACTCACCTCGACTCCATCAGCTACTCACCTCGACTCTATCAGCTACTCACCTCGACTCCATCAGCTACTCACCTCGACTCTATCAGCTACTCACCTCGATTCTATCAGCTACTCACCTCGACTCCATCAGCTACTCATCTCGACTCTATCAGCTACTCACCTCGATTTTATCAGCTACTCACCTCGACTCGACTCTATCAGCTACTCACCTCGACTCTATCGGCTACTCACCTCGACTCTATCAGCTACTCGCCTCGACTCTATCAGCTACTCACCTCGACTCTATCAGCTACTCACCTCGACTCTATCAGCTACTCACCTCGACTCGACTCTATCAGCTACTCACCTCGATTCTATCAGCTACTCACCTCGACTCGACTCTATCAGCTACTCATCTCGACTCTATCAGCTACTCACCTCGACTCTATCAGCTACTCACCTCGATTCTATCAGCTACTCACCTCGACTCGACTCTATCAGCTACTCACCTCGATTCTATCAGCTACTCACCTCGACTCGACTCTATCAGCTACTCACCTCGACTCTATCAGCTACTCACCTCGATTCGACTCTATCAGCTACTCACCTCGACTCGACTCTATCAGCTACTCACCTCGACTCCATCAGCTACTCACTCGACTCGACTCTATCAGCTACTCACCTCGACTCGACTCTATCAGCTACTCACCTCGACTCTATCAGCTACTCACCTCGACTCTATCAGCTACTCACCTCGATTCTATTAGCTACTCACCTCGACTCGACTCTATCAGCTACTCACCTCGATTCTATCAGCTACTCACCTCGACTCGACTCTATCAGCTACTCACCTCGACTCTATCAGCTACTCACCTCGATTCTATCAGCTACTCACCTCGACTCGACTCTATCAGCTACTCACCTCGACTCCATCAGCTACTCACTCGACTCGACTCTATCAGCTACTCACCTCGACTCGACTCTATCAGCTACTCACCTCGACTCCATCAGCTACTCACCTCGACTCCATCAGCTACTCACCTCGACTCTATCAGATACTCACCTCGACTCTTCAGCTACTCACCTCGACTCTATCAGCTACCTACCTCGACTCTTCTCTATCAGGTACTCACCTCGGCCGTGTTATAAGCTGTAGAGAATATGAATAACTTAGAAAATCCGACAATCCATCTCCGTCCCTTCCCCGTCCCTCTACCTACAGTCGTCACGATTCCACGTCCTTACCTGGGATGGACGATTCCAACAACTTTGGTTCCACACAGGCACACTCTGAACCCCTTCCGACATTCAGTGCAAGCCCAACTCCGCTGATGAGACGTTGAACGTCAAATTCGGTCCGGAGTTGTGCTTGTGTTGCACCAACGCTGCTGAAACTACACTACCAGGCGGAAGCATTGTATTCTGGTGTCACGTGCAGGGAGAGGTATGATGCAGAGGCGGCGGCGCCTTCTGTGCTTATCCAGTCTGTAAGTCGTGTCCAGCAAGCGCTCTAGCGACGTCACTGCCGTGGTGGACGAGGTAGGAGAGCAGTGAAGGCGCCTACGGGCCAGGGAATCCTTGGTCTTGGTGCTTCGTGTCGAGTTTTGTGCCAACAGATTTGGGCTAGTGGCGAGTGGCCCAGAGAATGGACGCGTTCAGAATAGAGAGCTCTACATAAGGCGATCCCAGAATTCTCCAACAAGCGTACTATAAGCTCTCATACACTATACCAGCAAGGTTTCACTGAAGGTTCAACATATATAATTAAGTGCTATGTAGAAAGAGAATCACGGTATGTTCAAGACCAAATCACAAACATATCAGACGGATGGATGGAAAGATCAAACGAATACCGACAACAGCCGGACCTCTGCTTCATTGACTCCAGCAAGGCGACATCAGCTGTCTCTGGTGCGAACCAATCAGTTTCAAAGACTATGCAGATATTAACAGAGGATGTTTTTTGTTTGCATTCTGACCACCAGTATTGTGGTTGATGCAGACATGATTCCTTGTAAAAGGTTTCAGTTTGGTGTTTTAACATCTTAACACCTGTTTTGTTGCCAGAAAAAATGGGAAAATCTCATACAGCAAAGCTTTTGATTGTGTGGACCATGAAGGAGATGGGAATGCCAACTCACCTCGTGTGCCTGTTACGTCATGTGCCAGCCAAAAAGCGAAGGTTAGAACAGAGTATAGTTAATGGGGAGACGAGAATTTGACATTGGGAAAGGAGTAAGGCACAGGGCTGTGTGCCGTCTCCTTACCTGTTCAACTTGTACAGGGGGCGTATTATGCGAGAGGCAGGCCTGGATTCTATCGAAGCAGGCGTGAAGATTGCAGGCAGAAGAATAAACAACTTACGAGATGCTGATACCACCCGACTAGCAAATAGCTAAGTTGAAATGATGACCCTGTTGGTAAATACTAAAGAAGCGCGAGAGACGGCCGGACTCTGCCTCAATCTCCAACAGACGAAGGTGATGGCGACAGAACTAAACTCATTTAGTCTGGAAAAATGATCCAACCGAAGTTGTGTAGAACTTTGTATTTCTGGGCGCCTTGGTTGCTAAAGGCGGGGAGTGGAGCCACGAGACCAGAAGGTGGCTGGGTTCTCGGTAGAACAGCCACGCCACAGCTCAATAAGATTTGGAGACAGGGGCATTACCATAAACACAAAGAGGCTTCTTCTTCTTGGTTCTTTCGGTAAAGTCACGTAGAAGGGAAGTAATAAAATAATAAAAATTAAACATAATAAAATAAATAATTCTCACGACGTTTCGGCTACAACGCAAGCAGCCGTCTTCAGGTGAAGAATGAGACACTACCAAGCTAGGAGCTTATATATAAGCTGGGTTGGAAGTGGAAGAGCGCCTTAACAAAAAGAATGTGCATATGAAGAGGAATTTAGCATATTCATGGGAAATGCGTAGGAGGTGGGTGGGGGGGTTTCATAGTCATATTATGCCCATGCATTATGCAGGATCAGCAGCACCAAGGGAGGGTGCAGGGAGTAGCATTAACAAAGGAAAGGAATGTTAATAGTATGTAGCTGCAGTTACTAAACAACCACGTAGAAAACTAAAGTATAAACTACATAAAAAACTAAAGTATAAACTGCATAGCACCATCAGTATACTTACTATACTCTACAATAAGCTGAGTTACTAACAGCAAGTAATACATTACAATTCTACGTCGTAAAAATTATATATGCTTCCATCTAAACTTTATTCTCTTACATCACACGAGCGTACACCGTACTATATACTGCCATAGATAAACCCAACATTAAATTATATACTGTACTGTATTGCTATAAACCACCCTATACCTTATACATTTAATATTACACTATGTATTATTCTACCCACCCTAATGTGTATCACACTGCTATATGTTTCCCTGTTGCCCTACATGGATGTGTCGTGGACGCCGAGATTGAGCGAGCGAAAGAGGGTTGGCGCATTCGAGATGTGGCGCTGGAGAAGAATGCTGCACCACGGACAGCCACAAACTCAAACTTGTCCATCCTGAGCGAGATCGGTCCCACTCTTCCACTCGAGGCCTTATTCGTGAAGCATACATCAACATACTTTGGGCACGTCACGAGGACCTCTTGACGAGAGGAATCGGTGTTTCTTGAGAATGGAGAAAGTAGCAGGAGCAGAGGTCGACCTCCGAGGTGGATGGACGACATCAAGAACACCGCTCCTGGCCTCACAGCAACCCACCCACGAGTCAGCTCGAGAGAGGCGGTGTGGAAGTCGGAGTCTGCACGTGGATGTCACCAGAGGTTGTACTCGACCCGATGGCACAAGGTGGCAAGGTGGTGGAGGAAGGACGAATGGTGTCCACGTCGAGGAGCCACCCCCAAGCCGCAGGAGTGACGTGTGGGCTGTTGGGCTGCCACGTGTCCGGGGATCGGCACCGCCTGTTCCGAGTGGCATCAGGAGTCGATTTGTATTGAGATCTGGTGCCGGGATCGCTGCGTTTAATTTCTTTGCAGTGGACTGCTGGCTGAGAAACATGTCCGGGTTGGTCTTAGGAAGAGGTGGCAGCCCTCCCACTCACTCACCCACTCGCTCAACCACTCAGCCACTATTTCATTTGCCAAGTCACTCAGTAACCCACCCACTTACACACTTGCACCACCACTGTCACGGTGTGGTGGTTGTGGTTGGTGGCCAGAACCACACACCCACCACGTGTAGCCACTCCTTCCAATGCTTGCGATTTGCATTTCCTTCCCTGAGGCACATCATTGTCACGTGCAAGCCGGCGTAAAATGATCGGTGAGGGTTTTATTGACATTAAAACAATTGTGACATTATCCACATTTTACCATTAACCAACGCCTGCAGATCCAGATCATTCAAGCGGCAGATGTCTGTGCAACAGCACGCGCCTGCCATGTCATCGTAGAATGCATACGCACATACAAAAACTATTTACCGTGGCTCGCTCGCTCGCCCGAGTGCCGGTCCACGCAGACAGGGTAGCTAGCAGCGGAGTGGGTCTGGCTCTGGGCTGAGTCCTGAATCTTACCAATACCACCGTCTTACACGCACGAACCTCCAGCAATAAAATCTCGAACGGTTGCACAAACCACAGCGCGCAATCGTATCAATCGCCTGCAACCGCTGTGTCCAAATCCGGGCGAGTAGGTGCGCGACAAAATGAAACGGCGTGTCATTCGGGATTGTAACAACCAATCACAGTTTGCGAAAGCGTCACATGGTGATGAAATACTTCGTTACACATCACCGTGCGGATCACAACCGGTTGCGCTGCTGTTCGCAACCGGTTGCAGAGCCGTCCACATACGAGAATTTCAGTTGCTTGCAACCAAGTTGTGAAACTGACAGAAGCGTGTTTCAGTGTTGCACGACGTTAGGAACACAAGCGGGGTTGGGTGTGATGGAGGGGACCGAGTCTCCCCTACTGATCGCACAGTACCCCCCTAAATTCTTAGTCAAGTAAAAATGCTGGTAAAATATTTCATCCCAATAGACAAAGGAGATGCCACCTAAAGTAGAACTCACGACAGACAAAATCAGACCGCTTCATTACTCATTTTGCACCCCCCCCCCCCCCCCCCATCTTTATACCAGGTCCTATCAGCCAAAGCGCAGGAATGTGTGGACGCATGGACAACTGAGAGCCGTCACCACGCCTGCGACCAAGGCCGGATTTCAAAACGTCTGGGAAACGCAACATTTGGGTTGCAGCGTGCGGTACGAGAGCCAAGGTGAGCGGAGCGTGCAGCAGGGAAACACGGCTCTAGATGCAAGCGCAGAGGGGTGTGAGCGCAGCGCAAAATTCACGAACTCTGCGCATACCTCGACACACAAGACACGAGGCATGGCTGGCCAGTACCGCGCCCGGCTGTCTGTCTCCCCAGTGGCAATGTTTACACACCGTACCAGGTAACAATTTGAGGCCGAGTCGACCTACGGGAGGCCCAGGACCGGTTCAGGTATCCGTCACTTGTGTTGGCCATGAGCGAGAATCAAATTGGGGTTGCTGGGTTTGCCGTGCAGCGCGCTAACCACTAAACTACCGTAAACACGCACACACTTCAGTGCAAGCGTATCTTACTCGTATTCTACACAAATATAAAAACCATCATGCCCCTTCTTGCATTTAACAGACCGGGTGGACAAGTATTGTTTGCGAGAATATATTAAGGCCGGCACAGAGCAAAATGGGATGGTGTGGCCCCCTGTCCATGAATTGGCCACCCTTCTGTCTGCAGTACTAACATTTTACAAATTTTGCCAGGTGCTCATTTAAAGATGAATCGACCTAGGGGCCGCCCAGGATAAGTTTAGAGATCACTCAACACCCATGTTGGCCGTGGCCCGAAATCAAATGGCTGCCGGGGTCGCAGCGCGCTAATGATTGCGCCACCACTCATTACACACAGTCTTAGACAGCCTGACACGTACACAGAGCTCCCCCCCCATTATAACATTACGCCACACAGTTGCTCACACTCGGACATACATGCTCGATTATCACATATGAACGCTCCCAGTTACAAACGCACAAAGACAACGATATCCCGTGTCGCCTTAACCGTGTAGGAGCAAGTGCTGTGAAGCGAGCAGGGTACGAAGGCCGGCACAGCAGACCAGGGGGTGGGTGGCCAGCACCACGCCCAGCCGCCTTCGCCTCCCTAGTGCAGATGTTTACACACCACACCAGGTACTCATTTGAGGCCGAGTAGACGTAGGGGAGGCTTAGAATCGGTTCAGATAATCTTCACTGATGGCCGGAAGTGGGAATCGAACCCGGGTCGCAAGGTTTGTAGTGGAGCGTCTTAACCCACTGCACTACTGCTCCACACAGTCGGTCGCAAACATACGATGACACGCACACAGCATTCGCTCTCAAGTCTCACACACGCACACATACACACACACGAGGATGAGGAGGGGCTGGGGTCAGGGCTTTGCCCTTAGCCCTGCGCCCCACTCAACCTTTCCGGAAATGAATCCAGGAGAGAAGAATCCGAGCCGAGGCAGAATCCGACTCCAGTCTCGCGCTGGATCAAGTGGCGCAGTAATGCAACGCGAAAAAGCTCGCATCGATCTTACCGCCAAAACACATCGCTAACCCCCTAGCCGCAGTGCCCGAGCCCCAACCAAACCTCACCGACACCACGGGGAGACAAAAATACGTCACCATCTTCTTCGTCGCAATAAAATGGTGCCATTCGTCATCGACGCCCACTGCGTAAAAGGGGGGGGGGTGTCCACATCAACGCAGGGAGCATTCGCTGCTCCCTGCGTCATCCATCAGGCTAGAGGAGGTACTCCACTGGTGTCGCCAAAATCCTAAAAACATTAAATAGATTCAAAATATATTTAATCCGGACCCATCATGCGGGCACGCCAGAGGGGAGTGTGATTGTGGGGGGGTGGAGGGGGGGGGTGGCCGTCTCCTGGAACGGTCGGCGCAGTCACCGGAGGGGTTCAGCGGAACCCACCGGGGGATTCTAACGTGGCGCTCCAGAGGACGAATACTGCTCGACGAGCCGTGAGCGGTTCCGATGCGTAAAACCGCTCTGCATGCGCTGCGGCTTTCATTGCGAGCGCAAGCGACCGGTTTGACACGAGGACTCGGGGGGAGGGGCACGAAGGGGGGGGGGGGGATAGAGCCCCCAGTGACTCCCATCCGTCACCTCCTCACCAATGAATCCCAGCGAATCGCATCATTCGGTTCGCTGACGAACAACGCAGCACAAGGGACCGTAGCACCAAGCGGGCGCAGCGGGGCGTCACTGACCTGACACCCAGCTCACGCCGAAAGCCGTCCGGTCCAACCTAACACTATCCACACGTTAGTGCACTCCTACGGGGGAGGGGGGGGGTCAGGCCTCAAATAGAGCTAAACCCCCACATGAGTGAGGGAGATGCTTTCTGGAGGGCACAGCAATGGAACCGGCTTCCGGCGTGGAGTTGATCCAGCCCGACTGGCCACTCCACCTGCTCCACGCGGACCTTGTATGAGGGGCCCCGGGGCCATGCGTGTCAATTCCCGGGGCAAGAGCTCTTTGGAACGCAGAGTAGCGTTCAAGACCCACAGACAACGGTGAGCTTTAACCGTAGCTGGAGTTCCCAGGACATCACCTGTGGGTGCGGGATTCAACTCGGAGCACATGCAGCAGGCAGCGAGCCAGCCCCAAAGTCCGCGACCAGCACCGCCACCACCAACGCCACTACCACCCTGCGCTACACGCGTGACACTGAGCAGAGCACGCGACGACGAGTAGTCTGGGCTAGACGCAGGGTTTTGACGATGACGCGGGGAGGAGAGGGGGCGTCCACCTCGGTGCCCACCCTGCCGGCTCGACGGCCGGGCGGCCCTCAGTGCAGGGGCGGTAGCGGCGGCGGTGGTGGTGGCGGCGGCGGAGGCGGCACGATGGTGGTGGGGTGAGTGTCGTCGCGAGGGGAGGCCACGGCAAGCGGTGGCGGCGGGGACAGCACGGCCGCCGCCGCCGGGTGGGCGTTGTGGCCGGGGCTGGCCGCGGAGGTGGCGGGCGGCTGGCGCTGCGGCGGGTTGCTGTGCGTGCTGTGCGACCCGTAGGAATTCACGGGCGACCCCGTGCGCGCGTACGTGTGCACGTTGTTGAGCGCGCTCGCAAAATGTTCACTCTGCGGCCCGAAGACGGGAGGCGACTGAGTGGCTGCGACGCGGTTGGGGGCGGCGGGGATTGGCGGTGGCGGCGGTGGGGCCGGTGGGGTGCCACCGCCGCTGCCATCCAGGAGACCCGGCAGGCCGGATGCCTCGGCCTGCGCGTGGCGGCGAGCGATCATCTCGGCGGAGTGCTTGCATTTCTCCGAGCCGCACTGGCACGTGAAGTAGCGGCTTTTGATGTCCCAGAACCGTTCGCCATAGTCAAACCTACAGAAACAAAGACCGTATAGCCTTAAGACTGTTGGGCAAGTGCTTTTATGCGAGTACCACCTGTGAAGGCCGGCACAGCACACGAGGGGAGGGTGGCCAGCACCACGCTGGGCTGTTTGTTATTTTGCACGTATTATTTTCACAGTACAAAGATCGTCGGGATTGGGTCACATTCCCATAACGCAATTACACTTCACCGAGTATCGTCCATTACAGTGGTGCGGGTTTCCGCTAGCATGGGATGTTAGCGCAGCGGGACGTTACGCTCGTGTGGCGCATCTGCGCGCCGGTGTGGTGAGTGCGGCGAGCGTGTGGTGAGCGTGGTGAGCGTGGCGGGTATGGTGAGCGCGGCGGGTATGGTGAGCGCGGCGGGTATGGTGAGCGCGGCGGGTATGGTAAGCGCGGCTAGCGTGTGGTGAGTGCAGCGGGTATGGTGAGCGTGGTAAGCGCGGCGGGTGTGGTGAGCGCGGTGAGCGTGGTGAGCGCGGCGGGTGTGGTGAGCGCGGCGGGTGTGGTGAGCGCGGCGGGTGTGGTGAGCGTGGTGAGCGTGGTGAGCGTGGTGAGCGCGGCGGGTGTGGTGAGCGCGGCGGGTGTGGTGAGCGCGGCGAGCGTGTGGTGAGCGTGGTGAGCGTGGTGAGCGCGGCGGGTGTGGTGAGCGCGGCGGGTGTGGTGAGTGCGGCGAGCGCGTGGTGAGTGCGGCGAGCGCGTGGTGTCCTCACCCGAGCTCCTCTCCGGCCAGCACGTGGCGGCTGCTGAAGAAGGCGATGCGAGGGAATCGAAGGTCCTGGTGCGACATGAAGACGCGCACGGGCACCAGGTTGGGCTCGCACAGGTGGTTGATGAAGCGGCTCACGTTCCCGTAGTACCGCGCGTCGATGCAGTACACCTCTCCGTCCTGCTCGCACACGTGCACACGGGGTGAAGTACGGACATCCACGCACCGAGGCCGTGATGCACCCGAGAGATGCGCCTGGAAGGTGGTGGCTACGCTGCTGCACGGCGCTGCCTGTAATCCAGCACCCAGGAGGCAGCAGTGGATCGCAGCGCAAGTGTTGTGAAAGTCGTGCGAGCATCGAGGTGCCAGACCCTGCCTTGCCAGAATTGCTGTACAGCAAGCATGCACTAATCTCTATCCGTTCCATCTGCATGGAATACAGCGTGGCCCCCTTGCACGTGTGAGTTTTCTGAGTGAACGCCAGGTTTCCTCCCGCATGTATAAACCCTCGTTGGCGAAAAGCAAGTCTAAAGATGTATCCAAGTGCTCTGCAATATTGCGCAGCGTTGCAAGGTGCAGTTTGCATGAACGATGCTGCAATATGAAAACACTGATCGTTATCGTTATTACTTAGGATAATCGTGACTGGCAATGGCCATAACTTCCTCCTCCGCGCGTTGCCTCTTTCTCTGCAGTGCGTCTCACGAACGAACGAGGACTGCCCTTGGATGCGCAAAGATTCCGTTTCCCAAATCTGGACAAAATCGAATAGCAGTTTCCCCTTTTCAACCGCTGGGAAGGCAACTTCCATCAATCAGATTGCAGACAGAGGTCACGTGACCACCCGTGGTTGTGGGCTGTGTAGGCCAATCACCGTTCATCAAACACAACCTTTCAAACAAGCCCTGCTGCTCTCCTCCCACACGAAAGACAGAATTTAATACATTGGCCGAGCATCCCAATGGATCAGCAGCCTCCCGAGAACGAGTCTTGGGACTGGTTGAGGCTATTCCCGAGTAAATAAATAACACTGCCATTCTTAATGAGAAATTTGCACGTGGCCCGAACTTGGGCTTCCCTTAGGTCGGCTCTGACTTAAACGAGTATCTGGTACGGTCGAGATTCGGTGGGGCTTTTCACAGTAAACGATCAAATCATTTGCGAATTATGATATCACTCGAGATGGTAATCACGGTGCTCTTTGCACAATGACCCTCCAGCTCTCAGAGAGACGAGAGGTTTTATCACACCGTGTGTGGCTTTTAAAACGCCAACACAAGGCTTAACGGCCAGCGCCGTGAGCGGACCAAAGGGCGGAGGCTTGCCACAATCGCTCGAGCCCCGCTCTCAAATTTCATCACCATAACGACTCCTGGACAGCGACGGACAATTCGCTATCGCCGCACATGATCCGATGCCGGAACAGACGGATGGACGGACCGAGGGATAAGAGGTTTTTAATCGCAGGGCGCGATTCATTGATACTCAGCCCACTGTGGCACAATATGTTACACTGCGATCGCATCAGAGCGGGTGTATTCGGTACTCGTTAGCAGATTACCATACTGGAACAAAGCCGGTCAGTGCGGGGTGGTCAAGGTGGGGAAAGTGGAAGACTCGCAATGGTTAAATATCAGGTGAGGGGAGAGGAGGAAGAGCAGGACGAAGAGGTGGTGCATGCGGAGGAGGTGGTGCATGAGGAGGAGGTGGTGCATGAGGAGGAGGTGGTGCATGAGGAGGAGGAGGTGGTGCATGAGGAGGAGAGGATGGAGGAGGAAGAGGCGCGATTGTCCACCACACACCTTATTGTCAAGATCAAACAGGTACGAGTCATCCTCGCGAACATCCGCCTCGGCATCCGAGATTATCTCGCCCACGTACCTGCACACGCCACGCACACGCCACGCACACGCCACGCACACGCCACGTGAGCTGGCCATGTCCCCCCGTGCCACCTCGCCTTTACCAGGGTAAGTCCTAAATAGCAGCAGAACTTTATACTCAAGTTGGATTGATATGGGATCACCTTTACGATAGTTACCGAGACTCGCCCAGTCCCGCCAGGTGCACGGACAGAGCGACAATTCATAAACACTCTCGACGTGAGTGGGAAAGCGTTATGAACACGACACAAACAGGCTGAGTTTTATCTTCCCCTTGCGGGGGAACGGTGATGACCTCCGACAGGAGGAAGAAAACCGAGCAAAGGCCGCAGAGAGCAGATCGAGCACAGTGACTAACGAGCGGGGGGGGGGGGGGATCGGAGCGGGACGGTCACTTACTCGCAGATGAAGGTGCCGGGCAGGATGTCCTGCAGAGCACGCACGCCCCAGCCCATCTTGGCAGTGCGGTACAGCTGCATGCGCACCCTGCATGCCGGTGGTGGTGGTGATGGATGGAGTGTGGGGGGGGGGGGGAGGCAAACACGATACCCAGAGTAAAAACCAAACTGACGACGGAACAAGGCGATAGATCTACAGCTAGCTGCTTTCACGCTACCCGCTGTGTATTTTTATTCACTCTTCAATGCTGTCTGAATGGCTGTTTTTGAGTGTTAATCTGCTGCTGCTGTGGTGGGGTTTCCTTTTAAAATTGTTTTGCAGTTATTTCTTAGATTTTCAACGTTTCATTTTTCTGTATCCTCCCTTTAATCCCCTTCTCCCCACCGAGGTCACCCTTGACAAAGAGCTGTCTAGTTGCCAGTGGGCCCTGCCCCAGGTGACCAGAAATAAATCAACTGCAGACAAACATCCAGTGCGCCGGGCGCTGTTTGGTCGCGTGTGCCGCAGATAAACGCCAGAGCGCTGCACACACCTGATCCCGTGCTGCACCACCCGGTTCTTGCAGCTCCTCCAGCAGCTGCACGAGTGGTTGCATTCGAAGATGAGTGGCGGCTCAATCTTGTTGAACTCGGGCAGCAGCCTCCCATCCTGCCCCACGCACAGCAACGAGGCATCGGGGCTCATCTCCCGTTCACAGCCCTGAGCCGATCGTGGAAATTCTACGTTCCTATGACGAGGGCGAATATGTTCATAGGATGACCACTGTCGACTTCTTCACATAGTGGTAGTTATTTAATCGACCCTGAAGGGATGATGAGCCGAGTCAACCCCACAACCGGGATTTGAACTCGCAACCTTCCGATTGCAAGCCACTCGCTCTACCGCTAAGCACTCACAGCCCTGTGGGGATGAAAGGCGTCCCCAAGCCGTGTTGGTCATGGTGGTTGTTTGACAATACTACACCACGCTCATCAGTGCGGGTTGCTGAAGTGCTGGATGGCCCAGGACTGGTTCAGATATCACTCGCCACCGATGTTAGCCGTGGCTGGAAATCTAACTTGCATATCAATTTTAATCAATGAGTCAATAAAATGCGTCATGCCTACTTGACATAAAAACCACAGTCCGAATGCAGCAATCGTAAGCTCATTGTTAAACACTGGCAGACAGGTAGATAGCTTGTAGGTGCACAGGTGGACAAGTAGACAATGGACATGTAAACAGGTGTACGGATACACAAGTCGACAGGCAAGTTATTAGGTTGAGATGTAGACAATTACACAGGTTGGACAAAGGGACAGGTAGACAGAGGGACATGTGAACAGGTCCCAGGTGGAGTGAAGACCTTAAGCATGGCGTGCACCTGTGCGCTGTCCGCAGCACGTACCTTGTCGTACCAGCAGCGAATGCTGAGCTGCCCACACAGGCAGTTGCTGGACGAGCAATCGTCCCCACAGCTGCAGTGCTGCAATCAGAGGGGTCAAAAGGTCAGACGGCGAGAGGCAGGGTATGAAGGGGGGTGGCACAAAAATGGACGCCCATTGCATCGGAGAGGAAGAGTTGAAATCAGATTCCTGAACTAGTACGACAGAGCACGGTTTTGCAGTGCTCCCCACCTGCCAGGCCAGGTCGCCCTCAAGCAGGTAACATCAACGTCAGGATTTCAAGTTCCACTCAAATTACTTCTGGGATGCTGGATAGTCACAGCCAAAGTGAGAAGTATGCTGTATGCGGTGTGACGAACATGGAAACAATTTCCGGGCCACCGAAAGATCTCGTCAACTTGACAAAGGACAAATCTAGCAGACTTTCTAGGACGGGCACAGCACGGTGCAGATTAATTGAGCTTTGGGTGGTGGAGGGTGACAGGACTTGGCCAGATCATTACATGGCCTAACCCAAAAGTCAATATTGAATCTTAATATTGGCTGCAAAACCTACGCGTTGACTTCACAAACGAGTAATATTCTTTACAACTGGCAACACCTCGGGACTTAAGGTTTCATTCGTCAAATTTCCAATTTAAGGAGTTAAATATGCTGATCGTTCAACTGAATAGACCCGGCTGAAATTAATCCCTGCTCCAGGTATGCCCAGGTGGTGCCCAGATGTGTCCAGGTGTGCCGGCGGGCGACCCACGGTCTGTACCTGCAGGTGCGTGATGTTGCAGTCGATGTTCATAGGAGACGTCTCGCAGCTCTTGGCCAGGTATTTGTAGTCGGCGGGCGGCGGCTCCTCATCGACGCCATTCACGCACGGGATCGGCACGTTTTCGTAGCCACGCGCAATGTCCCTGGGGCGTGCGCAACCACAACCGCATGTGACGTGCGAGTACGAGATACACGCATAACCACGCACAGCAACCTCGTAACCACAAACATCGATTCATACATAATCGCTCAACCAGACACGACATAAGCACCGCTGTGGTGCAGTTAAACCGTTTCCTCTAGGCCAGGGGTCGGCAACCTGCGGCTCCGGAGCCGCATGCGGCTCTTTACGGGCTGCTTCTTGACGATATGTACGTATGTACAGTATGTACTCAGATGCATTGCGGCTCTTGAAATACTGAATTTTGTACCGAATTGGAAAGAAATGGCTCTTCTTGTTATTTTGGTTGCCGACCCCTGCTCTAGGCAGTACGTCCCAGGCTGAGCGGGCTAGGGGTGAGCGGGTGAGAGATGAGGCGCTACCGGGTGAGGATGCGCTCGGTGCGAGCGGGCCGGCAGGCCACGATCTCACGCAGTTTGCGGTTCATCTGCAGCGCCAGCCACACCGTCGAGTCGACGGAGGCGCACTCCATGGGCGTCTCGCCCTCCTTGTTGCGCACGTCCACGTTGGCGCCGCGCGCCAGCAGCAGCCTGCACACAGAAGACAAAGATCCCCCGCGTAGCCTGACACAAGTGCTGTAGGCGTGTATAGGCGAGTAGCACCTAACGAAGAGTGGAACGACACACGAACGAGCGGTTGGCTAGCACCACGCTGGCTAGCACCACGCCCGGTGGCCACTTTGCTCCCCACGCACTCGTAGTGACATACACTTGCAGTGACGATGCGTTGAACACTCACACGACACACTCGTAGTGGTTCTCGCGGGAGGCAATGTGCAGCGGCGTGTCGCCGTGCAGGTTGGCCGCGTGCAGGTCGCACTGCGCATTGATGAACTCTTCGGCGATGTCCACGCTGCCGGCAAACGCCGCCCAGTGCAGGCAAATATTCTCCTCCTGCGCACACACCGCACGGCACGGGTCGTAGCAAATGTGTCGTTAAGACCCTCCACCACCCGGCATGGCTGAACAAACCGAGCTATGGCGTGGACAGGTGTCAATTTAAATTCGCAACGTTTCGCTTCAAACTGCGAAAAGCATCTTCAGGACAAGATCCAGTAAGTCAGAATTACCGTGGCACCTTAAATAGGGGTCATGACTTCACAGGATTTAAACATTAACCAATGATTACAATTATATTTCATTATTCTTTATAACTATTCATGAATAAAAGAGCCTGTAGCAGGATTGCATTACTATGTTAACAAATCTAGAAAGAAACCGACATGCTAATCTGAAAGATTACCACGACATTAGGTGACAACACAACGGACAAAGGGGTTGCACTGTGGGCCATACATCACGCGAAACCTCCGAGTTTCGACGCATGGTGAGGGCCGCCGCACAGTGGGCGACCAGACACGGATGGGAGATGAGGCAAGGGGTGGGGGTGAGCAGACGGGCTGATGAGCAGACACCCAGTGAGGGGACAGATTGGTGAGGAGGGTGGTCAGACAGGCTGATGGGGAGGCTGAACAAACATGAAGCGAGTAGACAAAGAGTAAATCGGCGGGGATATTGGACAGTTTGGTTAGCGGCGGGGCCGGCGAGGAGGGCGGTGGACGCACGTTGTCCCTCAGCGTCACGTCAGCGCCGCGGGACAGCAGCAGCCTCACGACGTCCACGTGCTTGTACTCGGCCGTCCAGATGATCGGCGTCCAGCCGCCGTCGTCCTGGCAGTTGATGTTGACTTTGCCGGTGGACACCAGGTACTGCACCACCTCTAGGTTGCCCTTCTTGGCGGCCAGGTGCAGGCAGGTGGCCCCCTCGTCGTCCTGAGAGAGAGAGCGCCAGCGACGGCGGCGTGAAACAGCGCGACCCAGAAAGTGTGGGACCACCGCACGCGAGAACCACGTGAGCTTGAGTGGGAAGCGCACACACCCCGGCCGCCGAGTGATCTCGACCGCTCGCCTCTCTGGCTAGTCCCATCTCTAAACCGGCACTGGGGAAACCTTTTGTTACCGAGAGTCCAATAAGAACATGAAAAAATTAGGGGCTCGCGTTTATCATCGCAACAAAAGTGAGTGAGCAGATTAAATACAAAGTATTGTAAAACATTATGGAGGTTGAAAATATTACCCAAGAGTAACCAATTAGTGCAGCTAAGATGCTTGGAGTGATTCCAAGCAGCAGGCCTGATGTAGCCAACGTGATAAATCGGTAACCGTCACACGGCTCTTCCATGTCAAATGCCTGGCAAAACCAATACCATCACCGAGGTGGGCCAGAAGATGGTAAATGGTCTTTCGGTCGGAACAGCAACCAAAGACGTGGCCCTGACACTTTGTGAAAACCAAGCAGGTGCCACACTGTGCCACACTGTGCCACAAAGTTTACGCCCCTGAACAGAGACAGGCGCTGGTGCACTGCCGTTCAATCCCCACCTTGTGAGCCACGTAGGCCCCAGCCTTGACCAGGTAGCGCGTCGACGCAAGCTGGTTCGACTCGGCCGCCTGCAGCAGCGGAGTCTTCTGGTCCTGGTCGCACGCGTCTATGTTGCCGCCCGCCTGCGATTACAAACAAGCAACAAAAGATCACGTCCTCCACGTGGATTGTGTGAAGGATTCCAACACACGTTCGTCCTCGATTGGTAGCTGTCAGGCCAAAGGTAATTTGCATCTTGTTTTTGCATGTTCACCACAAGTGCGTGTAGTTATTGCAGACAGGATTCCTTGAAAAACGATTCTGTTTGGTGTTTTATAACATCTTAACACATGTTTTTATTGCCAGAAATGGTACAACCTATTGTTATATTTATAGACAGCAGTAGTGACCCCCACGGTACGAACAACCATAGCTACCGCACAAATGCTTCCAATCGTGCTTGCAAAGTATTCAGAAAAACAAAAACACGGTACTAGTTAAGGTGGGTAGGTGCCACCGCCCCCCTACTGCATGTACCAGACATTACTGGAACGGACTTCAGAATATGGTCTGCGAAATCCGCTGTTTCACAACGCACTAAGGGTCCCCACTGCTCTGTGAGAGTTCCAAAGTGGGATCCTTCGTCTCATGACACAACACCGATAACGTAATTGGGAAAGCGCGAGTGTGCATGTGTGCAGCTGGTGCGGGCGAGCGTGCGAAGGCCACCTGCACGAGGGTGTGGAGGACCTCCACGTGGCCCCTCTCGGCCGCCCCGTGCATCGGAGTTCTCTTCCTCTGCCCTTCGATGGCCACATTGGGGTCCAGTCCCTCCACTGCACGCACACACACGCGCACACACGCAATTGCGCACAAAGATCCCTCAATTGGCCTTTACAAGACTGTTGGGGCAAGTGCTGCCAAGCAGCAGGTATGATGATCGGCAAGGCGCACGAGGTGGATGGCGCATGAACAGAATCGTGCCGACCTTCGTCTTCCCAGCACTGACATTTGCCTACCGCAGCGGGCACTCACGCAAGGCCATGTCGCAATTAACTACAGAAACAACGGTAGTGAATCACAATCTTCTAGTTGGTTGATCAATCGACTCGCATCGACTGCTCGTACCAGTTGTTAACCGGCGCTGCTATTGACAAAGCCGCCCACCCCCCCGTCGCATCGTACCCAACATCAGCAGCACCTTCTGCAGCTCCCCCAGCCGTGACGCCAGGTACAACTGCTTGGGGTTGAAGCGAAGTTTCTTGGGTCTGCAGGACGTGGGGGAGACGCGAGGAGGGTAAAACCGGGGCTCGGCACAGAATTTCACATTTACAACGATAAACAATACAATCTCTCATCCACACACCAGGCAGTCAACGGGAACGTGTCTACTGTCTGTTTGACTTTCATAAGGAGAACAACTTCTAGACGTCTCCACTACGTTTGACCTGCTGACCCAACAATGAGGCTCATCAGTGCTGCTTAACCACTCCACCATTTTGAAAAGCCCGGCTGGTGCTGCATACAACCCACAGGTGTGGTGTGCTGTTGGGGAGGAGATCTGTGGAGGCTTGCAGGGAATGTTGTTGAAATTCAACTCATTTGAGATGCAATGACTACCCCCAACCCTACTCACAAATTATCTAATTGGGTGAAACTGTATAGCAACAGTGGCCCCTTGTGAAAACTACAAACGACTATAACGGGGTGAATCCCTATCATTGGGGCAAGAGTCACTCTCTCCCCTTCCTCTCGGTCTCTGCGAAGCCTCCTCACTCTGGCAAGCACGACACCGTGCTCACTACCAAAGGGGGAAGGAGGGAGGCGTAGGAGTAGGGGTGGGAGGAGACTGCAGAGGAAGAGAGATGCAGCAGCAGGAAAAGGGAGGAGATAAGAGGGAGGAGATGGAGTTGGGCGGAGGTAGGGGGAGGTGGCACCTTTCCGTGTGCAGGGTGATGAGCGCCTGCTCCAGGAGCTCCTTGCTGCCGGCCGAGGGCAGCCCAGTCGCCGAGATCACCGCTCCGCTCTTGAGGGTCGTCGCAGGGCCGGCGACCTCCCCCTCGCTCAGCGGCGCCTCCCCCTCGCTCCCGGACGGAGCCGGAGCCGGCGCCGCACTCGCCGATATCACGGCTGCGGCCGGTGGCGCCGCCTGGGCACGGCTCGGCTCGGGTGCCGGACGCATACGCGCGCTGCCGGCACAGAAATTGACGCACGCGAGATTCAAGCACAGAAACTCGGTGGAGTCCTCTGTGAACGTTGCCGATGGGAAAATGCAGAAGCTCAGAGCTGGGCAGGTGTATACACACTTGACAGCATCCAATAACTATGCATAACCGGGCCCTATCATAGACAATCGCGCCCCACCACACACAACCAAATCTCAGTACACTTCACCACACACCTCCATGTTCCACCACGCTCCACAATGCACCCACACGGGACCATCCCACTCCGCACACAACCACACCCCACCACACACAACAGCTGTGGCTACTTATCACATGTCCCACTGCACACGACTACGTAGCACCACCACGACCACACCACCGCTCTCGCTGCACCTGGTGCCGCCGGGGCGCATGTGCAGGCTGTCGAAGGCCCGCACGGACTGCGCTGCCGAGCCAGTAATGGTGGCGGCAGCGGCAGCGGCGTCGGCGGCAGAGACAGTGACCTCCCGCGCCGACGAGGCCTCCTCCCCGCAGTGCGGGCAGTAGAGTGAGCCGTTGAGGCGCGACACGCAGCGCACGTGAAACCGGTGAGAGATGCCTACGTCCGGCTGGCACTCCAGGAACGTGCCCTGGGGCAACACGGACGCAGGAGAAAAAAATGAATACAAACGAGAATAATCAGCGTACGCAACACGGACCCTGCAACGCATACCAACATGCGCTTGTCCTCGCAAGATAACGTCACACCGTAGCTACGTCGTGGAGAAGAAACGCCCACGCCATGTGACATCATCACCTTAGCTTAAAAGGATTCTGTGTTAGTGTTGGTTTTATTATTAAGCATGAGTTTGCCACCAAGTGTTGCGTAACACTTTGATCAATTTGGCCAGTCCCAAACAGCAACGCAACTTTGCACAAAAAATGTGATTCTCATCGGATTACCTTTGGCAGAGTTAATTTCCCGCATTTCGTTACCGACAGGTGGACAGACAGAGAGAGGGAGCGAAGGCATCAATGCGTTCAGACCGAGTGTGCAAGCGTTAAAGGACAATGATCCTCCTCCACGTGTAGCCTCTACTAAATTGTTGGGGAGGGGCTTCCTGCCTTTAAAAATGGCAGCTACTGATTTGAAAGGTGCCCAAGCAATCAACCGAGACCAGCACTGGTCTTGTGAAGTCGTGGCATGGTTATGTTGCACCCCCGAGCAGTGCATCACGAGCGTTACGCGTGTACCCTACCGTGGAGCAGAAGAAGCCGCACCCCGGGCAGCAGTGGTGCGTCATCATCTTGGCGCGGTGCTCCTCGCACACCACCATGAGCTGCACACGGCTCGATGGCCGCATCGTCTCCTGCTTGGCCACCGAGCGAAGGCACCGCGTCAACTGCTCGCGTCACCAAGGAGACAGGACGGAATCACCACGGAAACCACCCGTGTCACCACAGAGACCAAACAGTGTCACCAGGAAACCACCCGTGTCACCACGGAAACCAGCCAGTCACCATATAAACCTCTGGTGTAACAATAGGTCTCACCACAGTAACCGGCTGGTGCGACCACAGAAACCACTGGGGTAACCACAAAAGCTGGCCGGGCACCATGGAAAGCACCGATGTCAACACAGAAACGACTAGCATCAGTGCACACAGACGTACTGAGAAATAAAACATTTATTAAAGAGAAAGTGACCACATCTCCGCATCAGGACCTTGCTTAAAACTATTGTTGCGCCTTTCCCAGATAAATAACAGCTAAAACCAATCTTACTATAATTTTAATAACGATAGGTTGGGCACACACGCACGCACACACACACCTGCCCATTGGTGCTCTCCGTGGCCATGCACTTGCCACTGGACAGCTTGCTGATCTCGCGGTTCTTGGGTGCCTCCATGCGGCAGCTGCACAGGGGCAACTCCTGCAGCCCCTCCTCCATGTCCGAGCTGCGCCTCGACTCTGCGTGACGAGCGGACGGGAGGGAGGGATGAGCGAGGGAAAGGGAGCCCAGGGGAAACCTTTTTTCCCCACTCCACAATCACGCTGCAGCATCAGGGTCATGCGAAACCAGTCCCGGTATGGCTCAGGAGCTCCAGACTTTTGTTTCCACTGTGGTACTAGAGCCGTGTGCCCACTGATGTCACAAGCAATGATGGGGTCGATGTGGCTGTGCACCCACACTGCTCATCTTTCTCAAGTGTACGGACTGATGAAACGTACGATGAAAGCTGTTAACCCCGCACCTCCTGGCCCTGCTTGGCTCCAAGCCAAATTCAGACTGTCTTGTGAGTCCAGTACGTCAAGGTTAGGTTTCCAGCTGGGCAAGGAAAATAGCCAGCGGAAAACCACTTCCAATATGAGGGCTCCCCCTCGGCAAAGGGTCAATTTGCAAGCAGTGGCAGAAGATTGTGGAACTTCTCCCAGCAGGTGCTCCACGACAAACCACCACCCCCCTGTGTGTGTGTGCGTGTGACGCAGGGAGGTTCACCCACACCATCTACATCACACCCTTTTGTGTGTCACAATGTCGGTCACCCACACCACACACACTATCCCCCCTGTGTGTGTGTGCCACAGGGCCGATTACCCGCAGCACACCCGCACACCCCCCCTGTGTGTGCAAGGCGCAGGGTGGCTCACCCTTGGTGTGCGGGGACAGCACCGAGTGCGTCGGCACAGGCAGCTCCCTGAGCGCCGTGGCCGTGTAGCTCTCCTTGATGTCTCCGTCTGGCGGGGCCGGCGGGGCCGGCGCCGTCGACGCGTCTGCTGGACAAGAGAGAGAGGAGGGATTGTTGTGGTGCAGTAGCAGCCAGACAGCTCGGGCAAAGTATTCATATTTCCGTAATAATGAGTTGTTGACGCCATCTAAATGAGTTCACGTTTCAACTTTATTTTGTTTAACCAGCTGAGAACTCAAGAGACCAGGATGAGTCTCACTTGGAAGCGTGACCTGGGTCAACGAAATGACAAAAGTATCGAACAAGAAACAAATAGAAATCACGGCAAAAAGAAAGAGACATCTATTAAAAACTGCGTTTCAAAAGAAATTGAAAACACTACATAAACATAAATCAATAAAATAAAAACCATTTCCGTTCATCAACGACGTGGAATGCACCCAATCTCATCAGAACTTGGAAGCAAAGCAGAATTGCCTCAGTAAATCACGGAAGGTACAAAGGGGTATACTAAGCTACAGGCTTGTAGAAAGAGTCGTGTCATCCATTTGATCATCATTTCGTTCCTCTGGGCATTTGAATTTGTTCATGAAAACGAGTCTAAAATTGGATACTCGCCGATCAAGATTTTTGACATACCTGTAACAAATGTGAGACGTGTTGGAGACTTCACACTGAACGTTACGTATATGGGCTTGAGCAGGGTACGTCACGGCTAGAATGGTTGATGGCCGTGGGGAAGACTAACGATGGAATGACAGCCAAGGAGGGAACACGCCCGAGAGGACATCTGCTGCAGAGATGGAGCAGTGAAATAAACTCGTGTAGGTGCGTGACGAATTGTTACAGTGTAAGATCCTGAGAGATGGGCGATGGCTTGTGGCGGCCTTCATCCAGCTGTGGATTAATCATGGCTGATGACCATCACGAGGACAACGGCTGATGAAGGCGTAGCAGCACCTACCCCTCTCGGGACCAGCATGACCCATCTCAGTTCTGACACCCAGGATAAAAACGACCGCCTGATTCGACGTCGCCAATCGCCAAACCCGGACGATCAAAACTGCGCACTCACTCTGCCCGCTGCGCTGCAAGTACTTCTGGCGCTCCACGCGGCTGCGCCGTCGGTTGGGCTTCACCCAAGGGTTGCCCCCTTTCTGCTTGCCCCCCGCACGCTTGCGCTTGCTGCTTGACCCGGAGCTCTGACACACGCACACATGAACGCGCACACACTTGTAAATGGGTATCGTCCTGGACGTGCGCCAGGCATCGCCCACTGAGAGCGACACCGCCAAGGTGGAGGAGGTGGAGGAGGTTCCTCACCACGTCCGAGTGGTTCTCAGACTCCTCCCCTTCATCTTCGTCATCCTCCGTGTCGCCGTCCATCACCTCGCCCTCCTCCTACACGATCACGGCAACAGAAAGAGCGCATAAGAGCGTTACGTCTTAAATGCAATATCTTATTCGTCTTTTTCCCCAGTTTAATCCCAATTGTGCTGTCGATGTCCTGTCAAAAGACCAGCGAGGTGAAGTATGGGCAGACAACCCCTACCCCCATTATCAACATGGCATGGACAGGACCTCATCCAGCAGTGGACTGACATAGGGCTGAAAACTATTACGTTGATTACAAGATAAGGATTTGCAAGTACAGGGCCCTTGCTTAAATGTCTAAAGAAAGTCAAGCGCCTGATATATCACATCTCATCTCAACCATTCCAATTCCCTTCCGCAGCCAAGCTAAGGGGACTCCCAGTGGCAGCTATACCTGTGCAGGAAATAAGGCGTGTGCAGCACCGGCCTGTAAATGGGCCTAGCAGTAGGAGGGAATTACAGGAAGTTACATTTTAAATGACAAGGACACACTTGGAGTTGTTACAATTGACAATGACACATATATCCTTGGCCATTTACATAGGAGCATAGTAATCAACATTTTAACTTAAAGTTTCTGTAATTTTATTGTGCTTTGCTCAGACTAAACAATCTGCCCGAGAAAACTTGCGCTGCAGGGAATGTATTATTACAAGGTGATTTGTATTTTTTAGGCAATATTTTAGATGTCTCACATGACATTTATTCTTGCCAAATTAGATTTCCTTTATTGTTGTACTTTATTTTGTTTTGCTTGTCATTTTGATGACCCAGCTCACTATCCTGGTCTCTTGAGTTCTCTCGGCCGCTTAAACATAAAATTTAAATATCATTTCCACATAATGCACCTTGCTGCTTGCAACATCGCCGTCCAGAGACTGCGCTCCTCCCGACCGAGACTCCTGGGATGTGTGGGAGCCCACGCTGCCACCGCCACTGCCACCGCCGCTGCCACCTCCTCCTCCCATATCCAATTTTCTCTTCGCTCCAACTGTTGCTCCCACCACTGCAGCAGCAGCTGCGACCTCCGACCCCACGTCGCCTCCGACGGCATTCAACGCGATAGTCGACGCTCCCACCGCCGATAATTTATTTTCATTGTCAGATTCTGCGGTTGCGGGTTCCGTGGGTGCAGTTGTGGCCACAGTTGCGGTTTTTGCAGTCGTTGCCACCTCGTGGTTGTACTGGCGGGAGGGCTCCGTGCGGGTGTCTGGGCGGGGCGGTGCGGCTGGCGTTGGTGCTGCGACCGTACCAGACGCCGTCAGTGGTGGTTGGGTCTCGTCGCCCGAGGGGTCGGCCATATCTCGGTCACTCTCGCCATCGGAGGCCCGGTCACACTCCTGCATCACAACACGCGAAGCACCACACCGATCACAAAGCCACACGGAGCGGTGCCGCAAGCGCCATAAAGCCGGCACGGTCGTGTGGTGTCATGTTAGGGGGGTGAAGGTTCCATTGGGAAATCTCACAGAGCAGTGCAACTCAATGGTCCGTGGAAAGAGATATCACAAAGTAATCTTTGCAATCCCTTCAAGTGACCTCTGCTCCACACAGTAGAGGGCAGTACTTTACCACCCGCCTGGCTTCAGAGAGAAATGTTCGTTACATGACAGTCAAACCGCTAATTCCCAGAGCTGCTTTTAGCCAAATTAAATTAATCAAATTGTGCAGTCATTGGTGTGAGGGCTGCAACCATCAACTTGCTCCACTTGAGAACCCAGCTTAATTCACAGGCAGCTGCCTGGAGTTAAACCCAGGATCTCAACAGTGCCAGATCAACTCAGCACTCTGACCTCAGTTCTACGGTCATGTCATATTCGTTTTTATAACATTTGCATTTCTAGCTGCTGACCATCTTGTTTTTTAGGCCACTGGGCAGGTACTCAGCAAATATGATTGAATAGTACCCACACATACACTCAACGTGTACAAATATAATCACGTGTTAACGATACTGGCAACGACGGCCGAGAGGTCTTTCTGTTTCTGTCTGGCCTCTCCACAATAGTTCTACAGATTCTCTTTCATTCTATTCAGAGCAACAAATCGCCACGTATCCATTTACATTTTCCATCTCTGGATATAAATTGATTAGGCTGCTCATAAAACATTTCGTTGCCTCACTGGGGATTTAGATTTTCTTTCTAGAAAGTGAATTCTATACCCATTGTACCTTCTATTTGTATTAACCTGGTGACCAGTTCCATTCCTGATCGCGAAAAAGGTGGTGACATCTCAATTGGTCCCAGGATTGAGTTTTATGTGGCGATGAAAAAGCAGGCCTGGGCTTTAAACTGAAAATGTTTAAAAATGTCTAGAACCAACCTGAGATATCGGACTTTAAAGATATGTAAACACAATAAAATCAGTCACCATAAATGACACAATGTACTTGTAAAATGATATGGCAACCGTTGCCGGTAATAGCTTCTGCACAAAAAAGAATGCAGTTGCCCAAATCTGAACAAAGCGGATCGCTGCTTTCCCACCAAGTGAGAAATTGTAATGGCAACTGCCAATCAGAGCACTGAGGCCACATGACTCCCCAAGGTTGTGCCTGGTAGACCAATTGCTGCTTATCAAACAAACTTTTCAATAAACTGTATCTTTATTGGCCAGACGTAATTGTCGCTCCACACGATTGGCTAACATAATTCCTACTAGCTTTTTTTCCCGTCCAAGGACGGGTGTATATTGCAGTAAATCTGAAATATTAAATAGAAAAAGTGTTCAGCTCATGATTATTAATGAGGGAGGGGGGTTGCCCCATGTGGAGTGACGTCACCTGCTAATGGTTATTGGGGAGGGGTGCGGCATGTGTTGCAATCGAAACGTCGCATTCTATTATTTAATTTAATTTATTACTTTATCTTTAGACGTGACTTAACCGAAAGAAACAAATAATAATGACGTCCTCCCCTCATGGTCATTGTGGATGGGTGCGGCATGTGGAGTGACTTCGACCGCTCATGATTATTCATGAGGTGAGGGGTGCGGCATGTGGAGCGCGCAAACTTCTTGTGTGTTCGTGTAAATTTCCACGCAGGCATGAATACAGTGGAACCTCGGTATACGACCGCTTTGGAATAAGTCGAATTTGGTATACATCGTGTTTTTTCGAGAGAGAAAATGTCTTGGGATACGACGTCTTGCGCTTGATAGAACTTGTATGGGTTGGGATGAGTCACCGCGTACAGTACCCGCGTATGCCCGTTCACGACTGAAACAAAGCGAGAGGGCCGGGGGTGGCGTGGGGAGAGGGGCGGGGGGCGTGGGAGAGAGGGGGAGAGGGGCGGGGGGCGCGGCGGGCTGCCCCCATGGAGGGTGGAGCCCCGGGTCGAGGCGCACGCGACGTGCGGGGTTGAGGCACGCCACGTGACCAGCGCAGCTGGAAGCAGCGCTGGTCACGTGGCTTCAGTATGCATTTTAGTCATTAGTGTCTACATTTTTTATACAACCCCAATAATGTATAATATGCCATATAAAATATCATTTATTTTCCTCTGGAACGGATTATTTCCTTTCCCTTTATTTCTTATGGGAAAAATTCGTTTGGTATACGTCATTTTCGGTATAAGTCCTACCTTCTGGAACGAATTAACGACGTATACCGAGGTACCACTGTATTAATGAAGGGGGCGTGGGGGCCTTTTACAGTGACGTCACGCACGGATGTAGCACTGGGCTGCATATATTTATTTTTTACCGTCACTTTCTGTAAAGAAACATCATATTTGAAGCGACTTTGCGCAATAAATTATTTAATTCAGCTCGACCTTCCTCTTGCGTTAGTGTAAAAATCCACCCTCATGAATATTAATGAGGGGGGGTGGGCCTCATGTGGATTGTCGTCACGCGCGGGACGGACAGACATTTCTGGGTGATTATAGTAGGTAATTGTTGGTCAAGTGTGTCACACTAAAAATATATATATAAATAATTAACCATGCCATTTTTATAAATTATAGTAATCATAGTAATGCATTTCTGATGGCTGCGATAATGAAGACTTGTGTGTGTGTCCGTGGGGAGGACGCTACTGTGCATTTGGAGGCAGTCACCCTCAAACAACAGCGGACGACAGAGCAGCGAAGCTCACAATAAAGAGCGGAGCGCCGGGTGGCTAAAACAAAGCAAGTTGGCACAGTAGGGGGCACAGCTGGTGCCTCTGCCAGTCATCTCAGTCAACCCATGGCACCTGTGTCTATTCCATGACCTCCTGTCAGCGAGCCTTTGACACATCATGCGATGGCCTCAAAGTGCACCTAACCTGGCACAAGCGTTGTGGTGACATCACCGCCACAGTGGCGAATGGCGGCTGTTCGTGTTTCGTGTATACGTGTGTCTGCCTATAGAAACGATGCACAGAACTTCTGCGTTCATCGTCAGTGTTGGCAAGCACCGTCTCACACCTCTGCGCGTCCATCTCTCTCGGGCTGCGCCACTTTGCCCTGCAGCATCTCCATCAGCGTGCGCTGACGGATCGGCTTTCCCTTCTTCTTCTGCCCAAAGCTGTACAGCCCCATCTTCCTTTTCCTCTTGCGAGGGGCTGCAGGCACGGCCACACAAACAGACAACGGAGTCTATGGGAAAGGAAGCAATGGAAGACAATACGGGAGGCCTTTTGCCCAGGCCAAAATACCCTCGAGAGAACCTCTCTAAAGCTCTCTCTCGTAGAGGCCCTTTTGCTAGCAGTGGTGTGAACGAGCAGTTGCAGGGCCGTGCTCGTGGCAGTAATGGAACCGATGATCGAGGAATTGATTACTTAAATAACGGATATCCCAGCTCAATACCAAACACTTTACTTTTCCAACGAGGCTGCCGACTTTCGCTTACCCGATGAGGAGGAGGTGGCAGCTCCCTTCCCGTCCACCGCGAGGCCGACGGTGTCCGACGGGGGCGTTTCGGGGGCCTGTCCGCCGGGTCCCCCTGCGGCCTCGCTGGAGGCCTGAGCGCCATCGCCGCTCTTAGGGGGCGGCTTCACCTCGGTGCCATTGTTGATGGACACGGCCTGCCTAGTCGGGCTAGCCTGCTTCAGCTGGTTCACCGGGCTAGGGTTGGGCTGGCCGACTTGGCTCGGCAGGCTGTTTTGGCTGACTTTGTTTGACTGATCACCTTGGGTGGGCTGGCTGTATGCATGAACATTGTTTGACTGGTCACTTTGCTCCTGATGGATGAAGTTACTTGAATTATGCGAGTGGGTGACTTGGGTAGGCTTGTTGACCTGGCCAGGCTGGCTAACTTGTCCAGGCTGGCTAACTTGTCCAGGCTGACTGCCTTGTTCAGGCTGGCTAGCCTGGCTGGTCTGGCTGTTGAGGTGCGTTGAGTTCCCCTGCCTGATCTGGCTGACGGAGTTGAGGTGTTCTCCCTGGTCCCGCAGTGGTGGTGGTGGTGGAGGTGCTGGTGGTGTTTTGGGCGAATCGATGTTGGTGGCTTGACTGCCCTGGCCGGTCGGCGGAACATGCGTCACTTCGTTAATCTTTCCGGGCTCCTCCTCGGCTGCCACCGACACTGCAACTGCCGGCACCGGCACCGGTGTCGGCATCGGCGTCGGCATCGGCGTCGGCGTCGACATCGGCGTCGGCTTCGGCATCGGCGCCGGCACCGAAGCTGCCTCCTTGTTCTGTCCGCTTGCTTCCCGGAGCGGTACCTTGTGTTGGGTCCAGACGGGAAAGCCATCACACTGAAAATGGCAATAAGCGCGCGGGCGTCCGTTTTGGCGATCGCACAGCGCCACACCGCTCGCTCGTCCCCGTTTACCTGGCTCGGCGTAGGCTTGGGCAGAGTCTTCCGTGCGCGGTTCACCCTCACCGGCTCCGTGACAGGCGTTTGTTGCGGGCCCTCCGAAGGACCCCGCTTGGCGTCCATGGTGGTGCCTGCCGGCTTGGAGGGTGTGTTGCTGTGGCCCATACCGGCCATCGCGGTGGTCGCTGTGGCGGGACAACATGCGAGCGACCCACGTTTTGGGAATGACCGCTGTATCGGTCGGTGCACCCTCGAAGTCATGATACATATGTAATCCATAAGGTTGGAGTAGCAATGGCAGCAGTCAGGAGTATAGATGCTAGAACTTACAACTTCGTTACCAACGCGATTTAATGAAATGCCACGATTCAATAAAAAAATATATCAGTATAATGTGTCTCGTTTGCACCATCTCATTTGCATTAGGTTGATGTAGCATTCGTGCCATGCTTATGATGTACAAGTTATCACGATAAACATCTTGTTCATCTCGTCTCGCATGTTCTGTCTCATGCATTCCATTAGCCTAAAGTGGACATCTCCATAGAATTTGAATAAAATTATCAAAAGTCACACGTTCCTCTTACATACACCGTTCAACGCATGCATCGTGAGCATAAATGTCGACTTCGCTCAATCCAACACATCGTCACACGCCTACACGGTGGATTAGTATGTTCCGTAGCGTAAGTGCAAGGAGCAATTAAACTTTGCCCGAGCACTAATTATGTTCTCAAGAACATCGAGTACAATGCGATGCAATTTGGGTTTAAACAGCAACGAAATACAACAGATGCTGTACAGAAACATTCAGCGTATATATTGTTTATAGATAAAAAGTGACTGTCATAGGCAGAGGGGAAAAAAAGGTCACGAGCCTGGACTTGAAGAGCAGCAGCAGGGCCTTGGTGGGACAGATGGCCCCCCTCTACCATTCCTTCAGCCCCTTGAGACACTGCCGCCTTACATCCAATGTGGGTCTGGCCAGGCCCTGCCCGTTATGGCTGGGCTAGTTCCTCCGATTCCCAAATTATTTGGACAATTAGCAGTTGCCAACAAAGCTTTCGTTCTATTTTCCAGGTTGTGATTGCTTGAAGTCCTGTAAATGTCGTTATATATTCCACTTTCAGTGCCCAGGAGTCCCTAGCAGACCATTGCATCTGCTGAGGTGGCTCTTCTTAATATTCTGTAACCCTCAGGTAAGGCATTCTTTTTACACAATTTTTTGCTTGACCACAACCATGACCTCCCCTTTGCTTGACCAAAACGTGGCACTCTCATAATGATTGTTATGTGGCGAACCAGGTAGCCGGCTCAGGTTTTGGTTTTGTTGAGAAGGCCCGTTTTTCTGGCAGGGTGGTTGCCTTCCAAATATTCACCATCACGATCTTAAACTCACTCTGCAAACGACCCCTGCTATTAATGTTTCGAATATTTAGTTTTTAAACTGGCACCTCCAAACACACTCATTATTTAATTTATCGTCAAAGTCCAACTCTTCATAAATTGTTGGAATTGTTGTCATTCCTTTTCCCTTCATTTAATACGATTTTCATTTTGGGTGACCTTAACATTCAAGTTGACTCCAGCAAGTGTAATATGGCCCAGGAATTCCAGGATTTTATGGATTGTTCTGGTTTTGTTTCACAATGTAAATTTCCAACTGACAATTGGGATCAAGCTGCGGATCGCGTGCTCTCTCGTGGTCGGTGCAGGGTTTGCTGCCATGTGATGTTGCTGCTTCTGATGATCTGGCCATCCTCCTTGAGCTCGAGATGGCCCTCACCTCAGACAGAACCAAACGGGTTGCCAAACTTGCTGACACTGTTCTTTCTTCAACATCTTTATCTTTTCAGCCTTCGAACATTAAGGATATGATCGCCTTGGTAAGATGACCATCTTGGTTGTCTGAAGTCACTCGGACGTAAGCTAAAAATAATATAGAGGGATACTCACCCTGAGGAACATCTCCAGATCTGGCAGCATCATCAAGCCACCTATAGGGATGCATTAAACTAGGCCAGATCAACATGTTATTCCAATTTCATCAGGAATGGTGTTTGCATCCCTGGTACTCCCTTTTAAACCCTTGAGCAGATGCTGAAACCATCTAACCTCATTGGTCCTACAGCCCAATGTAATGTGTTTCTTGGGATAATTTCAGTCCGAGATCGATGCCATTAGGAATATTGATTGTTCTGTCATTGCTGAGCCTAGGTTGTGCATTGCATCTGTTCACATCTCAATTTCTGTCTCAGCTCATTGATCTTGTTTCTAAACATAAACCCATCGTGTTCATCAACCAATACCGTCTTCTCTGGTTAACTCGATCTCCCATATTCTTAGTCCTTTGGTTATTTCCAAAGTAGATAACAACTTTCTTGGCACTGGCATAATGGCAACATCACTTAACTGTAATCGGTGAGACCATTGTTAAAGAATCCAAATCTTGACTCTGAAGTCATGCCTAATTATAGGCCGATTTCACACCTCCTGTTTCTCTCTCAAATCCTGGAGTTTCTGGTAGTTCAGCAGATTCAGGATCATCTTACAAACTATGATCTTTTCAAGCCATTTCAATCTGCGTCCAAGCCACTGCACAGAACCGAAACAGAACGTGTTCGTAAATGATCTCATGGCTGCTGACCCCGGCTCACTCTCGGTCCTGGTGCTGCTGGATTATTGTGCAGTGTTCGATACAATTGATCATCCCATTCTGATAAACCGCCGTGAGACCCTGGTTGTCATCACTAGTGCAGCTCTCTCCTGGCTTGGTTTATAGCGGACACATCGTAGGCGGTGCATCTCGATGCGTGGCTGTCCATCCACCCGCTGGCCACCGGTGTCCTCTAGAAATCTATTATAGGGCCTTTGCTGTTCACCATCCTACGTGCTGCCTCTTGGAAGCATATTTTGTCACTATGGTTTAAATCAGGGGTCCTCAAACTACGGCCCGCGGGCCACATGCGGCCCGCCGAGGACATTTATCCGGCCCATGGTCACTAATTGGGCTGCGCTTGTGAGCACTAATTGGGCTGCGCTAGTGAGCACTAATTGGGCTGCGCTGGTGAGCACTCATTGGGAATTGGGCTGCGGTGGCGAGCACTGATTTGGCTGCGCTGGTGAGCACTGATTGAGCTGCGGCGGTGGGCACTGATTGAGCTGCGGCGGTGGGCACTGATTGAGCTGCGCTGGTGAATGGTTCAATGGGCCAATTGACTGGACTTGCCCCCCAGGCCTAAGGCTGCCAGCCCTCCCCTGGCTGCGCTTGACTGGCTCTCCCTCCCTCAGCTCCCTCACTTGCCCCTCGGCTCCACTCCCAGTGATATTCCTGTGTGCTGGGGATGTACTGCGATCTGTGAACAAAACTGCAGGTGTAATTAACTTTTTAATGGCACCCGCACCAGTGTGAGCCTGGGGTAAAAGCGGAGTTCCCCCAATCAGACTGCATTGATGGGCAGTGCAGTCTGTATGTCTCTGTGTGGGCAAAGTTATTGCCGGTATATTGTTTTTGTAGCGCTGTATATACATTGGTATTTTACTAATAGCAATTTTGACTCCCTAGGAAACAATGATGTCAAGAAAGAGAAAAATTGACTCGGTGTAGGATATTCAAAAAACAGTGGAATTATGATTACTTTTTCATGCAGTACAAGGAAAGAGCTGTGTGTCTGATATGCCAGAATATAGTGTCTGTGTTCAAAGAATACAATTTACGTCGACACTATGAAACTCAACATGAAGATAAATATGATTGTTTGGTCGGAGAAGTGAGAAAAGATAAAATATTAAAACTGAAAAATACATTAACAACTCAGCAAAATACTTTTGTGAAGCAGAAGCAGCTAAATATTTCATCACTGCGAGCAAGTTTTCAAGTTGCCAAGCTAATAGCGTGCACTGGCAGACCATTCGTGGAGGGAGAATTTGTTAAAGAATGCCTTCTTTCTGTTGCCAAAGAGATTTGTCCAGAGAAGGCCGATTTATTTAGTACAGTGAGTCTTTCAGGACCTACAATTACACGGAGGATTGAAGAAATGGGAGACAATTTGCATCAGCATTTGCAAAACTCCACAAAAAAACTTTCCTATTTTTCTTTGGCACTCGACGAAAGCAATGATGTTCGTGATTCTGCACAACTTCTAATTTTTATTCGTAGGACGAATGACTATTTTGAAGTCACAGAAGAGCTTGCTGCACTGCAAAGCATCAAAGGAACAACTACAGGAGAGGATATCTATGAAAAAGTTTGACAAACTGTGAATGGTTTGGAGCTGAACTGGGCTAAACTAGCCAGTGTGACATCTGATGGTGCTCCTAGCATGGTGGGGTCTAAGAAAGGAGTAATTGCTCGCATTAACCAAGAGATGGACAAACATAACCATTCTCATCCAATAGCCATACACTGCCTCATCCACCAACAAGCGCTGTGTAGTAAATCACTGAAGTGGGACTCTGTTATGAAAATTGTGGAATCTTGTGTTAACTTCATTAGAGCTCATGCACTAAACCACAGACAATTTCAGGAATTTCTGTCTGAACTAAATGTTGACTATGAAGATGTTCTGTACCACACAGAAGTCCGTTGGCTGAGTCGAGGGAGAGTTTTGAAACGTTTCTATGACTTACTTCCACAGATTACAGCTTTTCTGCTTTCAAAAAACAAAGAAGTACCAGAGCTCAATGATGCAGAATGGAAATGGCACCTTGCCTTTCTGACAGATGTAACAGAGCTACTCAACAGTTTCAATGTGCAACTTCAAGGAAAGGGGAAGCTCATCTGTGATATGCAATCACATGTCAAAGCATTTGAAGTAAAATTAGGCCTCCTCATCAAACAAGTTAAGGAGTAAAACTTCTGCCATCTCCCCACAACTCAAAATCTGTTAGCAGAAAAACCATTGGTTGCAATTCCCAAACAAAAAATGTGTGCATTCACTGTAAAAATTGCAAAAGGAGTTCCAATTTAGATTTAAAGAGCTTCATCTCCATGAACAGGACATACAGCTTTTCCGTAACCCATTTTCTATTGACATTGAAAATGTGGATACAATTTACCAAATGGAACTGGCTGAACTGCAGAATTGTGACTCTCCGAAAAGACGCATTCAAGTCAAGCAGCCTTCATAATTTCTATGCATCTCTCCCCTCTGAGACATATCCTCATCTCAGGAACCATGCACTCAAAATGGCAACCATCTTTGGCAGCACTTATGTCTGTGAACAGACTTTTTCCAGAATGAAACATTTGAAATCTCCAACCAGATCTAGGCTAACGGATGCACACTTGCATCACTTGTTACGACTAGCAGTGACAAATATGGAACCGGACATTGACCATCTCATTAGCCAAAAGCAGGCCCATAGTTCCCATTGAAATACTCGCAAGTTTGTTGATTTAACTTAACTTGTTTTTCATTTTAAATATTGTATTTGTTCCCGTTTTGTTTCTTCACTTCAAAATAAGATATATGCAGTGTGCATAGGAATTTGTTCATAGTTTTTTTTTAACTATAGTCCGGCCCTCCAACGGTCTGAGGGACAGTGAACTGACCCCCTGTTTAAAAAGTTTGAGGACCCCTGGTTTAAATGATCATTTTTATGGGGATGATACTCAAAACGTATTGGCAGACCAGCCTGGCACCAATGCTGCTATTTAAGTGCTGTCACATTGTTTATGAGGTCAAGAAGACAATGAACATACATTTCTTGAAGCATAACTCTGACAAGACCGTGATCATGCTGCTGGGTTCTCTCAACTTTCTTCATCAAGTTTATGGCATCAGTATGACTGACTTTAAATCAGTTCATTCTCTAAGGTGCGGAATCTTGGAGTAATTATTCATCCTGGCTTGAATTTCGAGTGATACGTCTCTTTTTTTCATGAGCTTGATATCACATGCATTCATTCACCTCTCTCAATACCGGAGAATGACAGACTTCTACCTGTGTTTATTTCATCGAAACTTAAGGAATACTGAAATTCCTCGCTTGTCGGTCAATCAGGAAATGTCCTAACTCAGCTGCAGCTCAACCCAAACCTCTGATGCTGCATCCTATTTCCTGAAGCACCACCTGCACAGACCGCACCTCCTGCCACTCACCTGTAGGCTTCATGATGAACAGAGACATCTTGGCACGGTTGGAAACACCGCTGAGGGATTTGGCCGCGTGGCCGGGGATGATACTGATAGGAAGGCGCAGAGGGGAATTGACCCGAGCGGGCGACTCGACCGACACAGAGGCCCCCTTTGGCGTCACGTCACCGGCAGGCGACCCCTGCGAGGGGACGGCTTCCACCTTGACTGGTGACGGAAGCTCAGTCGCCTTCTCGGGCCTCTCTACAGGAGGGTTGCAAGGCCTCGCTTCGCTGGCGTCGTTAAGCCCGTCAGCGTTGCTGGCCCTCACTTTGGGCAGATGATCATATCCTTTGATGGTGGTCTCCAACTCGGTCAATTGCCTGTCGCGAAGTCCGGAGTCACCTCCTGTTGTCAAAAGGTATGGTAAGGGGTGACAGCCCAACATAAATATATAAAAACTCAACCTGGAAGAGTTGCTGCAAGATTTCCCTGTTGCAAAGTTCACTCAAGAATATTTATCTGATTACATTCCAAATGTGCCACCATCATTACATGTGTGCTCCTATTAAAACGACTCTAAAAAATAAGCCATGTCGGTAGCTAGACACGATCGTTTGTCATGAAGGAATAATTTGCAAGTTAAAGCAGATCAAAGTAATAAAGACAGGCCAACGTGGTGAAGACAGAACGTTGTGGTATGACACGCATTTGTAGCAGTGGAAATACAGGGTAACGATATAATATCAATCCACGATTGATTGAGTGCCTAGCCTTGCCGTGCAGGACGGGGGGATTAGTTCACCATGCAGGTTGGTCAAGGTGGGGGACACAGAAATGGGACCATAAAAGTATTGTCAAACAATGGATGCTGCTGCACTGCCCACTGCTGCCCTACATGTGGTACTGCAATCATATTGCGAAATGGAAGAGCATCCATTTAAAACGATTCTAGCAAAGTGCACCTCCATGTTGAAGAACAGCCCGAGAGGCTTAAGTAGCAAAACTGTCTGAAATCACTTCACTTGCCTATTTATCCACACTCGGCACAGACCTTTGCTATACTCTGAAACGTGCATTCATCATGTATATTAATGCAAAATGTTTCATTGTCATGAGCTGCATTCATAATTATAAGTTTAAGCCCTTTGTCAGTCCTCCACTGGATGAAGGCCTCCCAGCCAAGTGTTGGTCGTGCAGGTTGCTTGACCATACTTCACCACACTGGTCAGTGCTGGTTTGTCAAGTGGAAGACAGGTGTATTAAGCAGAAGAAAATTTGAAAACGCTAACTTAACAAAAGCATGCATTAGTGATGAGGCCGGGATCAACAACTCGCTGCACTTGGGAACCTCATTAATCCCTGGGCGGGTGAATCCTGCATTCTAACCCTGGATGTTACCCGGCCCTCTCACTCTACAGTGTTCACAAAGTATCAATACACAGTCAAGTACAAGTCTACATCATCGTGGAATGCTTTAATCTCTGCCGACCGAGTCATCATTGAAACAGATCTTCTTAGGTCAATGGGCTTTACTCGGGGAAAAAACATTTATGATTCTGAATCTTCTGACATTACATTTCATTGTCTTTCTAGGTTGCCGAGTACCTAAATAAACCAAGACAGACACATGTGGCTCAGCGGTCGATCGCGAAGCCCCCAATCGTAATGTTGGAGTTCAAATCCTGGTTTGGGGTTTATTCAGCTCACCATCCCTCCAGAGTGAATCAAATAGGTATCACTATGTAGGGCAGTCAGCTGTGGTTGTCCTACAGATAGAATCATCCCTGCTCTAAGAATGGGGAATTTTCACCACTGGCCCATGGCTGTCTAATGGGAGATTAGCACCATCTCTAACTTTATACTTTTTTGCCCTGGCTGTGGTGTGTAAAAGAAGACCAGACAAACATGGAAGGATTAGGCATAAGATTCAGCTCTGCAGTGAAAATAATGGAATACACAGCATTAGGCAGATCGTGTAAAGTGTATTGGGACTTTGTTGACAATCTGTAGAACATATGTGAAGGTTTCTGGGACACTACAAGCAGCACTATTAAAAAGACAATTGCCGAATAAGCACATTTGCGAGCCTGGCAGCAACTCCACATGCTGCATACCTTGCATATCACCCGCAACCTTGTTGCAGTCGCGTCCAGCCACAGTTACCTGGGATTCCACCTCCTTATCAACCTGTACAGCAACAACGAAAATATAAAATCAGACCAAAAACGTTCTCACGAAGCCAAGCATTCAAATGCCTAAAGCCACATTTTAATGGAGCGACGGTGGTGCAGTGGTTAGAGCTGTGAACTCAACGACCATACTTCCATTCCCAGCCACAACATGAGTGGTGAATTGTCTGAACCTGGGCCTAACCTTCAACAACCTGCGACGACCAGTATGGTGAGGTATGGACAAAACAGGCCTTCAACCATCAGTGGATTAACAAAGGGTTGAAATAACGCTTGCACCAAATATGAAAAACAAAATGGCTTGAATTTACATTATTGTTACTTACTGTACTTATATTATGGGAAATAATTGCAGTGTGAGTAGGAACGCATGCGTGTGTGTCGATGGTCATCTGTCAACAGATGAAATAGACTGTGGGAACTACTACAGGTCAATGTCCATATCTAAAGCCTTCCCAGCAGACCACGAGACAAGACAAGGGCCAAAAAACATCGGAGGAATTTTCCGTTTTGATGCGTCGTTCCAAAAATGACAAAAGTAATGACCTCACTGCTAAAAGCAAATCGTCTCACCAGCCAGCCGCTGCAATACGGTGCACTTTCGAAACTGACGTGTACATTTCACAAAGCGCGATTGGCAAGGGTCAGAGGCAACAACCGTCGAACGCCAGCACCATCTGAAACGGTTTTAAATCGGAAACGACGTCGCACGCCTTTAGACATAGCAATTAAGTGTAAAGCGATTAGCAAGATGAACGACAAACAGATGTTATTCCAAATACTCGCCATCAATTAAAACGCTTTACTACTTGTAGGTCTTCGAAAAGTCTAAAAGCCAACTTGCTGCTTTTCCACTCGGAGAACAAATCAACCTGAGCATTGCAAGCAAATGGTATTTTTGGCAGCTATTCATCTGCGTTGTGAAATAACTCATGGAACCATCATCAATTGCAGACCAAGAGGTTTACCTCATCGATGCAACCAGCACAGACGTACAACCCACAACTGGAAGCTATAGACACTAACCCCACCTTTTCCCAGCAGGTTTTGCAAGATCCATTGATTGCAAAGAGACTGCCAGCATGGCAGAAGTTCTGCAGTTAGCCAAAAAGGAAGCCAAGAGAGTACAGTACTTTTCAAATACCCACGATAGCACTCTCTCAAAAACAGTGGGCCTGCCTTTGGCTGGCATGCTGGGGCTGTATGAAGGTTGCTTCACATTAAAAGGAGCTAGAGGTTGCTGCCTGAGCCTCCACATACAACCTTTGAAGAGTGCTCATCACACCTCCAGGCCATTACTGTACTCGACACTTCCCAGCAGACAGCCAAGGACAGGAAACCAATTGCACGCAGGGCACGTGCCACGAGGACGCCTGTGGCCCGCGCGTGCACCGTGGCACGCGCGCGCGCCACCGCTACCTGCAGCCCCCTCTCATCACGAACACGTGAGGATTGCACAAGCCCAAGATGGCCGCCGCTGCCACCGCCGCCTCCTCCGCCGCTCATTCCACCGGATCAGCTGACACGCCGCTGCTACCGCTCTTTCGTTTAGGCCAAGGGCCGATTTCAAAATACGAGTCCCACCCCACCCCACCCGACTCGGGGAAAACCAACCACCACATCGTTCGGGCAAAGACCTGCACATTTTTTCGAGACTGCCATTCGGAATTATAGGCAAAACGTTCGGCTTTTCTTGTCGTTTTTTTGCAAGGATTCCACCAAAAAAGCCCTTTTATCAGCACAACAAAAGGCAGGGATGGCACACTCCACGCCAACCTATGAATAGCCACGATTGTGACTCGCCTGCTAGAGGTCTTTGCAGGGCGTGCACATCAACAGCCGGACGTTTTGTTGACCAATGACTTTAGCATTGTAACATCAGTTACATCACACTGACCTGTCCCGATGTTGCCAGCACGCATGTTATCGAAATTAAACTGGACACTCAATCCAAGCACACGACGGCATGTGGGATTACCGACGCAATGTCGGGCCTGCGTTCTCCTCCCTCGTGTGTCAGCTCCGGAGTAACAATGGAGCCGAATCAAATCTCTCCACCTTTGTTCTTTTACCAGTTATGTCGCTTCGTACTTGCACACATTTTGTTCAATGACATCACCTGTCTTTGTTACATCAGTCCATCTTATTAGGTGTCTCCCTCTCCTGCTTTGTTCCTTGTACTCACTACGGGATACGATTTGAAGTGTGTGTATATGTACAGTATTACTAAAAAGCGCTCTGCGTGTATTTGTGCAGCACATCCAAACCATGTTAGTCACCCGTCCATGCACGGCCACGAAGCGGGGCTCGTCACAGCATAGAGAATACGTCGTTATCAGCAGGAAGAAAGAGTGACATTAGACAAACAACCCACGTACACGAAAGTGTACTTTAACAACACCATGTACAGCTCTTACAAGAGAAAACAAGGAAGTAGACGACCGACCGAACAGTATCACCGTTTCGCACGAGCCCTCAATTGCCACATCTCCTCCTCAGGCATTCCTGACATTTTCAAGGGACTCTGCTTTCCGGTTAGAAAAACAGGGCTCCTCCTGCCAGAGCAGGCAGCCTCGGATGGACAGAGTGGTCTGCAGACCTGTCCTGCCGCCACGTGGTTTCCATGGTCCTGCCTGACAAGGAGACGACCCGAGATTATTTGTTTACCGAGTCACGGCAGGGCCCACCGGAGGACCTGCGACTCCGTCCAACTCTATGATGGGCCAACTCGCGTGACATGCCTTCACTACCGTCAGCTGCTAGCTTTCCCACCTCAAATAACCATAAAACAAACCCTTCATTGCGACAATAACAGAACTATATTCTGTCTACACACACACTCTTTAGTCCATCAGCCGATTGGTTTTTCAGACAAATATCCAGCAGAAATTGTTAATGCAAGCAAACTCTGGTCCAGTTTCGACATTCTGGATCTCATCAGCAGCCAGGCTTGTTAAACAAATACTGCTCGGTTCCCAGATCTAATTGGCATGAGATGTTACCCAAAGAGTTTAACTGCAACGATTGGTCGTAAAATGCAGACAATGCCTTCACTACTAAATTGTTTTCACAACTAAACTATTCCTTAAATACGATGTCTTATTGTCAACAGATAATAAAGTTTAAAATGACAGCTTCACTGCAATGATCTATTCAAATTGAATGGTGGCGCAGTGGCGAGCACACAATTTGCTGTCAATGTGACGATTTCAGTTTGATTCCACTAAAGTCACTGGTCAGTTAAAACGAAACCTGTAATCAGCAGCATGGTGAAAGATAGAAAACAATCATGATCGACAGTGCGATATCACCTTCATCCAGCAGTGGATTGACGAAGGTTTAAAATGTAGCATTTTTGTGTATTTAATTACCTGTTAGCACGCTGCTCTACGAACCTGGCCACCCAAGTTCGATTCTCAGCCCAGCTAACATCAATGGCGAGCCATAACTAAGCAAGTCCTGGGGTCCCCCCTTCAAAACCAGTACTCGCCAGCAAGGTGAAGTATGGTCAAACATCCAACATGACGGACATAGCATGGGGAAACCTTTATCAAGCAGTGGATTGACACATGCCTTTATGTTTTAACATTATTTATATAATCTGAGCTGTCTTTGCTACAAAACAGGTACTACTAAACGAAACTTGCAACTAAATACTGTAATTCCTTCAATAAAATGTACCGTCTTCACAATCTCACATGTCATCACTACAAACGAGCTAAGATGGAGAAGCCTCATATCGTTGTTTTAATAGGAACTTCCATCACCACCAGAATTCAACCTTCGCCAGAGAATTCTGCCTCAAATATCAGAGCTGTCTTTACCAGAAGATGTCTTCAATAGTAGTGGTATAATCATTAGCAAGTGGTATCCTAATTACCAGAGCTACCTTCACTTTTTCACCAAAGCTGATTTCAATCACATGTTTATGATACTGCATTGACATTAGTGCACGTGCACAAATGACAACTCACATTTTCTCATAACACTGCCCTATAGTTAAATTATAGGCGGCGCTTTCGGTAATGACCCTTTCATAGCAGAGATGATTTCGAAGGTGCTAAGTTTAATCTGGTGTGGCCTTCACTATGCTCCAGCATGTTTTGACATGGAGTCACTTCTACAATGAAAATAAACTCACCTTCCCATGCAACACAGGAACACAGTAACTCCCCTCATCAGTCAAACATCACGTGCTCTGCTGAACGCTCTCTTTCTTGCATTACTGTTGCTGAACACAAGCCCACACGGCCCGAAACGCCAAGCGGTCAGCAACAAACAGCAGTGTTTGAATGAAGCGGGAGGTGAAGCGCTTGACACAAACATGAGGGCTTGGCCGTAGGGTTATGTCTTCAGGAGACACCCAGCTGCATGAACACACAATGGATTATTACTGAACATTTTATTTATTGAGCCGTCTGTGGTTAGATCAATTCCGCTAAGGACTTCCAGATCATCACAAAACCACCGCGTATTTTTTTTACCAAAGGCAACGAAAATGAAAGAAACACAGATCTGCTATCCACGCTGGCACATGCCCTAGCCATGCATGAGTCCAAAGTTCGAATATCTTCACCCAAGAGGCTGAGAACGGCAAAGTACAACCTCCTGGGGCTCTGAGGAGGACAAAGCCGAATGCTGCGCCTGGATCAAACTTCCACAAAGCAGGCACTCAAGACCTCACAAGCCTCTATCTCTCATCTCCACTCCCCTCTCGTCCCACTGAGCAGCACTGCCAGCGTAGAGGATCGCCACGCGTGGCTGCGGAGAAGCAGGAGCAAGAAAGACCCGCCACGATATTTTAACTCCACCATCCATCTTCTCCATCACAACCTCCAAACTCAACAAACACCACGTACTGCTCCAACACCTCCTCCAAAACCACCTCCATCACCATCACCACCGCCTCCACTGCCACCTCCTCCACGCACAACCGCTACCACATCTTCATCTGCTCCTCCATCCATCTCAGCGCCCGAACGTGCTGGCCACCACGCCAGGCCGGGGCCCCGCAACCCGCATTGCGCGCCGCGTGCCGCCCGCGCGCGCGCGTCCCGCGCCGCCACGCAGGGTCCGGGGCCCCCGTCCCCCCCGTCCGCTCCTGGAGCAGAGGCAGCGGGAGGGCGGAGCGGGGGCTGCCCTCGCATTCCTCCTGCACCAGAGGAGAGGGGGTCCTCTGCGGGGGTCCGGCGCTCGGTCGTGGCCTCGCGAGGGGTCCCCTCGGCGCGGGGTCCCTGCTGGGGGGGTCCCGCGGCTGGGCGCGGGAGCGCGGGCGAGGACGCGGCGCGCCGCCTCCACTCACCTCGCTCGGCGGGGCGGCCATGGCCGACGGGCGGCAGCAGCGCGCACGCGCGTCGTGACGTCACGGCGCGAGCGGGACCGTCCGAACGGGGACCCCCCTCAAGCCTCCACTCACTTATGAGCCCCCCCCCACACACACCAGGGGGGGCATCAGAAACAATGTAGAGCCACCCAAATTGAGACGGTTAGATGGTTGGAAAATTAGTATCTCGTACACGGGCCCCACCCCCACTCAGGAAAAAGGGGGGGGGGGTCTAAGCAGCCAAGAGGTAGCAAGGGGCCCCCCTCTCGCACCGGCGCTCTTCACACGGAGTGGCTCAGTCCAACGCTGATCTCAACACACACAAACAATCTCGCACATGGTATCAGACTAGGGATACTTCGCACGAGGTCCCCAAGAAAAAAAACCGAAGATTTCTCAGGAAAGGGAGGGCCCTTTCACACGCGAGTTCGCTCACTCAAATGGGACCCTTACAGGGGGGGTCCATGACAGAAAAAGGGGGGTCCATGACAGAAAAAGGGGGGTCCATGACAGAAAAGGGCGTCTCCTCCATGGGTCTCAGACAAGGGTGCCTCACACACAGAGCCTCTCGCCCTAACGGGGTTCTAAACAACGGGGCCCTCACACGGCATTCTTGACAGGGGGTACCCCTACGGGCTACTTACACAAGGGGTTCCTCTCAAGGAGCCCCTCTCTCCAGCGGAGGCCACAGCAGTGCTTGATACTAGAGGTCTCCTCGCACAAGAACCCCCCTCACACACCGACAAGGGCCGCCCTCGGGGTCACAGGGCTGGCACACCTTCCTCCAGCAGGGCCCATTACACGGGGCCACCATGGTCCCTGTCGATCTCCTCCTCCTCATCGTCGTCATGACAATCATCCCATTTGCCAAGAATTTGGCTGCGGAGGGCAGTGCAACAAACTTTGGGTAATATACTGCACAGTACTTCTATGCTCCCCGACTTCACCAATCCCCACTGACCAGTGTGAAGTCCTATGAACCCCACGATCCACAGTGCGTGCAGAGGCCATCATCCAGCAGTAGATTGACAAGGGTGTTGTACGTGTCACCCATGATTAGAGCCTCACTGCGTCTCAAGACGTGTCCAGGAGGTAAGTGCACTGTGATATCTGGCCAATATAATTCATGCCACGTAGTAAGAAACCACGTACAAGAGGAACACTCAAAACTCCGCACGGACAGATTAAATAATCCATTGCTCTACCGCCATCTCTTGGCCACATCGCAGCCCAAGCGCATACTTGCCTTTCTCATCCCAATCTGTTTCATGCCACTCAGCTCACCCTATTCCCTGCAATCGTGCACATACTTCTCAAGCTGGCGATGGTGATTGTGAGATACGAGACCATGGTGGTTCATTAGTTCGACTCCTTTCCGAGGTAACGAGCTTCACAGGGGCTGGCAGAGACAGCTAAATATATCGTGTTAAGTTCTCTAAACAAACATCTCCTGGTATAAACATCTCGCAAAGACTTCCCCTCACCGTTCACCATAGAATACAATATACGTACAACAAAAAACTGAATACATTCGTCAATAACACTGCCTTAAAATAAAACTATACAGTCGGTAAAGTTTCAGGCAATGGCTCTTCTTCACAGCCCCTGGTGTAGGTAGACGATGACGAGTTGGCATGCGGACGCACTTGCAGCACTAAAACCAAGTTGCCCCACTCCTCCTCCTCCTTCTTCTTGAGGCCCCACCACCGCTTTCCCTCTCGGTGTCTCCGACTGTTACAGCCTCACGTCGGGTATCTGCTCGTGCCCCCTCGGTGTGGAACTCTCATCCCTTTGCACAGCCGCAACATCAAATGCACTCTGACTTTCAAGAAACGTCTAAAGGCCTCTCTCTATCTGTGTGGGTGATGAATTCGAGCAGCCCCCAGCTTGGCTCCACGTGTTATAAATATTATTTCTAAGGCCGTGAGACCAGACGCAACTTTTGGATGTCACCCTGACTAAGTGACCTGAGCCATCGGCGGCAGCTGCCGGTAAGACATTGCAACAGAGAGTGTGCAGTGTGTTGTTGTTCACGACAATGTGAGAATCTACACGGCACGGCCGTGGGGCCCTCAACGTCGTGAGAAGCCGCGAGCCTGACAGGTAACGATCATAGAGAGCTGACAGGTAACGATCACTGAGAGCTGACAGGTAACGATCATAGAGAGTTGACAGGTAACGATCATAGAGACCTGACAGGTAACGATCATAGAGACCTGAGAGGTAACGATCACTGAGAGCTGACCGGTAACGATCATAGAGAGCTGACAGGTAACGATCATAGAGACCTGACAGGTAACGATTATTGAGACCTGACAGGTAACGATCATTGAGAGCTGACCGGTAACGATTATTGAGAGCTGACAGGTAACGATCATTGAGAGCTGACAGGTAACGATTATTAAGAGCTGACAGGTAACGATCACTGAGACCTGACAGGTAACGATTATTGAAAGCTGACAGGTAACGATCATAGAGACCTGACAGGTAACGATTATTGAGACCTGACAGGTAACGATCATTGAGAGCTGACAGGTAACGATTATTGAAAGCTGACAGGTAACCATCATAGAGACCTGACAGGTAACGATCATAGAGACCTGACAGGTAACCATCATAGAGACCTGACAGGTAACGATCATTGAGACCTGACAGGTAACGATCACTGAGAGCTGACACGTAACGATCATAGAGAGCTGACAGGTAACGATCACTGAGAGCTGACAGGTAACGATCATAGAGAGCCGACAGGTAACGATCACTGAGAGCTGACAGGTAACGATTATTGAGACCTGACAGGTAACGATTATTGAGACCTGACATGGGCTAGCAGTGGGTCTGGGTCATAGGGGTTAAGGGTTGGCGGCTTCAAGGCGACGATCCAAATCCCCCTTAGAGCAATATAATAATAATACATAATGGATGATGATGTGTAGTTGGTAACATCTTCAGATTAAATCATGATTTGAAGGTTTCGTGACTGGGCGCTTGATTCTTCAGATTGAACCGCTCTCCATCGGGACATCTCTATCGGTTGTATGATTTATAAGCGCCGGTCCATTGTAAATAGCAGAGCGAATAAGCAGCGCCGGGCACGATGACCATCAATGTCCGATCCAAGATAAAATAGTCACGTCATTTCAACGTCGTCCTCATGAACTACATCATCTCACACGCCTTCGAATGATTGCCCTCCTTCGTTGACATCGGTGAAGCGGTCTAAGACGAGTTATCCGGACATTGTCGTGTTGTGGCTCTACAGGTGACCGCGTTTGAGTAGAATCCGCAGTCCATGTGTTTCTACCACCCATGTTCACACAGGAAAGCATCTCCGAGTCTCAAGACGCTTTAATCCTGCCAAGTTCTCGTAGCAGGGGGCAATGCTGCCGTGTGTAATTGAGTAATGTGTCGGGTGATCCGTTTGCAACTCCAGGTGAAGATCAATCAATTCACTGCTGCCCGAGGTCCTCCCTCCCCAAGCCTCCTCCAGCTCTCACGGATGTCCGATGCCACACTCCCACCTCGTTACCTCGCTCCATCTCCCACACAGACTCCACACTACAGAGCTCCCATTATTCTGGCTCCCCCCCCCCCGGGACCAGTGATAATCCTCACCGTCAATCCTCACACAAATGTGAGCGGACCACCGTGCACCAATCACATCGCTTAACATTAAAACAAACTCTAACATCGGAGTATCCTGCGACGATGGCGTGGGACACTTCCCAGGGGCCTTGCGGACCACGAGTTGGGCCGTGGGCCTCAGTGTCCGGGTACCATCCCTCACTCCTCTGGAGTCTCATCCCGAGTGATATCTCTCTCTCTCTCTCGAGAATTCCGGCTTCCCGTCAACAATAAAACATCACCATCGCTCTCTCCTCCTCCATCTGCTGTAAAACCTTGCCTGTGGGACGTACAGATCCGACCAGGCCGACAATCACAGCCGGCATCGCCGTCATCGTCACCACCGTCACCATCCTCCCTGCAAAAGAAACGGAGACATCTCTTACCAGACCGTGACCATCCTTTACCAAATCCATCCACAAAGAAGCAGCAGCAGCAATTGCCCAAGCTGCTGAATCAGCCCTGCCACGTGGCCGCGTTGCGACCCCAGCCCCTGCTGCATGCCGAGCACGCCGCTGCCGGCTGCTGCTGCTACTGCTGCAGCGGTGCTGCTGCTGCTACGGAAAGGGATGAATCCCCTCCACGCTCATCATGAACCCCCTTGGTGAACCCCCTTGGTGAACCCCTCACGGGGATCTCCGTGATCACGCGGAGTGCTGCCGATATACAGTCAGTAAGGCTGTTTGCCCTGGATGTCGTCGCAGCCTCAGCCACCGTGGTGTCTTCCGTCCCCTTGATGGATGTGTTCGGAGCTGGATTGATGTGTGGATGATGGCACAAGTCGACAGGTGTCACAACGAGAAGACGCCGCCCCTGCCAGGCGGACACGCTGCAGATGGCTGCCTGCGCCCATCGACGACGTTATCGTTGTGTACTGTACCACTACTGCACGTACTGAAGCAGGCTGGAGGCTGCTTCGTGCTTGCATGGAACACTTATGTCTGGGAACACCCAGACCTATTTAGAGATTGGGCTGTGTGGCCAGGGTCATGGCAGCACATAAGTGTATTATTGAATCCATCTGTGCAGAGCTCTGCGCGTTGCACCCCTTGCTCGTTGTATGCGTGGGGTATTTTTGTTGTCCGGGTTTGTGGGTTCCCTCTCACGTGGGGCCAGACACTCATTGCTGTTTCTTCGCTTGGCCAGACATCCCAGTGAGAGCAGGACTCTCCTGCCGAACGTGTCTTGGCAACCGCGGAGGCTTTCATTGGGTAAACAACATTACCCGGTGCCACTATTAACACCGGCCCATCGGTGATGTATGTGGGACGTTGCTGGACTAGAATGGTTGCAAATGTTTATATTTGTATTCGTCTTTGTTGCTGTGGTTGATTGAGACTGCCGTGGATCAACACGAGGGTTCTACGCTTCAACATTGCTTCAGCCCAGCTCCACCACAAGTAGAGGGCGCAGTCAACAATGAGTCTCTCTCTCTTGTTTATTCAACTGCAGCAGCCCGACGTGGCCACTGTCTGGTGGCGCCAGTCCCTGGAGCTCACTGCAAGGTGGCGGCAAGTTGGTGTGGGAGCGAAGGCAACTCCTGCCCTGGGATGAGCCCCTCGGCTGGACTCCAGACACCGGGCCCACCACGCTGCCCACCGCTCGTTATGGCCGCGGCGCGGCGGCGCGTAATGGCCGCTGCCGCGCGGACCGCCACTTCACAATAAGAGTCCCGCCACGGGGGGAGGAGCCCCCCCCCCCCCACGGGGGGAGGAAGCCCCCCCCCCCCCACGGCTCCTGGCCGAGGGGCCCCATCGTCCTCACGGGGCCCACCTCCAGCCCGGGTTCTGGCCGGTGGCGGCAAATGCAATTGTAGCAGAGATCGGAATGCGGGTTTCATGGTTTCATTCGCGGCGGACGTGATCGTCGCCATCATCGTGATTAGCACCAGCAAGGGGCATCGTCGTCACCAGAAGAAGCAGTAAAAGCCATTAGGATCAACAGCTGCGGATTGAGCAGAAGTGCCAATAATGATGTTCATAAAATTACCATCACCACAAATGTCATTAGCAACATCGACAAGAGCGTACCAGTAGCAACGCAAAACATCGTCATCATTAACAAGCAGCAGCAGTCCCAGCCACATCACACCAACAGCGGCACGAACGTCATCAAACAAACAGCAACCACCATCGGTAGCAGCAGTATAATATCACGTTCTCAGCAGCACAAACACCATCATCATAACAATCAGAAGCGGCATCATTATCTGCAGCCTCGTCATCATAACAGCAGCGACATCCCCCGAGCACGACAGCCATCGCCCTCACCCCCCAACACGCCTCCTCGCGAGGCCCACGTGTGCGTGGTTAGAGCCAACTCGTGTCAGTCGTGTTACATTAGAAATGGTCGGTGTCACTATGTTCATGTCTCTAGAACCGCTGTGTGCGTTGAGTTTGTTGTACTTCCCCCCCCCCCCCACGGTTGGCTACGTACGGTACGAAATAAGTTTCGCATACAGCTCATCTGCATACACATATACCAGCGGTGTGTAAACAGCTGTAACTGTTCATTCTCTAATACCGTGCTGCAGACACGTGCGCTGGTGTAGCAGGGCCTATGGGCAGTGTGAAGACTTCCTTTAGATCGACCCTGATGTAGAGAGCGCCTCGAGTCAAGGTGTACCCATCGCGTCACGTCTCCTCCTTTCACGTCGTTTCGCAGATACGTCGTCACTGTATCAACACCACACTGCCGGATGTGCGTCGCATCAACCCCACGCGTTCGTCGCCTCTCTCAGCCTTCGCCTACACCTCCCACCCCTGAATCTCGCTTCGATGTTTACATCATTTCCGATAGTCGTCGTCGCACTTTTCGGGAAGGCATCTTTCCGTAAACCCGTGGTGTTACTGTACTGTAGATGTGTTGCGATCGGCGTTGACATTCCTGGTCTCAAGGGCACAGTCGGACCGGTTGTAACAACAAAAACAACAACTCCTTGGGGCTTGCGAGGTGTTTGTTGTTGGGAGGAGTCGCTCCATCCCCACCTTGGAGCCCTGCTCGGCACCGACTCGAGTTCGGTGGTGTCAGAACGCCGCGTGATCGGCGTTGACTCGTGACGTGCATAGCTGTCACCCCACGCGGTTTGCCACGTATTCTTCTTGTACAGGGACATTGATATTTCACGTCCACACGGCGCACAGCCGTTTCAATACGGGCAACAAAAATTGTCTATTTCCTTGTTTCTCCCTTGTGATGGGACTTTGTAGGATGAACGTTGATATTTATAAGGGCACGGGGTGACCTATACGGTGTGAATTGGTCTGTAATCAGGTCGGCACTGATAAGGGGTTGACAGGTATCAGTGACGTGCGGTGAGGTCAATGGCTGGGGGGGCACTGGCTCGTGTCAGCCAGATTCACACACTGAGGAGGCGTGGCCTCACTGAGGGGGGCGTGTTAGACACGTCCCCCTCAGTGAGGCAGATGTGATAGCTGCCTCCCCTGGTGCTTTTTCATTGCAGTTTCATGACGAGACCAGCGAGCCTAAATATCTTTATACACATACGTGAAATAAGTTACCTGGAGTATGGAAGGCGAGGACATGACGTAAAGGGGTCTACAAAACATTACATTGGTGACACACTGAGATAGTAACAGGCACGCGCTTATTGCCCGTGCTCCATCCAGTTAATGAGGGGTTGCGCAATCAGAGGGGAGGCTGAGCTCGTCGCTGCCTCACCTCTCGTCTCTTCCTGTATTTGCAGCGGAGCTCCGCAAATTTGGCGATTTTGACTATAAAATGATTGGAATCGTACAGAAATTACATCTATAACACAGATCAGTGGAAAAATCTTAATATTTATTTGATTCTTTTTTTTTACTTTTCGTCACAGCTATTTTCATTAGAATATGACAGGTAAGGCTCTACCTCCCCTGCCTCCCCTGACCGCACGTCCCTGGTATGTATGCGTGACAGTCTCTCGACATGAACGTCAAATTAAGTCCATTATAATCCCTGGCGTTTGCAGAATTCGGTTATAGGTTAGCAATTGCTTCAGCAAGCAAATTATGCGCCGAATTTGACTTTACGGGTCTCATCAGCGGTCAGACTTTGTGAAACGGAAACTTCTTTAAAATGCAAATTTAGATCTGGTGGTGCCTTTGCCACCACAGCCGCGTTTCACAGGGGGGCATCGTGGCATTTGCTTTCCAAGTTAAAAGTGGAAAGGACAAACATCTTTAAATAAATTAACTGTAACACGATGGTAATTATACATACAGTGAACAGTAGGAACCACAGACGAGCGGGAAGGCAGCAGCAGACACTCGGTGAGCCGGCTCCAACAATTGCCAAATCTCTGCGGTCCTCTGTCTAGATACGTGTAGGTCAGTGACACTTCGTCTGTGCACTGTCTAGACACTTGTAGGTCAGTGACACTTCGTCTGTGCTCTGTCTAGACACTTGTAGGTCAGTGACACTTCGTCTGTGCACTGTCTAGACACTTGTAGGTCAGTGACACTTCGTCTGTGCACTGTCTAGACACTTGTAGGTCAGTGACACTTCGTCTGTGCACTGTCTAGACACTTGTAGGTCAGTGACGCTTCGTCTGTGCACTGTCTAGACTCATGTAGGTCAGTGACACTTCGTCTGTGCTCTGTCTAGACACTTGTAGGTCAGTGACACGTCGTCTTTGCTCTGTCTAGACACTTGTAGGTCAGTGACACTTCGTCTGTGCTCTGTCTAGACACTTATAGGTCAGTGACGCTTCGTCTGTGCACTGTCTAGACTCATGTAGGTCAGTGACACTTCGTCTGTGCACTGTCTAGACTCATGTAGGTCAGTGACACTTCGTCTGTGCACTGTCTAGACACGTGTAGGTCAGTGACACTTTGTCTGTGCACTGTCTAGACACTTGTAGGTCAGTGACACTTCGTCTGTGCACTGTCTAGACACTTGTAGGTCAGTGACACTTCGTCTGTGCACTGTCTAGACACTTATAGGTCAGTGACGCTTCGTCTGTGCACTGTCTAGACTCATGTAGGTCAGTGACACTTCGTCTGTGCACTGTCTAGACTCATGTAGGTCAGTGACACTTCGTCTGTGCACTGTCTAGACACGTGTAGGTCAGTGACACTTTGTCTGTGCACTGTCTAGACTCATGTAGGTCAGTGACACTTCGTCTGTGCACTGTCTAGACTCATGTAGGTCAGTGACACTTCGTCTGTGCACTGTCTAGACACGTGTAGGTCAGTGACACTTTGTCTGTGCACTGTCTAGACTCATGTAGGTCAGTGACACTTCGTCTGTGCACTGTCTAGACACATGTAGATCAGTAACACTTCGTCTGTCCACTCCAGTTGCCTGGGTGAAATGTGGGCAACGTTTTACCCAATCCTGGCCAGCTGGCCCAAACATTTATTCAACTAAACTCAAGGTCCTACCGGCCACATAATGAGTGTTTACACGTGGAAGGAAACCAGAGCACCCAGAGAAGCCACGCCTGCCAGGGGGAAATGCTATCCCGTACAGATGGAACAGATGGAGTCTCCATTTTTGTGCGGTGATCCATCAACCCTCGCCTCCAGTGCTGGATTACAGGCCACGTCCAGAGCCGCCACCACCACGGCTCCTCTACCCACCAGAGTGGTATTGTTATGATGATGAAAAGCTATCCAATACATCCACGTTGATATGGTGATGATAAACATCTTTCTCGGCACCCATAATAGTATGACGATGCACGTGACGATGGGAATTGACATGTCACGAGCTGATGTAAGAAGCAAGCGTTCCACACTCCATCACGACAGTGATTGTGATAAAAGCACGCAACAAGCAGTACGACGATTCTAGTACAGCTTCTGAAATATTCCGCCATGCAGCTGCCGCCTGTCAATAGGGGGTCTCGAGCGAGAAGACTGCGCTCCTGAGAAGCAAGAGGAGCAGCAAGACGACACGAACATCTCGCGGTGCTGTCCGCTCTCTGGGCCAGGTCGCATCCTCCTAAAAATAACAAACTTTCGTTTTGAAGAGGGGGGTTTTTGTTGTTGATGTAGGGCCATTGCTTGTACTGCAGCACTGGCGAAGTCCATTTTGCTAGCGGTATTGCAATAAAACCATCTCTCATCGCGCTGTATCCACAAGACGATGCCGATAAAACACGAGGCTTCCTTCAGTGTGTCAACAGCCGACAACATCCTTTAGTATGTCAAAAGGATGACTGATGGTAACGATGCGACCCATTTCAATATAGAGTATCACCAACATGACATAGTATTGTCGTAGATGGTTACCAAAGTGATGTCAATGTCTCTCGCGGACCACCGGGGCGAGCAGGAAGGTTGCCCGTCGCAGCCTCGCCGCCGCTGCCATCAACAGTGCCATCAGCCATGATCAATCCACTGCTGAATGAAGGCCTCTACAAGCCGTCACCATCTCTCACGGATCCTGCGAAGTTGGGATCCACCCAGCCGATTTCATCATCGTCGCATCTCTCTGATCTCGTTCCATTCCTGGCACCATCGCCCATCGCCCCTTCATCTCGCGACCCGTCCACTCGCTTTGCGTGAGTAGGTGGCTGATGATTCCCACTACACTACGGCGTTCTTATCGGAACCCACCGGGGCAAGGCTCTCCCTGTTTACCAAGTTAGCATTAACCTCCGTTCAATTATGCAGCGTTACAATCTCTACTTGCCTGAATATTGCTGAACACGTCAACAACGGCTCCCATTTACCACTAAGTGACGCTTGAGCCAAGCTCGGTGCACGTTGAGGCCACGTGAAGTATCCAAGGCTCGCTGCTGGAAAGTCACGGGAGAGGTCCAAGGGCCATATGTCGACTGCTGTGCCAGGCTAGGTGCAGAAGATACCGGGACAGACCCAGGTGCTATAGATTGACTGAGATGACCGGCAGAGACATCACCTGTGCTCCTCGCCGTGCAAACTTTCTGCGTTTTAGTCGCCCGGCGCTCCGCTCGTAGTTGTGAGCATCGTTTCTCTGCCCTCCGTTGTTGTTGGAGGGCGACTGCCCTCAACTGTTCAGCAGCGTCCTTCACGAGCCTCCTCCACAGAGGCCGATCTCGACACCGCTGACAAGTCCACTCAGCTCCAGGTCCTCCTGTTCTATATCAACCCATCTCTTCTCGAGCCCTCTATCCGGTCAAATAGATGCTGTTTGGGCATGCGGTGGCTGCCAGCCGGTGGAGCTCGCTGAAGGAACTGTGTCCAGATCATTTATGAATCTGCGAGTTCATAATGCAGACTGGTTAAATCCACGATGAATCGTAGGCAGGCCAGCTTGAATGCTTCAAACCGCAGCGCATGTTCATTTAAAGGGCTCCACGTTTGCAAGCACAGAGAATGAAGGGGGCATGTGGAGTGACAGGCCAGGCAGCATTCACACAGCGTGACTCGCACAAAGACAAAGAGCCACCGTGTAGTCTTAACAGACTGTTGGGGCAAGTGCTGTTAGCGATCACCTACGAAGTTCGACACGGCACACGGAGGGGGTGGGTGGCCAGCAGCACGCCCGGCCGCATTTATCTCCCCGATGCTGATGTTTTCTGCACCGTACCAGATACTCATTTTTTATGTCAACATCCTCACGCACGCGCGCGGCGGCATTACACCGGCAACAGCGAAGTTCCGTGTCCGCCGAGGGCCGAGCCAGCTGGCCTGGGGTCACGGGACTCGCCTCCATGGCTCCCTTCTCTCCTCCTCCTCCTCCCACTTCCTCGTGTTGTCTCGGCAGCAGCAGCAGCAGCAAATGGATTAGGGGTCAGTCGGAGATAGGGTTGGGGTTGGGTAGGAGCATAAATCAGGTGAAGTTTATGGTTAGGATCAGGGTAGGGGGTTGGGAATAGGGTCGACTTTAGTTTTAGGATCAAGGTTATGATCATGTATCAGGGTAGGGTTATTATCAGGGTCAGGGATAGGGCGAGGGTAAAGGTTCGGGTCAGGTTGAGGAGGTTCGGCTCGCCCACCTTGTCCACTGGAGAGACCAAACCCTCACGCGTGCACGTTCCCCAGGCAGCGCGCGGTCTCTCATCACAGCTGTGCCTCAGCCTCCTGCAACAGTACAGCAGTACAGCAGGAGCAGCAGTACGTCAATACATCAATACAGCAGACCAATACAGCAAGAGCTCACGACAAACCAACTCCTGATGCCACTGAATCACAATCGCGATGCTGGTTACCGGACTAGTCCTGCTCAGACCCGGACAGGTGGCGATCCGAGTTGAGGTCAAGGGTCAGCGTGAGGGTTCAGGTTTGTCGTCTTTCCCCCGCACCTCGGATTAGCACGGTTGGTTATGTACGGTGCGAAAGAAGTTCAACATACGTGAGAATATGAATCGGGGTCACGCAGAGCCAGGCAGAGAAGACTCCATGCAATGAGAGAAGACTCCATGCAATGACTGAAGCCTCGGCATGTGCTTGTTTTATTAACGACACTCGATTTAATAAGGGAACGAAAACTCAACCATCAACCAGTGCCACCAACTACTGCCACGGACTCTGAAGATCGCCAACACCGCCGCTGTCATCAACCTCAGGCGCCCCCAGCCCCGCGCCCTCTGGCGTCCGAGCCGGGGCGCTCCCTCCCGGGGGGCCTCGTCGCATCAGCTCCAGCAGCCGCCGCTCGCCATCTCGGTCCCAGCTCCCAGGTTCGAGGTTACCAGGTGCCGAGTCCCATTTACAAGTGTCAAGGTTCCAGATGCAGAATTAGCAGTCTAAAGGTTCCAGTCCGACTCGCAGATCCTCATCAGGGGCTCCATGTCTCAGTCGCAGGTTCCAAGGCCCAATATTTGGGTTCCAGCTCCCAGGTCTGCCGAGGTACTTCCGAACTCTCACTCCCAGATCTCCTCGCGCCAGTTCTATAACCCCGGCTCACAATCCCAGCTTTAAAGTCTCAGTCTGAGGTAACAGGTCTCAAGAGTAAGTTCCAATCATACCCCCTTAATGCCAGGCGCCAATGTCTCTCTCTCTGTTACAGGTTCCAAGGCTCAGGATGTCTGAAGATGTCCTTGATCAAGACATTGAGGTGGCACCTCGAGATTCTTGCTGCATGGCTGGAGCAGCATGAATATTCAATGCTGATTCGTGTCCCCTTCTGATTGGATGCTCTGTGAGGATTCCAGAGAAATCCGGAATGACTACCGATGGACCACCACGTGTCCAGATCATTATCGTCATTATCAATCCTCATCAATGAATAAAACAACCGCCGATCAACAATACCACCACCACCACTGGGGGCACCCACCACCAAAACCAGCTCAGCACCGCCGTCAATGCCGCCACCACAGAGACCGGTCGTGGACCTCACACGCGACGCCATGGCGCCCTCTGCCGACCACAACTCGCCTCTCGGTCCCAGGTCTTCTCGTGCCTCTTCCAGGGCCCGGGTTCCAGAGCCCATACTTCAAAGGCTCAGTCGGAGGTCACAGGTTCGAGGTCCCAAGTTTCAATTACAAGTTCCAGGTCTTAAGTTCTGAGTTCCAGGTTTCCAGTGTGCGTGAGACCTTTCTCGACACAGCAGCTTCCTGTCTCCGCGTGTCCCGGTGCTCGTGATCATCCCAGTGGCGGGCCACCTCCCGTTCCCCACCAGCTTCTAGCGCCATTCTCACGAGTTCTTCACGAACGCTTCATCTCTTGACCTGATGCCGGTAGTGCTCTGTCATCGAGGGAGAATGTGATCCCCTGAGTTCAGCTCCTTAAGAAGCCCCCAGCACGTGGAGCGGAACATCGGACATCGTTCCGAACAACAACGCGTAGCGGCGCGACCTGAAAGCACGACGGACTCGGCAGCTCGCGAGTAGCCGCACGGCCATAACGTCAGAGCTGGCTTGGAATATGGATTACTGGCGTTAGGCACTACCACTAGAGTCATAATAATGATACTTTACATTTGTAAGGCGCATTTCATCCGTATATCCCAATGCTCTATTGCTCCATTGGGATCTAGAGTACACGGAATACCAAGGCACAATAATCTTGTATCATTGTGCCCGATACTCCATGATCAGAGCTGAGTTTATCGTAACCCTATAAGCAGGTTTAGGACAAAATAAGGGGAGATGGATGCGACGTGGCCAAAATCATTCCTGGAGCAGCGTTCCAGACTCGTCCGACTGAATTCTAATCACTGTACATTTACAATCACGACCGATCTTACAATAAAAACACAACAGAGACTTTGCGATGAACACAGAAACGGGGAGTCGTGTCACTCGCCGCAGTGCCTGGGCGCAGGGGGGGGCGCGCGGGCAGCAGGTGACCACGTGTTCCAAGACCTCACGACACCTGACTCCCGGGGAGCGTAGGTTCGATCCCAGGTCCGGGCTACGTCTCCTCGCCACTGCCCTCCCCCTGGGGCAGCGAGACGGGGCGCAAGCCCCGGGGCAGCGAGACGGGGCGCAAGCCCCGGGGCAGCGTCGCCGGGAAAGGGGGCAGCACCCGCCGCGGCGCTTCTGGGAGTCCACTCCTCGCGGCAGCAGGGAACCCCGCGTGTCGGCACGGGGAAGGGTTCGGGTCCCGGTCCGGGTCGGGGCCGGGGTCAGGGTCAGGGTCCAGTGAGCGGAGGCGAGCAACCAGGCCGCGGGGCAACGCGGGCAATGGCGGCAAGGCGGCCGGGCCTGACCCACAGGCCACCGGGCAGCAGCAGTTGTGAAGGGGCAGGCCATACGGGTTGGAAGAGGGCAGCAGGAAAGAGAAGGCGAGCGCCAGGAGAACGTGGTAGGCGCTGTGCACGTACGTGTACTCTATGTCCTGCAGGGGGGCATGGAGGGGGGGGGGGGCATGGGATCAGTGGGTGACGAGGTCACGAGAGGGGACAGGGTTAGATACGATTCTGTAATCATCTGTAACCACCCGTGCCATCACTCGTGCCACCACCTTCCTCCACACCTCCGATTAACAAGTTTGGCTACGTACGGTGCGAAAGAAGTTCAACATATATACACCACCAACTCTCGTACCAACTTCCACCACCACTGCCAGTGCTATAGACTCGCCACCACTTCCACCACGACCCATAACAACCTCCACTATCATCACAATCAGTACCATCACCACCATCATCATCTCTCCATATTATTAGTATGGTCACCGTGATCTAGTGGAACATGTCAAAAGTTCCATGCAAGCTCAGGTCCTTGCCTGGTGAAAGTAAATCTCTGAGTCTTACCACCCTTGTCCTACACCATCACTACCGCCACATCCACCCCTACAACCACCAAGTTCACCACCCCCACTCACCCTTGTCTATCACCTTCATCCCCACCACCACGTCCACCACTCACCCTTGTCCACCACCTCCACCCCCACTCATCCTTGTCTATCACCTTCATCCCCACCACCACCACGTCCACCACTCACCGTTGTCCACCGCCGCCACCACCACATCCACCACCCCCACTCATCCTTGCCCACCACCTGTACCCCCACCATGTCCCCCACCACGTCCCCCACCTGCACCCCACCATGTCCCCCACCACGTCTCCCACCACGTCTCCCACCACGTTCTCCGCCTGTACCCGCACCTGCACGAAGAACCTGAGCGTGAAGGCGAGCCCTGCCGCGCAGCAGCCCGGCCCGATGTGGTGGAGGTAGCTACGCCTCTCCGGGTACAGCCCTTTCACCTGCCGCATCTTGCGGAGCTGAGACAGGGAGGGCGGGGTGGTGCCGGGGGGGTGGGGGTGCAAGTGGGGGTGTTACGGGGATCGCAGGACCCCCTCTCAACCACCACCATCATCTCCACCACCATCATTTCAACCACCACCATCATCTCCACCACCATCATCTCCACCACCATCATCTCAACCACCATAATCTCAACCTCCACCATCATTTCAACCACCACCATCATCTCAACCACCATCATCTCAACTACCACCATCATCTCCACCACCACCATCATCTCCACCACCATCATACCACCATCATCTCCACCACCATCATCTCAACCACCATCATCTCAACCTCCACCATCATTTCAACCACCACCATCATCTCAACCACCATCTCAACCACCACCACCATCATCTCCACCACCAACATTTCAACCACCACCATCATCCCAACCACCATCATCTCAACCACCACCATTATCTCAACCTCCACCATCATCTCCACCACCATCATCTCAACCACCACCATCATCTCCACCACCATCATCTCAACCTCCACCATCATCTCAACCACCATCATCTCAACCTCCACCATCATCTCAACCTCCACCATCATCTCCACCACCACCATCATCTCCACCACCATCATTTCAACCACAACCATCATCTCAACCACCATCATCTCAACCACCACCATAATCTCAACCTCCACCATCATCTCAACCACCACCATCATCTCCACCACCATCATCATCTCAACCACCACCATCATCTCCACCACCACCATCATCTCCTCCACCATCATCTCCACGACCATCATCTCCACCACCACCACCATCTCAACCACCATCATCTCAACCACCACCATCATCTCAACCACCATCATCTCAACCACCACCATCATCATCTCAACCACCACCATCATCTCCACCACCACCATCATCACCACCACCATCATCTCCACCACCACCATCATCATCTCAACCACCACCATAATCTCTACCACCATCATCATCTCAACCACCACCATCATCTCAACCACCACCATCATCTCAACCTCCACCATCATCTCAACCACCACCATCATCACCACCACCATCAATCTCAACCACCACCAGCATCTCAACCACCACCATAATCTCAACCGCCACCATCATCTCCACCACCATCATCTCAACGACCACCATCATCTCCACCACCATCATCTCAACCACCATCATCATCTCAACAACCACCATCATCTCAACCTCCACCATCATCTCAACCACCACCATCATCACCACCATCATCACCACCACCATCATCTCCACCACCACCATCATCTCAACCACCACCAGCATCTCAACCACCACCACCACAATCTCAACCGCCACCATCATCTCCACCACCATAATCTCAACCACCACCATCATCTCCACCACCATCATCTCAACCGCCACCATCATCTCAACCACCACCATCATCTCCACCACCATCATCTCAACCACCACCATCATCACCACCACCATCATCATCTCAACCACCACCATTATCTCCACCACCATCATCTCAACCACCACCATCATCTCAACCGCCACCATCATCTCCACCACCATCATCTCAACCACCACCATCTCAACTGCCACCACCATCTCCACCACCACCATCACCACCATCATCTCCATCACCACCATCATCTCAACCACCACCATCATCACCACCACCACCATCATCTCCACCACCACCATTATTTCCACCACCACCATCATCTCAACCTCCACCACCATCTCAACCACCACCATCACCACCATCATCTCCATCACCACCATCATCTCAACCGCCACCATCATCTCCACCACCATCATCTCAACCACCATCATCTCAACCGCCACCACCATCTCCACCACCACCATCACCACCATCATCTCCATCACCACCATCATCTCAACCACCACCATCATCACCACCACCACCATCATCTCCACCACCACCATTATTTCCACCACCACCATCATCTCAACCTCCACCACCATCTCAACCACCACGATCATCTCAACCACCACGATCATCTCAACCACCACGATCATCTCAACCACCATGAGTCGTCCCCTCTCTCTGCAAGAGCGAGTGACTCCCGTGCGGTGGTGGTGCAGCGTTACACGTGACCTCATCTTCGTCATTATGATTGCGTTATGACGCTCTGCTGTATGTCTTTGTATGCTGAACGTGTTTCGCACCGTAGGTAGCCAAGCATGCTAATCGAAGGTGCGAGGTTGCTGCTGGTGCTGTTGCTGCTGCTGGTGATGATAATGCTCACAAACTTGGTGGCCACGATGAGCACGGCCCCTCCGATGGGCCCCGAGTAGACCCCGTATCCGTAGGGGTCCTGCGCCACGCGGATCGCCGTGGTGAGGGCCCCCAGCATCGCGGCCGTCGAGCGTCGCGGCTCCCCCAGCTCCCCCACGGCTAGGGGTGGGGGGGGGGATGAGGTGGTGATGCCGAGTAGTATTTGCAGGATACGCACTAGGGGCAGTGCCAGATGAAGCTAGTGCGGGGCCTGTCGCATGTTGTTATAAAGGGGCCTTAAATAAAAAACACAAATATTAAAACACAAATTTTTAACTTGCACAGTAAAGTAATTGTATTTTTTTTTATTTTCTATACCGCCAGATAATACGACAAATCGCTAACCTTAAACATCCAGTCGTTCATAAAAGTTGAAGGCAGTAGAGTACTATAGTGATAGAGCAAGAGCACAATCACTGAACCGGAATTGATAGCTTGAAAGCATTTAGCGCGGGGCCCTTGAAAGTGCGGGGCCCGTAGCTACTACACGTGTAGCTGCTACACGTGTAGCTGCTACACGTGTAGCTGCTACACGTGTAGCAGCTACACGTGTAGCTGCTACACGTGTAGCTGCTACACGTGTAGCTGCTACACGTAGTAGCTACTTTTGCTACTCGGATAATCCGGCATTGACCAGGGGTATCGCGTTGGCCGCTTGTTCCAAAAGGTATGCGGTTCTCCCCAGCCCCCCCCCGTGCCCCCCTCCCCCCCTCCCCCCGTGCCCCCCTCCCCCCGTGCCCCCCTCCCCCCCTCCCCCCGTGCCCCCCACCCCGTGGCCCCCGTACCCAGAATGGAGAGCCACAGGGAGAGCGCCTCGCTGTAGACGCTGAAGTACAGCAGCAGCTCGGGGCGCAGCGCGCACCACGCGAGGGAGTCGGGCCCGTCGCACGCGTGCCAGCCCTGCACCACCACGACCACCACGCGTCAACCACCACGCGTCAACCACCACGCGTCAACCACCACGCGTCAACCACCACGCGTCAACCACCACGCGTCAACCACCACGCGTCAACCACCACGCGGCAACCACCAACACACGAGACACGCGGCCACCAGGCGGCAAACGCCACCACGGGAATCACTTTGGCAGCACGACGCGGCCCAGCGGTAGCGCGTTCGCCGCTTGTTGCAGAGGTTCAATGCCAGCGGCGGCCTTGGTAAATACTGCGGGTGGGTTAACCATAAAACACGCGACTGCACGCCGTTTTCTTCATGGCGAACGTCAAAGTTCCCGAGACGCTATTCGAAAATGAGACAGACGCCATCGTGTGCCGGGCAGATTTGTCAGATCTTCTGCACATAACGAACCTGGCGAGCAGCAACCAGGCGGCGATACCAGCGGGCCCTCCTGGCCGACTCCACCCCCGCCTGGGGTGAGGTCGCCGGCGCCTCGCATCGGCGCTCAACTCGAGTCACGAACGCGCTCCCGGGAACCACTTGGGCGTCGCTACCTCAGCCTAATAATGTCTGGTTGTAAACCTCTTGATGAGATTGTACTGATACCACCGACACATGTAGGATTATTATGACAAATACGCGAACCTTATACTCTAGTTGTAGTGCCTTTCGCCGATAATCATAACTCCCAAGCCACCCTAGCAGCAGGGTTCCGGAATATACCGAGTGGAAAATGAAGCCCCGATTATTATTGTTTTATTCTTAATATCCCCCGACACCTCTCCCAATCCCTCGGGGGTCCCTCAATCTTTCCGGCCCCCCACTGACCGCGAGAAAGAAGGAGGAGAAGGCGAAGACGAGGCCCTCGCAGTAGAAGCGGCGACGCACGGCGAGAGCCGCGGGGCCCAGCAGCAGCAGGCAGCTGGCGCTGGGCACGGCCAGCCGAGCCACGGCCTCCTCCATGCCCCCACCCCCTCGCCCCCTCCTTAGGCCTCTGACCCCGAGCTCATGGAGTCGGGGTCAGAGGCGGGGAGCGCAGCCACTGCGGGAGGTGAGCGAGGTCCTCGCACCCCCAAAATGTCTCCAGGTGGCCTCAGAGAGACCCCCAGAGCAGTGGGGGCGAGCGCGGCACTGCCCAGTCGGCTCCTGCGACGGCGACAGCGCGCGGAACGACTCCTCTAATCCGCGACTCCTCTAATCCGCGACGAGGTGATGGAAGTTGGGGGGGGGGGAATATTTTGTAGACCCTATCTGGATTCGAACCGTGCCACCAGCGCTCAGTAGGGTATCGCTCCCCGCTACGACTCCAACTTCCAGAGCTCCGCTGCGTCCTCTCGTTGGCGGGAACCCAGCGAAGGTCCCTGTCCGCTGCGATAGCACCCCCTCGACCGGTGCTGACGCTCTCAGAGACTCCGGTTAAATGTCCCGGCAGCGGGCAGCGTAAAGTTTAAATGCCCCCCTGCACCCGCCTCCCCCCCCCCCACACGAGAGACAGCTGTGGAGGCGGCGGCTGTGTTGAGGCCAGGAGACACAGCGGGGCATTGTTGAGAGGGGCTCGGCACGGGCTTGTGACGAGGGGAGGCGGGGGAGGCTCTGGGGGGCCCCGACAGCCCGGCAGGTGCGGCTGGAGCAGCTGCTGCTCGGGCTGGCTGGCTAAATATAGCCCGCGCCTTCCCCACGAGTCCTGGACTCGGGAACTCTCCTCTCGTGTTCTCTCTCTCAGCTCCTCCTCCTGCTCCTCGCTCATCCTCCTCGTCGTCGTCTTGGGGCGGCAGGGCGGTGGCGCAGTGGTGATCACACTCGCGACTCACAACAACAAGCGCCTCGGTTCGATCCCCACTCACGGACAGCACCAACACCAGTGACGAATATCCCGGTCGATTCAGTCTCAAATGAGTACCTGGTGCGGTGTGTAAAACATCAGGACTGGGGAGACAAAGGCGGCCGGGCGTGGTGTTAAGCACCCACCTCCTTGTGTGCCGTGCCAGCCTTCATAGGTGCTACTCGCTGACAGCGCTTAATGTCCGGGGATCTTCGTATTTGTCTCGTGTGTGTGCGAGCTCCTAGGCGCGCATGACTTTACTGACACTGTGCACGAGTTTGGGGAGCGTCTTACTTTCAGGAGCGTCTTATAATGCGGAGAATGCGGTGTGCCTCGCTCGTGCGAGAGCCATCTCTTCTCATCTCATGGCATCTCCTCCACCGCCTCCTCTATTCTTGACCTCATATCACCTCTCCTCCGCTCTCCCGCATTCCCCGGGCTCCCCCGTCACCCTCCGCCCGCATCTCTCCATTCTCACCTCCTGCTCTCGTGCGTCTTCTCTTGTTCACTCCCTCGTTTGTCTGCAGCTCTCACTGTCTCCCATGTTCCGTCTCCTCTTCTGCCTGCTGTCCCCCATCCTCTTCGCGCTCTCCACATCTCTCACCTCACCTCGTGTAGCTTCCCTTCCTGCACTCTCTCCCTCACCCTCTCATCCCTCTCCTCCCCCCTCTCATCCCTCTTCTCCCCCCATGCTCTCCCCGTCCGGGCTACAGAGGGGACCTCAGTGGTGACCTCATCTGGTGTTTTGACCCGGGCCTTTCTGAGGCCCTGTCCCATCAAATCGCTTACTCCCCCCACCCCTCTCTCCACTTTCTCTCCATGATGCGCTCGCACCTCCTATCCCCCATCCTGGTCTCCCCTCTTCGCTATCTCGCCACACGACGGCTCTCTTCCCCGTGTCCCCATTCTTTCTCTCCTCATTCCGTCCACCCTCTCTCCCGTCCTCGCCTGACCTCCCTCCAGCGTCCCACTCTGCCTGCTCCTCCTCCCCCCTCTCTGCTGCCCTCTCCTGACCACGCTGCCCCACAAAGCCCTTCTCCCCACTGCTCCCCCCGAATCCTCCCTCTGCTTCCCCAGCAGCTCCGGGGGCTTGGGCCGAGCATCTCAGCGACGCTGGTTTAATGCCTCCGACACAGCCATTATTAATCTGACACGCTCATTACTAACCCTGCGATCCGTGTTCATCTTGAGACGAGATCATTTGGACCGCCAGAATTCTCAACTTCCTCAAAGGCTGTTTTGGGGACGCGGACCGTAGGAGGTAGGGAGGTCCCTGCCGGCACGCGCCCAGGACCCCAGTAAATCCCCTCCGCGTGTCTCGGGCCCCGGCAGCAGCTGTCGGTCACGCAGCCACGAGCGGTGACGGCGGCGAAAGGATAAACAGCAGGTGGCGGAGATAGCAGCACCCCGCCCGCTCACCCACCCACCCGCTCACTCACTCATGCACTCACCCACCCGCTCACCCACTCACCCACTCATGCACTCACCCACCCGCTCACCCACTCACCCACTCATGCACTCATCCACCCGCTCACCCACTCATGCACTCATCCGCTCACCCACCCACTCATCCGCTCATCCACCCACCCACTCGCTCTCCCACTCATCCACTCACCCACCCGCTCACTCACTCATGCACTCACCCACCCACCCGCTCACCCACTCATGCACTCATCCATACACTCACACATTTACCCACGCACTCACGCATCCACCCACGCACCGAGTTGAGATGTGAACGTGAGGGTTTATTGACCGATACACTTTAAAACGACAACGGCGACAGTCGTAAACGATGCTGATGATGCTGATAAAAATGAAACCGCCCAGCGAGAAATCCTCGGACCCCACTCGGAATGTTTGCGATGACCCCCCCTCCCCCCTTACCGATCCCTCAATTCCATCCCTCGCTCGTGCGGCGGTGAGCGGTTGTGGTAACAGACAAAGATCCCCCGTGTAGCCTTTAACAGGCTGTTGGGGCAAGTTATGTTAGCGAGCACCTATTAAGGGCGGCACGGCACAAAAGGGGGTGGTGTAGCCAGCACCACGCCCGGCCGCCTTTCTCTCCCCAGTGCTGATTTTACACACCGTACCAGGTACTCACTTCAGGCTGAGTCCACCTAGGGGGTGCCTAGGACCGGTTCAGATATTCGTCACCGGTGTTGGCCATGAGCGGGAATCAAACTTGGGTCACCGGGCGTGCAAACGATTGTGCCACAGCTCCCCGTAACGCGCAGACACAGGCCGCACGCACTCACTAACACACGCACACCACGCACTTCCAATTACACACATACCACACACATACCACACATACAGGCACCCTCATACATACACATGCCGCATACTCTTATACACATACCACTAATACAAATAAAGCCGGACCCATACCACACACACTACACATACACACACGGGTGCAAATACTCACACACTCCGTCACACACACTCGATTACACACAGATACACACCACAACACACCCACAGATACACATCACACACCACACACACACACAGATACACATCACACACACCACACACACACAGATACACATCACACACCACACACACACACAGATACACATCACACACCACACACACACACAGATACACATCACACACCACACACACACACAGATACACATCACACACACCACACACACACACAGATACACATCACACACCACACACACCCACAGATACACATCACACACACCACACACACACAGATACACATCACACACACCACACACACACACAACAATGCGATGTACATACTACACTGGACAGGACACAAACACGTCACTCTCTACCCACACTGTAACCCACCACACCACACACCGAGCAAGCAGCGTTCACCACCGCCTGACGTCGTCTCTCTCCCTCCTCCTGCCGTCCCATCCCGGCGCGCGCCCTCAACCTCGCCCCCCCAGAAGACCAGGGGTCCAGGGCCCCCACCCGCGCACCAAATCGTGAATGCTGAGGCCACAAAACGGACGGACTGGGCACCCCGGGGGCCCAAGTAGGGCACCGTTTTGGTTGCTGGGAGGCCGTCTGCCCCTGAGGGTGGATCACACGGAACCGTCGCTCTCAGAGCATGGGGGGGAGGGGGACCCAGACGGAGTGGGGGGCTCAGAGCGAGGTGCCCACGAGAGGAGCGGCAGGAGGCGAGGGAAGGGAAGTGGACGGGGCCCGGGACGGGGAGCGTGGGACCGCAGGGTCACTGCACCGTGAACTCTGACCCTCGCCACCTCCGCCTCACCCCCAGCCAGCCACGATCCCCGGGCAGCAGCAGCGGAGCGGCATGCGGATGACGGACTCCGTGGGGGGCGCGTGGGGGGCGCGTGGGGGGCGCGTGGGGGGCGCGTGGGGGGTGCGCGGAGTACGCACCTCACGGGCGGTACAGACTCCGCAGGGGGTACGGACTCCGCAAATGGGGGGGGGGGGGGGGGGTGGGCGAAGGCGCTACCTTCACCGCGTGCGCTCCGTGACAGTGACTGCATGGACACGTGACTGGTGACTGGTAGCTGCTCAGCCTCTCACGGTTCACTACAAACCCCCCTTCCCCCCCCCCCCAATTCTATTTGCTGAAGCGTCACGACACGGCCCGTTTTGATATCCCGTTTGTATTGTTTCTCTCTTTTGGGGGTTTTGCTCATTCGGTTTTTTCCGTCCCACCCCCCTCCCCATTACCAGAAACGTAACGCAGGCGGTCGACCCGCGTGCGATTCACGTGGCTAACGAACGAACAATTGATTGATTGATTTTTGCACGCAAGGTTGAATTGAGCGGTCATGTCGCCACGTGGCCCGAGATGAACGCTCACGCACACAGACACACGGACACACGGACACACGGACACACACACGGGGGGTGGTCGGGAGGGGTGGGGAGGGGCAGCGGTCGGTGCGGCCGGTGCAGGTCGGCGTGCCGGGGGTCGGGCGGTGCAGCACGGCGGAGGCGGTCACCACTTCTTCTTCTCGTCGACGGAGACGCCCCCGGGGCCGAGCGCCACGACGAGCAGCAGGCCTCCGGTGACGGACAGCGTCTGGAAGAAGTCGTACTTGAGGAAGTCGTGCAGGGGCTTGTGGGCCGCCACGGCCCAGAACGCGTTCAGGTAGACGTTGAGCGCCGAGAGCCACAGCACCAGCGTGAGCGCCGCCAGCTTCGTCTTGTAGCCCACGGCCACCAGCAGCATGAGGGCCGTGCCCACCACGTCCTGCACCACCTGGCGGCCACACGCACGGCGGCAGGCAAAGATCCCCCATGTAGCCTCGGACGGTCGGGGCAAGTGCTGTTAGCGAGGAGCACCTATTAAGCCCCCGTCACCCCCACCTCCACCTTAGGGATCCCCTCTGCCCTTGAGCCCCCCAACCAGCCCCCTGTGACTTCATTAGGGCCCCACCCCCCAGGGCCCCACCCCACCCATATCATCCCCTCTCTCTATCAGCCCCCCAAATTCCCCTCTCTCCATAAGCCTCCCATAGAATTTGGCTGGTATACATTTTCAAATGAAAAAGAGCTATATAGCTCGGTGAGCCTTAGCTGGAAAATAAAAATAGTTTAATGAAATAGATCCATCCCTCCATAACCCCCACCTCCGCTAGAGTCCCCCTGCACCCCGCGAGTCCCCACCCCCGGCCCCTACTCACGGAGAGCGCGCTGGCCTCCAGGTGCAGCAGCGTCATGAACATGAGCACCAGCAGCAGCCTCCCGCCCAGCTGCAGGAGGTGGCGGGGGGATGTCCCGCCGGCGCTGGGGACCCCCGCAAACATCGACCGCCCCTCGGAGCGCGACTCGGCCAGCAGTAGCAGCAGCCCCCCGCCCAGAGCCAGGTTCCTGTGGGGGGGGGGGGGGGCGGCGGGAAAGGGAGGGGCGGTGTGAGGGGGCGCTTCTGGTATCTCGGCGAGCGACGATGCGTCGATCCGACGATTGAAAAATCGGAATGCGCCCCCCTGGGGCATGGCCCTCGCGGAGACGGAGCGGTTGACATCAGCTCAGGGCCGAGTCGGCGCCTCCTGGGTCGCCGCTTCTCAGCATCGTGCGAGACGCGCGGTGCCGGGGAGCAGGCCTTCATCCAGCAGTGGACCGAACGTGGCTGGCGACGACGCTGGCCGGCGTGTTTCCTGGCCCCAGGTGTTCGCGTGCCCCCCACACACGCCCTCACCTCATGAGGAACTTGATGTCCCACAGGATGCTGTAGGCCACGGTCTGCGAGGAGATGGAGGTGATGGAGGGGGGGAGGGGGCACACACGTGGACCATGAGAAAGTGGCTGCCAGAGAGCGGCACTCTCCCTCCCTCTCTTCCACGTGGCATTCGAGAGTACGTCCCAACGTTTGTTCTTGTGCACTCCTGCGACGAGTCCAGTCCACTGCTCATGCGCCGCGCTGATCACGGACAGAATAAGCTCTGGTGACGATGATGATGACGACGATGACGATGACGATGATGGCGACGATAGCGACGATGGCGACGATGATGAGCTCACCTGCAGAGCGATGATGACGAAGAGGCCGCAGCAGGCGTGGGGAACAAACTTGCGGCACAGGATGAGGAGGCAGCCACCTGCAGGGACACGGCAGGGACATGGTGAGGCCGGAGACAAACCCCTCACCCCTAACCCCTCACCCCTCACCCCTAATCCCTAAACGCTAGCCCTTAAGCCGACCTCTAAAAGTGACGCCAACATTAACCCTCAGCCTAACCATAGCAACGATCCACATGAGAGCCATAACCATAGCAACGATCCACATAAGAGCCATAACCATAGCAACGACCCAGACTAGAGCTGGGATCTCCAATTATCCAAGTGATCGAGAAAAACACAGAGCTGCCACCTCCCCCCATCCCCCGCCCCCCTCCACTGCCTCTGCACACCCAGCAGGGTAAATGGTGGAAGAGGAGGCCAAATACCCTCTGGAGCTGCACCAAGTGAAGGCCCCTCCCTCAGCAAGTGGCACCTTCACCTGTCAACTGAGAACGGGGGGCACGTGAACCACACCGTGACTTAGGTCTGCACCGTGCGGTTTGTACGTCCGCGTGCACCAATCGCCGCGTCCGCTACTCACACCCCACTTGAACTGGCATCCGGTTCCTGACTCTCAGAACTGGTAACCAATTGTGTTGACCGGTTGACAGCCCTCACCCCGGTTGTTATCCTGAACGGCGCCCATTGCCGTCCGACAAGCACCGGACAACCTGAGCCCCTCTATCTCCCCCCCAGCCCCCCGGTGAAACCTCAGTTGGGGGGGGGGGCATGCCGGACGTGGGGGGGGGGGGGTCCCGTACCAATCTGGCCGAGCAGGTTGACAAGCACGAAGATTGTGGCGAGCGCAGCGCCGCCGCCCCAGCTGCCCTCGATGTAGTCGCGCTGCTCCGACCACTGGAACCACATGCGCACGCCGTCCTCCAGGAAGGTGCTCACCAGGCAGAGGCGCGCCGCGTGCGGCAGGTAGTGCTTGGTCACGCGCAGGAACTACGGGGGGCGGGGGGGGGGGGAGACGACGTGCGGGTTCCCGTGAACGTGGTAACGTTGGCGTCGTGGTTGGAACCGTTGGGCCGATGGTGGCCCGACGTTTGCTCGACGTTGGCCCAACGTTCAGCTGTTGTGTCGACGTTGGCTCGAGGTTGTATGTACGTTAAACTTCTTTCACACCGTATGTAGCCCACTGTGCTAATCAGAGGTGCGCAAGCTTGGCCCAATGTTCCATGTTTTGCGGGGGGGCAGGGTGATTTTCAGCTCAAATCACTGTCATGGCAATGCTCATCTCCCGTTTACAGCTCCGACTGAGCCATTGGTAGAAATTCAACGTTCCCATGGCAGGGCTGGGCGAGTCAACGCATCAACCGCTGTTGACTTCCACACAAAGCGGTACTTATTTTAATGTTATCGACCGTGGACAGAGGGATGATGGGCCGAGTCAAAAGGACAACCGGGAGTTAGAACTCGCGACCTTCCAAAGGCGAACCGCTTCCCCTCCCGCCGAGCCCCCTCGTGGAGGTTCCACCACCGTAGACCGAGGACCCCACCGCGGTCGTGATCAGCTGCAGCGCGGGGCAAGGTGGATTGTTACGTCGCAGCATCGCGAGGGATGAACATTGCTCGAGGAGGCCTGAATCCAGAAGTGGATTGATCACCGCCAACGCAAGACAATCATCGCCATGACTCCCTGCCCGCGCCGCCTCGTGAATAATCGATGGCGTTGATACAGGCTAGGGTGCCTGGCCAAGGTGTCTACTCAAGAAGGAACCTCGTTGGGGTGGAATTCGTTTCTCACTGAATCAGTCTCTGTGTCTCTGTGTCTCTGCGTCTCATTCTTAATCAATTATTTTTGCACCGTTCCCGCTGTGGGCAGCCGCCCCTGCACGCCCACCGCAAAGGCAGAACCCGGCTGGGAGAAGCACAGGTCCCTCTGAGAGAGGAGATCGACCCTTCTCCGGGGTGCAAGGCTTTGACAGTCTGGCTCTGTGGGAAAGCACGTGGCAGGATGTGAACTCCCAGGCATCTGCCTCCAAAGTAAACACTCTCAAGCGCTATGCCTGCCACTCGCACACGTCAAGGACAAAGATCCCCTGTGTAGCCTGCACACACCAACAGGGCAAGTGCTGTTATCCCGCACCTATGAAGGCCGATACCGCACACGACGGGGTGAGTGGGTAACACCACGCCTGACCACCTTTTTCTCCCCAGTTCCGATGTTTATACAACGCACCAGGTACTCATTTGAGGCTGAGTCGACCTACCTTTGTCTACCAATACCCGCGCCTTTCGCCACTAAGTGGCGGTGACGTCACCACGGCGCCCGTGCCAGGCCTGGTGCACTTTGAGGCCACGTGAAATGTCGAAGGCTCGCTGACAGGAGGTCTACACTGCCACTCGCACAAACACGTACACAGACGCGCCTCTCACACTGGGCCTCCACGTGCTATTGTAAGTTTAGAACTCCCTGGGATTCCGCACGTCTGTGAACCTCCCCCCCCTCCCGACTCGGGCCCAGTTGGTTTGAGCCGTGACGACGTCCCCCGCGGTGTGGACGTGGCCCGTCCGCCCTGCCCAGCCACGTGCTCCGGTCGCAGCCGGCTCCGCGTGCTCAGCCGCAGACGCCGATTGGTCCGATCGGATCGGAGCAATCGGAAGGGAAGATTGATCCGAACAGAACATTGATCCGGACAGAATATTGATCCGAACAGAACTCGACAGCCCCGTGCATTGGGCGAGAGCTGGAGGATGCTGGCCCGATGGTTCCAACCACACCCAACGTTGGCCCAAAGTTGATTCGAGATTGATGTCCAACTCGGACTAGGATCCGTATCAAAGGTTGCAGGCTGAGAAAGATGTCCGGGTTTAGGTCTGTGGAATAGGCAGCGACCAGGACCCAAGCCTAACAGAGACAGGGCCCCTGCCATTACACATCCAGCAGTTCGTCTGCAGCATTGGTTGCAAGAAACCTGCTGCTGAGACACTTGAATGTGGAAAACCGGTCCAGAGGTTGCTTGTATTTAACCAATCAATGCTGCTGAAATTGGGCACTCCCAAAAGGCGGTAAAAAGGATCCTGTACTAGTCGTTTGTACTGAATGTAGAGTGACAGATAAGGGAAGTCGAGTCTGTTTAGTTATTTAGTTATTTATATTGTCCACACCGACGCCGATTGTCGTGTTTAACGCTGTGCCTCCTCACACACCATCACGCGATTCCCGTAAACCTGCCCCGAACAACACAGAGCCCCAACCACCCCACACACACAGACACGAGAGTCGCCCCCATGCCGCTCTTCTATCGCCTGCCACCGTGGTCGCGGTTGCCCTGAAACTCCACTCGTGCATTCACCCTCGCCGTGACGAGGACTCGGCACACTGTGACGTCACCCACACGCCACCACGCCGGACCGCGCTCGTGCGTGATGACGTCACCCCCCCTCCCCCCCGCTGTAGACCGCACGCACGTGTGGAGGAAGTGCGGGGGTTTCCCCCCCACCCCCCCCCCCAAAAAAGATGTAAATATATTTATATATTTCACAAAATCACAACGTCAATTTGTAACGCATCCGCTATTAACCGTTAAATGGGCGCTTAGCCAAACTCTTGCCAGGGTGATTGAGGCAGTGGTGACGTCACCGTGGCTGGGCTGTGATGAGAGAACGACTCGGAGGCGCCAGGAGGAGCCACCACAGCACGAGCGGGAAGGCAGCCCAGGCGGTGAGGAGCCGGTGCCAACAATTATCCAAGCTCTGCGATCCTCTATATACGACGGTATTATCGGCCAACCCCGCGCGCGCTAGGGGGGTGAACGCTCCATCCCGTACAGAGAGGAACAGGCCGAGTCCGCGTTTTCGCTTTGCTGCCTTCCCAATGGCGAGGTGACGTGGCGTTGTTATCGCGACAATCGTCGCGAGCACGCAAACAGTTGTCGCCTCGAGGAGGATGGCCTCTGAGCAACCCGAGTGACGCCCCGTTCGGTTCGGAGCACGCGTGGTTGTTACGTCTCATTAGTTCACAATCCATGATGTCTCCAGCAATCAACCACGATTTCAGCCAATTGAACGACAATGAGAGAGATGCAGAGATAGGCGTATGTGTTACAAAGAGACAGAGATACGGATGTGTTGCAGAGAGACACAGAGGCGCACAGATGTGTTAGAGACACACGGACGTAGATGTCTTACAGAGAGACGTGAAGACGAATTGCTGAGTTAGAGAGAGACAGAGAGATGTGTTAGAGACAGATACACACAGTTAGAGACACAGATGAGTTAGAGAGACACAGGTGTTCTACAGACACAGGTGTGTTAAGAGACGCAAGGGGTGTTGTATAAGTTAATGGATTGTCGACGAGTTGCAATCACTGAACGCTGCTCTACAAAGTCGCTCTCGTCGTCCTCGGTGACCTCATGAATCGCCCCAGCGGCGCTAGACGCCGGCTGCTGCTGATGGCGCCGATTTCTCGCCAGCCAGAGGCACCACGACACCCCCCTGTGCACAGGCTCATTAGTGGCAGGGGCCTCGGACATGAACGGTCATCATCACCACTATCATGGTCATCGCAACATTCTCACCACCACCATCATTACCCTCATCATTCCAACGTGATCACCACGATGTTTACACTCTATTCACGATCACCATTATTATCATTGCATTCATCGTGTCATCATCATTATCAGCATCATCATCTCAACATCATCATAATCAATATCGTCATTATCCTCATCATTATCATAAATTACATGAGCATAATCATCAACATGATAACCATCATGACCACATTTCATCATTATCATCAGCAGCATCATCGTCATTATCATTAGTATCATCATTATTACCCAAGCATCATCACCATCATCATTATCATCCTAGAATCACGAATATGACCATCTACATTATTATCATCGTAGTAGCATCACGATCATCACGATCATCATCCCAGCATCATCTTTGGTAATATCGTCTGGTTCCTTGGGTCCTATGATCACAAACTCGCATCCCACAAGTGCCCCCCCCCCCGCCGTGACCCCGATCGGAGCCATTCACCAGGGCACCCCACAGGGGAGGTCAATGACCACCCCGCAGGGCCGAACCCGGGACGCGCCGGTCTCAGAAGCCAAGCAGGCGTTGAGCCTGGCCACGACTGGCGGGTGCTATCGGCTTCGTTGTGGGAGGCAGAGGGCAGTGTGACGAGACGCGTTGTTTTACTGCGAGTCGATGCACCACACCACCAATTGGTACGGTTGGCTACGTACGGTGCGAAAGAAGTTCAACTTACATACACCCTACACCGAGTTCCCACACGCAGCGTTCAGCATAGATAGACAAATAACTCCCTTGCACGCCCCTCATCCAGCAGTGGATTAACAGGGCTGGACATGCACGTGTAGACTAGATGACCTGACGAGGGGGTCACGCCAACGGGGGTCACGCCAACGGGGGTCCGGATATCCCCTCGCCGTTCTACTGCAACCCCCCTAAAAGGTCTCCGAGCAGGGGCCGAGGGAGATGCAGGCGGGGTGCAGTGGCTGAGAGGACACGGTACAGTGGGACAGGAGACACACAGAGAGACAGGGGGAGACACAGGGAGACACAGGGAAACACGGAGAGACAGGGAGACACAGGGAGACAGGGAGACACAGGGAGACACAGGGAGAGACTGGGAGACACAGGGAGACACTGGGAGACACAGGGAGACACATAGATACTGGGATACACAGGGAGACACAGGGAGACAGGGAGACACAGGGAGACACTGGGAGACAGAGAGACACAGGGAGACACAGGGAGAGACAGCGAGATACAGGGAGACACTGGGAGACACAGGGAGACACAGAGAGACACAGGGAGACACAGGGAGAGACAGCAAGACACAGGAGACACAGGGAGACACAGAGACACTGGGAGACACAGGGGGACACAGGGAGACAAGGAGACACAGAGAGACACTGAGAGACACATGGTGACACAGGGAGACACAGGGATACACTGGGAGGCACAGGGAGACAGACAGACACAGGGAGACAGACAGAGACACAGGGAGACACAGGGAGACAGTGAGACACAGGGAGACACAGGGGGACACTGAGAGACACAGGGTGACACAGGGAGACACAGGGAGAGACAGCGAGACACAGGGAGACACAGGGAGACACAGGGAGACACAGAGACGCAGGGAGACACAGGGAGACACTGGGAGACACAGAGAGACACAGGGAGACACTGGAAGACACAGGGAGACAGACAGAGACACAGGGAGACACTGGGAGACAGAGACACAGGGAGACACAGGGAGACAGACAGAGACACAGGGAGACACGGAGAAACAGGGAGACAGGGAAACACCGGGAGAGACAGGGAGACAGGGAGACACATAGCGATACAGCGAGAGAGAGAGTTTGCCCAGAGAAGACACAGGAAGACACAGAGAGACACAGGGAGAGAGATAGCCCAGAGGAGACACAGGGAGACACAGCGAGGCACGGAGAGACACATGGAGACACAGGGAGAGAGAGTTAGCCAAGAGGAGACACAGTGAGACACAGCGAGATACAGGGAGACACATGGAGACACCGTGAGAGACAGCGAGACACATGGAGACACCGTGAGAGAGAGAGAGTTATCCAAGAGGAGACACAGCCAGGCACCATCCCGGCCCACCTCCCCCCACCAACCCCACAAGTCTCGCTCGGCCCGTGCCCCGCACCGTGCCCCGGCGTCTCCCACAGGGGTCCCTCACCTGGTCTGCCGCGTCCTCGGCCACCCGGACCGCGCCCTCGTGGGCCATGGCAGACTCAGCTGGGTCCGAGAGAAGCGGACCGACCAGAGACCCCGGGGTGCTGCTGCTGCTGCCCGCCTCCCTCTCCTCCCCTCTCGGCCTGCCACGTCGCACGGGGTCCCGGCCGTAGCCCCTCGCTGCCGCCAGGCGGCGCTGTGGCCCAGAATTGTCTGGGGGAGGGAAATGATTTGAGTCTATTTTGTTGAATAATTTCACCCCGATAAATAGTCCCTTGAGACGGAACATCTTGTTTGGTAACGGCGTCCAGTGTCGATTGTAACAAGTGTCCAGAACAAAGACGAATTGGCAGATGCCAAATATTCTAAACATCGCCAAAAACAACGACACCCCGTGTAGCCTTAAACTGTTGGGGCAAGTGCTGTTAGCGAGCACCCGATGGAGACCTCCACGGCACACGAGGGGGTGGGAGGCCACCACCACCACCGGTCACCATCATCACCACGATCACCATCACCACCACCACAAAGTTGCACAAATCAAGTCACACGCAGCGAACGGATTAAAAGACGCACCCTCATAGCTGCTCTGGTCCATGGACCAGCTCTTGCAATTAGCACAATAACATTGCTCTGCTGTAAATGTGAACAGTAATTGTGTCGATATGAAGCTGGCTCCTGTCGTATGAACGCCATGCGGGTCACAGTGGTAACACAGCAAGGAACTCGTGGGTTAGATTCTCGACTGGGGCGTAACTCCACGTGGAGTTTGAATATCCCCTCCTTGTTCGGCAGGTTTCCTCCGGATTCTCCGGTTTCCTCCCATAACTAAACAACCCCACAATGGAACTCGTGTTGGTCAATCATCCCTTTGCTGGAAGAATATCTCCATATAACTCAAATGAGATGACACTGCAGCGGCATAGCTCCAGACTGGGAACATTTGGCAGAGACATCCTGATCAAGTCTTGAGACTCAGGCTTGCCTGGGTGGACAGGCGGGGTAATGAATATTCGTGATCGTTCGAGAGGGATGTTTATGTTTGGTGGTTGACTGGGGGTTGGTGGGGGTTGGCGTGAAAGACAGAAGGAAATCAAAACGTCCATGACAACTTAGATCAATGCCGCCCATTTGTGGGGGGCACGGGCCCCCTACACGGCCACTAACGGGCGTTTAAATCGTCAACTGTGCACCGATGGGCGAGCAGTGCTGTCCCTGGATCCACGGTTGCACCAACATCTCCGGGACTAACCTTGGCCTGTAATCCTACCTCGAATGTAGCCCTAATTGTAACCCTAATCGTTGCACTAAGCTCTTCCCCTATCCCATAACTCTTCCCATATCCTCTCTCCCTATCCCCTCGATTCGATAACCCTTTCCCTATCCCCTCGAGCCCCTAACTCTCTTCCTGTCCCCTCTATCCCCATCCCAACTCTCTCTATCCCCTCTCCCCATCCCCTCTATCCCCTATCCCCTCTCTCCCTATCCCCCAACTCTCTCCCTATCCCCTCTCCCCATCCCCCTCTATCCTTTATCCCCTCTATCCCCTCTCTCCCTATCCCCCAACTCTCTCCCTATCTACCTCTATCCCCTCTCTCCCTATCCACTCTATCCCCTCTCTCCCTACCCCCCAACTCTCTCTCTATCCCCTCTCTCCCTATCCCCTCTATCCCCTCTCTCCCTACCCCCACCACGAGCCCACATTTAAAATTCATTCCCGTCCCCACCCACGTGCCGGCGCGCGCTGATGACGTCACGCGCAATCATCTCCCCTCCTCCACATCCACGTATCTTTTCGACATAAAATAGTTCCCCTTCATTTCCACCAAATCATTTTCCTAAGCATCTCAAACGATCACAAGGTATCCTCCCTTCGCTTCTCCTCGTCTCTTTTCACCTCTTTACCACTCTTTTCCTTGGTTATCCGGTATTTGCTGGCATCCCTGCCCTGGTGCTAAGGCGCATCCCTCCGCGGCGCTTCTTTCTCTCTCCAGGACGAGGCGGTGTGAGGTTCGTGTCGCGGCTGTTCCCGGGACCCCGAAATTTATCCCCTTAACCCCCTCGCTCCGCTGTACCCCTGCTACGCCTGGTCCCTCTTGGCCCCCCTTGGTTGTGTGGCGGTCCCCTCGGCAGTCCCTGGCGATGGGGGAGCTCGCGGTGCGGCAGGGCGACCCGAGGCCTGCAGGCCCCGGGCCGCCCGGCCGAGATGGCGGCACCTCGTGGCGGTGGCGGTGGATGGGGAATTCGCGAGAGTGTGGGGGGCGTTGCGGGGGCATGGGCATGGTGTAGGGGGCATGGTGTAGGGGGCATTGTGGTGTGTAGGGGGCATGGGCATGATGTAGGGGGCATTGCGGTGTGTAGGGGGCGGGAGGGGCATGAGTTTGTGTATGGGGGGTTTGGAGGCCTTGCTGTGTCCGTGCTGTGCGTGTGGGGGGCATGGGGGGCAGTGATGTGGTGTAGTAGGGGGTGTTGTGCGTTTCGTGACTGCAGGAATCCATACTCTTTGGTTCTTTCGGCAAAGTCACGTAGGTGTAAAATACAATTGTGTTTTGTTGGGGGGGGGGGGGTCATCGGTAAGTGTATGGGAGGGCATTGGTGTCTAGGGGGCATTACTGTGGATATTGGGTTGCGTTCGTAATGTGGGCAGAATATATAGGGAACATGGGGCATTGGTGATTGTATATGGAGGGGGCAGTTTGAAGCGGGAATTGGAGGAGGGCATTGAGTGTGTTTAGGGAGCGTTGGTGTGAGCATTATCGTCTTGGCGGCATTCATAAAGGATTTATACATAAAACGGGGTCTTTGTGAGGGCATTTATGAGTTTACGTCCCTAATGTTGGCTTGCGTTTGTGTTTCTGTGAGTGATTAGAACGTGTAAAGACATATCAGTGTCCACTGTACAGCAGTGTGTCGTGAATCGTTTGTGTTGGGGCAATGAGTTCCCGTTGGTGTGTTGTCGGGGCCAGTGTAGAGGTGCTGGAGTGGTACGTGTGTGTGTGTGCGCGCCTTTGTTGCTGTAGTTTGCTGCTGTGTGGGGACACGTGTTGCCGGCCTGGACCGTGGAGCCGTGGTGTGTGCCAGTGTCCATGCCCCAGTCGGTGTGCTCGTCTATTCATACGGACAGGCACCCTTGGTTTACGAAAAAACACGTGGGAGCACTTTTATTAACGGAGACGAATCACAATCGTGACAGGATCAAAACGAAATCATCCAAAACAAGATATGTAACATTTAGGCCACGTTCATTGAATATTTAATTCAGACAGTTGGACAAAATGTGAATTTATTCTCTGACAAATCGTTATGATTTTAATTCACCCTTTAAGTTTAATAAACAATTTCAATGTACAATTTTATATTCGGACCGTTTATAATTAAATATGGCGAATAGAACACGTTGATATTGTCTGGGCAGTAAGATACAAAAGCGCAGTTGTGTGCCAGTGCCACTGGCCAACTTGCAGCCGAAGCTTACAACGCGTGGCATTCCCAGGTAGTCCCCCATCAAGGCACGAGCCAGGCTCGAGCATGCTGAGCTTCCGAGGTCTGACGCGTTGAGGGAGACTCGCTCGTTGGCTAGAGTTGGGGGGGGGGGGGGACGCCGCGTTCTGTGCGGCTCGGCTGCGGTGCCGGCGAGTCGCGCCTGCGCGTGCTCACGGCCCTGCGCGTGGTCGTGTGCAGATCGGCGCCACCATGTCTGCACACCTGCAGTGGATGATCATCCGCAACAACTCGAGCTTCCTCATCAAGCGAAACAAGCAGACCTTTAGCACCGTGAGTGGCACCTCCACACCTCTCCTCCGGCACTGTCACAACCCCAAGGATACCGCTGGCGAGCCAGGCTGTTAAGGGAGCAGCCTCCCCTTGGTTGGGGGATTTGCCTGTAGATGAAACTGCGTGTGCAGAAACTCGGCCGATTTGTACGCAGAAGCGGCGAACGCTTCTCAATCATTTTGCTGCCGGGTACGTCAGAGGTGATAGCACCGCCAGTGGATTAAACTCCCAAGTTGTCAAATGCATATTGAGTTGATGGTCTCAGACCGGTCAATGGGTAGTGCACGTGATACATTTAACACACCTACGATCAGCGTGGTGTAGGCAATTTAGTCCGTGTGTACCTTTGTGTTGAGCGCTGTTTTCCCGTGTTGCGTCGTTAAACCTTATACATCTTGCATCTCCACCACGGCTTTTGTGCCCAGGAGCCCAACAACCTGAAGGCTCGCAACTCGTTCCGCTACAATGGACTCATCCACAAGAAGACGGTGGGGGTGGAGGCGAACCCCAGCGGCAAGGGCGTCGTGCTCGTCACCAAGAGGCGCACGAGTACGTGGGGGGAGGGGCGGGCGTGCGATTGGGTACGGGTTAAGAGGTGCTGTCGGATTTTAGATTTGTGCCAAAAAATGATGTTAGACTAATGGTTGGATTGATCAGGACAGTCTTGGTGCGATGGCACAGTGAGCGCAATATTAATTATTTATGAGCGTTGTGACGCGCAATTGTGAGGACTAAATGGCTACGCATAGGGCTTAATTTCAGCCGGGTCTGGCCATTATTTACACGCCACTCAAACCGCATCCAGTATACCTCATCTTGCCTGCTAGGCACGTATCACCTACTCCAGTCCATCAACAATAAACCGGAAACTATTCATTGAGAAATTAAGGCCTGGTTACATGCCTAGCATTGACTACCCTATCTGAGTGGTGGGTGTCTCAATAACACATTTACCGGTGGTCTGTCTTGTGCGAGGGCTACCACGTCAGATTTAATTAAGAGAGACATGGGGCCCGCTATTTCTGGTGGCTGTAAACAACCGCAGCGAAATTTAAAATAATCGCCCTGGGTTCGCTTGAAAATCACAAGAAAAGCCAGGCTCGTGCGTTGATGCTCGCGAGCGTGACTTTTACGCAGAGCTTCTGGAGAAGAATAAATCCTCAAAGCCTCTTAAAACGCAGCTCCGCGGTCTTAGCGTGCCGGGCTTAGCCCGCGGCAACCTCGACGGGCGATATGGCAGCGGCGCACAGCGGGCGTAGAGGACACCGCTGGAGGCCCCGAACCTTCAGCCGCGACCTAATCCTGGAGACGCGACAATGGCGTCCGGCGCCCCTACCGCGTTGGCGGCAGCATCGCGGGCAATCGCTTGCCACCGCCGTTCCCAATGCCCTCCGTGACCAAATGCCCAACGACCAAATCTGTTTTACCAAACGTGACACGGTATTTGTTTTGATTTGGATTGATTGGCCAATGTTCTTAGAGTCTTGTTTTAAATTTGAAAGCGTCGTGAGATGCACGAAGAGCGCTGTATTGGGCTACGGCAAAGAGTCATGATTTGTAGCGATGTGAAGAACGTGCATGCATCTGTAGATTATTTAAAATACGAGCCGGGTCCTGCCGGGATAGATATGGACGTGTCTAGCCGTGCGAGCGTGGGGACACGCATTTGGTGTGCTCGTCCAGAATCCGCTGTTAGACACTTGCAGAGTTGCTGAGCGCAGGCGCAAAACACCATGCGGCCAGCAACAAACAGCACTGTCAACCAACGGCACCGTCAAAATTGCATAAGGAAAATGATCACATTTAATTGAGCAAGGTTATGATTGATAAAGCTTGGGGAATGCGCTGATGATGGAAGGAGGAAATTCCAGAGTGGACCATTGCGAGGGAAGAAGCCGAGAGAGAAGTGAGGTGGTGACCTGCAGTGCTGGTTCCCTTGACGCATGGGTCTATGCAGCAGGCAGAATAATACTTTCTCACTTGCTGACTCGTCCTCATGGAACGTCGCATATCTAATTGATATTTTGAATGTAAAGATCGTTCAACTTACCGGGGAGCTAAAAAAGCAATTGATGTGTTAAACGCTGGTGCAGGTGGTATCTTAATTTGTATGACCGTGTCGGATCATCACGTGGCCTCACCTAAAAATCGGTGAATCAGGGTGGTCACCGTACATGCGTACGGTTCGTAATTTTTGGCGCACCCTGTACAGGAGCAAATCATCTTTTAACGGCAATGGTGTTAACCGCGCCGCCGTCGCCCCTTGCAGATCAGCGCAAGCCCGGCAACAGCTACGTGCGCACGGTGATCAACAAGGACGCACGCGCCACGCTCAGCAGCATCCGCCACGTCATCCGCAAGAACAAGTACCGCCCCGACCTGCGCATGGTGAGTGGCGGTGTGCACACGTGGAAGTATTGCGACCGAGAAAAGCGTGGATTGGATAAGGCACGGGTTAAAGATGTAGAGGTACACGAGAGGGCTTGGGCCCGATTCGTGCCCGGGAGGGATGACGGCCGGTGATAGAGGCTCACGTCGAAATGGCAGCCGAAGGAGGGAACCTGCCCGAGAGCACGTCCATCTTGGAGATGGAGCGATGAACTCGGCTCGTGCACAGGTTCCAGATGGATTGTTGCATCGCGAGGCCGTGAGAGATGGCGATGGCTTGAGGCTCATCCATTCGTGGATTGAGCGAAGCTGAATTGTTTGTGTGAACGGGTGCGGGTGAGAGAGGGGACGGTGTCGCAGCTGTGCACATAGATTGTGTGGCGGTAGTGGTGTGTGTACCTGTACACGTGCCACAACTGCCGATGGCCTGGTAACCACTGCTCACTGAGGAGTGAAGCTTGGGAGCCACCTCCTGGCTATTGTAGATTGACAGCACTGTTGTGGCCCACGATGAAAGATGATGTGCGTGCGTATGCCCTCGCGTGTCCAGGCCGCCCTTCGCCGCGCTAGCGCCATCCTCAAGAGCCAAAAGCCGGTGAAGGAGGTGAAGAAGCAGGCGCGCCGGCCACGTGGCACCAAGGCGGCATAAGCCGTCCCTGGCCACCACCACCACCACGTTCACTCGCGGAAATAAACAAAACCCTTCAGCTCCCAATGTTGTGGCTGTCTGTGTGTACGCGCATGTGTGTGTACACGCGTGTGTGCTGGTTCCGTGGTCATGTGCACCTAGCCTGGTAGAAGCACCGTGGTGACGAATGGCGGTTATTGTTGACGTATGTGTGCATGTTCATCTGTAGTGCACTACGAACCGGGCGATAGGAGTTCTATTCCAACGGTCATTATTTGAGCCTCTGCTGGGCTTCCCCCCAGATAGACTCGGCGATAAATTAGTACCTGCTGTGTTAACGGCACTGAGGCAAAGGTGGCCAGGCGTGGTGCTGGCCACTACCCACTCGTGACAGCCACAATAGGCGCTCGCAGCACTTGCCCCAAAAGCCTGGAGGCTACACCCAACATCTTCGTGCGTCCGTGAGTGTAGCACGTTGGGTGTGTGCATCGTGGCCATCACCTGGGCCTGTCCCTCGACTTGCCATCGAGCCTTCAACACTTCGTGGTCTCTGTGCACCTAGCCTGACACGATCTCCATTGCGGTGAGAGAAGCACATCAAAGTTAACCACACGAGTCGGTGCACCTCTCGCCAAAGCAGCTCGATCACCTGAATGTGGCCTCGGCAATGCCCCCAGAATGCATCTTGGGAGCTCTCTCCGCTCACGAGCCGGTGCAAGAGACGAGTCCGGGATGCCTGCAGGTGAGGCAGCCCCCCCCCCTCCCCTAGCACAGCAGCCAAGGCCTCTGGGCCTCCACTGCCAGGCGCAGCAGAAGACGGTGCCACTGGCACGGCCACAATTGGGATGACCGCAACAAGCATCGTCCCCCCCCCCCCTGCTTGTGAGATCCTGATGGTGTCGGCGGGTGAGTGGTCTTGATGGGCAGCAGTAGTGTAGAGGCACGAACCCCAGAGACCAAAGTTCGATTCCCGCTTGGCCACCACCACCAGTGACGATGATCTGAACCGACCCTGTGTCGACTCGGCCTCAGATGAGTACCTGGTGCAGTGTGGAGTAAACATCGCCACTGGGGAGACAAAGACGGCCGGGCTTGGTGTTGGCCGCCGACCCCATCGTGTGCCGTGTCGGCCTTCAGCAGTGCGTGCTAGCAACACTTGCCCCAAGAGCCTGTTTAAGCTACGCTGGGGGTCTGTCTTCGTGAGTGAGTGGGTGGTCTTGGTAACTGGGAGCCTCTCATAGAAAGAATGGAAAACTAGAATTCGACGTATATCATTTATTTGCATTTCGAACTGTATACATTGTATCTACACACCACGTTACACGTGTTATTGTCGGCGTCGAGAGGAGCCCAGCCAGCAGCCAGCCAGGATGCTCGAGGCATAGCTTGTTTGTCATAGTATGATTCATGTTCATGTGAGCCCTGTTTTGAAACCTCGACGTTTATGGGAAAGACCCCTCCCCCAGGAAGCCAGATGACGCCCTCTGGCCAGTTGAAGGGCAGCGAGGGCAGTCCTCACGCGGCCCCCAGGGCCCTCCCCACACCGCGCGTCCCAATCCCTCGGGGCCACGTGGAGGCGGGGTGCGGGGTCCAAGCCAATTACCGCGAATTGAGCAGCGCTCACTGGTGAGCACGGCTGGAGGGGGTGGGGGGGGTGGCATGGGGAGGGGTGCTGTGGTCCCCCCTCGGAGTCTTAAGATTTCCCAGAGGCGACACGAGCCCAGTGCGTGTGGACGCCGGCGTTGGTGGATCACAGGTCAGAGTGACAGGCCCGCCACGAGGCTCTTGGAGGGCTCGGGCGCGATTGCCCCCCCCCACCCCACGTTATTCATTACGGGACACCAGCAGTGCCTCCCCCCTGCTTCCCTGCTCATCCATCAAATCCATCCACTCGCCGCACCGCCAGGCTCCCACCTGCTGCTGCTTCATTCCCGTGACGGGAGGCGGTAGCGCTCGACCCCCACCCCCTAAGACGGAGCCCAAATCCCCGGGTCGATCTCATCAGGTGACCCCACCCCGCGCATCACGAATAGCGGCCATCGTGAACTCACCCAATTAATGAATCCATCTGTGCAGAGCTTTGAGTTACCCCGCCTCGTGTGTACGCGAGGAGGAGGGGGGGGGGTCTCCCCCGACACGAGGCCAAACCCCCCAGAGACTCAGCGAGGCTCTCCGGGGCGAGGGAAAACCAACGGCGTGGGGGGGGGGCACCTTGGGCCCCCCACTGTGGGCCCTGGGGGAGCTGTAGGCCATCAGCACGGTTGGCTACGTACGTTGCGAAAGAAGAAGAAGTCCAACACACGTAGCGCACGTGCAGGGCGAGCTGTAGCCCAGAGGATGGACGCGTCTCGCCTCTGAGTGAAGTCAATATTAATGAGGTTTAACAATTGTGGTTCACTGCGTCAATGAAGAGTAAAATTACAACAACATCCTGACGCATCGCACGCAGCAACAGTGAAGAGAGAGCAGCAGCAGTGAAGAGGGAGCAGCAGCAGTGAAGAGGGAGCAGCAGCAGTGAAGAGAGAGCAGCAGCAGCAGTGAAGAGAGAGCAGCAGCAGTGAAGAGGGAGCAGCAGCAGTGAAGAGGGAGCAGCAGCAGTGAAGAGGGAGCAGCAGCAGCAGTGAAGAGAGAGCAGCAGCAGTGAAGAGAGAGCAGCAGCAGTGAAGAGGGAGCAGCAACAGTGAAGAGGGAGCAGCAGCAGTGAAGAGGGAGCAGCAGCAGCAGTGAAGAGGGAGCAGCAGCAGTGAAGAGGGAGCAGCAGCAGCAGTGAAGAGGGAGCAGCAGCAGTGAAGAGGGAGCAGCAGCAGCAGTGAAGAGGGAGCAGCAGCAGTGAAGAGAGAGCAGCAGCAGTGAAGAGGGAGCAGCAGCAGTGAAGAGAGAGCAGCAGCAGTGAAGAGGGAGCAGCAGCAGTGAAGAGGGAGCAGCAGCAGTGAAGAGGGAGCAGCAGCAGTGAAGAGAGAGCAGCAGCAGTGAAGAGGGAGCAGCAGCAGTGAAGAGAGAGCAGCAGCAGTGAAGAGGGAGCAGCAGCAGTGAAGAGAGAGCAGCAGCAGTGAAGAGGGAGCAGCAGCAGCAGTGAAGAGGGAGCAGCAGCAGTGAAGAGAGAGCAGCAGCAGTGAAGAGGGAGCAGCAGCAGTGAAGAGGGAGCAGCAGCAGCAGTGAAGAGGGAGCAGCAGCAGTGAAGAGAGAGCAGCAGCAGTGAAGAGGGAGCAGCAGCAGCAGTGAAGAGGGAGCAGCAGCAGTGAAGAGAGAGCAGCAGCAGTGAAGAGGGAGCAGCAGCAGTGAAGAGGGAGCAGCAGCAGCAGTGAAGAGGGAGCAGCAGCAGTGAAGAGAGAGCAGCAGCAGTGAAGAGGGAGCAGCAGCAGTGAAGAGGGAGCAGCAGCAGTGAAGAGGGAGCAGCAGCAGTGAAGAGGGAGCAGCAGCAGTGAAGAGAGAGCAGCAGCAGTGAAGAGGGAGCAGCAACAGTGAAGAGGGAGCAGCAGCAGTGAAGAGGGAGCAGCAGCAGTGAAGAGAGAGCAGCAGCAGTGAAGAGGGAGCAGCAGCAGTGAAGAGGGAGCAGCAGCAGTGAAGAGGGAGCAGCAGCAGTGAAGAGGGAGCAGCAGCAGTGAAGAGAGAGCAGCAGCAGTGAAGAGGGAGCAGCAGCAGTGAAGAGGGAGCAGCAGAAGTGAAGAGGGAGCAGCAGCAATGAAGAGGGAGCAGCAGCAGTGAAGAGAGAGCAGCAGCAGTGAAGAGGGAGCAGCAGCAGTGAAGAGGGAGCAGCAGCAGTGAAGAGAGAGCAGCAGCAGTGAAGAGAGAGCAGCAGCAGTGAAGAGGGAGCAGCAGCAGTGAAGAGGGAGCAGCAGCAGTGAAGAGGGAGCAGCAGCAGTGAAGAGGGAGCAGCAGCAGCAGTGAAGAGGGAGCAGCAGCAGTGAAGAGGGAGCAGTAGCAGTGAAGAGGGAGCAGCAGCAGCAGTGAAGAGGGAGCAGCAGCAGTGAAGAGGGAGCAGCAGCAGTGAAGAGAGAGCAGCAGCAACAGTGAAGAGGGAGCAGCAGCAGCAGTGAAGAGGGAGCAGCAGCAGTGAAGAGGGAGCAGCAGCAGCAGTGAAGAGGGAGCAGCAGCAGCAGTGAAGAGGGAGCAGCAGCAGTGAAGAGGGAGCAGCAGCAACAGTGAAGAGGGAGCAGCAGCAGCAGTGAAGAGGGAGCAGCAGCAGTGAAGAGGGAGCAGCAGCAGCAGTGAAGAGGGAGCAGCAGCAGCAGTGAAGAGAGAGCAGCAGCAACAGTGAAGAGGGAGCAGCAGCAGTGAAGAGGGAGCAGCAGCAGTGAAGAGGGAGCAGCAGCAGTGAAGAGGGAGCAGCAGCAGTGAAGAGGGAGCAGCAGCAGTGAAGAGGGAGCAGCAGCAGTGAAGAGGGAGCAGCAGCAGTGAAGAGGGAGCAGCAGCAGCAGTGAAGAGAGAGCAGCAGCAGTGAAGAGGGAGCAGCAGCAGCAGTGAAGAGGGAGCAGCAGCAGTGAAGAGGGAGCAGCAGCAGTGAAGAGGGAGCAGCAGCAGTGAAGATGGAGCAGCAGCAGTGAAGAGGGAGCAGCAGCAGCAGTGAAGAGGGAGCAGCAGCAGTGAAGAGGGAGCAGCAGCAGTGAAGAGGGAGCAGCAGCAGCAGTGAAGAGGGAGCAGCAGCAGCAGTGAAGAGGGAGCAGCAGCAACAGTGAAGAGGGAGCAGCAGCAGTGAAGAGGGAGCAGCAGCAGCAGTGAAGAGGGAGCAGCAGCAGCAGAGGGAGGGGTTCGTGGGGTACAAATCCCGATCTCGTTGCAGAGTGGCGCCCGCTATACCTGTGGCGGCGACGTTAAATACCTGCGTGTGTGTGCTGTATGTGTGTGTGCTGTGTGTCTGTGCTGTATGTGTGTGTGCTGTGTGTGTGTGCTGTGTGTGTGTGCTGTGTGTGTGTGTGTGTTCTGTGTGTGTGTGTGTGCTGTGTGTGTGTGTGTGCTACCTGTGTGTGTGCTACCTGTGTGTGTGTATGTGCTGTGTGTGTGCTGTATGTGTGTGCTGTGTGTGTGTGCTACCTGTGTGTGTGCTGTGTGTTTGTGCTGTATGTGTGTGCTGTATGTGTGTGTGCTACCTGTGTGTGTGTGTGCTGTGTGTGTGTGCTGTATGTGTGTGCTGTGTGTGTGTGTGCTACCTGTGTGTGTGTGTCACTGTGTGTGTGCTGTGTGTGCTGTGTGTGTGTGTGTGTGCTACCTGCGTGTGTGTGTGCTACCTGTGTGTGTGTGTGTCACTGTGTGTGTGCTGTGTGTGTGCTGTGTGTGTGTGCTACCTGCGTGTGTGTGTGCTACCTGTGTGTGTGTGTCACTGTGTGTGCGGGAAAATACAGCCCCCACCCTCGCCAAACGCTCCCTCCATCCAGCTGACCCTCCACGCCTCCACCCAATCCTCCGCCTCCCTCCATCCACTCCTCTCTCCCTGCACTCCCCATCTCTCCCCCTCCATCCATTCCAACCCCGACGCTCGCATCCCTAAACCCCTCTCCATCCTTCCATCTCAATGTCTCCATCCTTCACTCGCCCGGCCCTCCCTCAATCTGCTCCTCCCTCCTCACACCCCCCTCTCCTCAGGTGCCCCCTTCTTTGTTTTGCCCTGAGCTGGGACCTTACGGGACCTCAGGCGCTCCACGCTCCCCTCTTTTTCCGTTCTCCTCCTCCCTCCCCCTCCATAACCTCGTTACGCCTCACCGCTTCATCATCGTCTGACTCTGGTCCCATCTCCTCCTCCTCCTGGCCCCGCCTCATCTCCTCCCTCCTCCTGCCTCTCCATCACTTCATCGCACATCTCTCTCATTCATCGTCCGGCTCTTCTCCCATCAGGCCCTGGTCCTCCTCCTCCCCCCCCTCTTCCCCCTCCTCCCCCTGGACGTGCCCTCGGCTCATCCCCTCCCTCTCCTCCTCGTCCTCGTCGTCCCCGGCCCCCGCCGTCTCCTTCTCGGGCAGGAGGCTGTAGGCGTTGAGGAACGCCTCGGCCTCCTGCGCCAGGCACTGGGTGCCCAGGAGGGTCGAGAGGCGAACGAAATTCGCGATGAGCTCCCCGGCGCGGTACACGAGGATCGCGGGGAGCACCTCGGCCGGGAACCGCTCGGAGGCGCCCGTGTCCGTGGCGCGGATGCGGCAGAACTTGGCGAGCGGGTACATCATGGCCAGGCACTCGAGGCACGAGTTGAGAGCCACGCAGCCGCTCACCTCGTCCTCGTACACGTGCACGAGCACCAGCGTGTTGGTGCGCGCCTCGCACTCGATGGCCGCCAGGAACTCCTCGCCGCTCTCCAGCCCCTGGCAGGAGCCGAACCGGGGCCCGAAGCTCAGGCGACGCCGCATCTCCTCCATGCGCTTCTGGCGGTAGCGCCGCAGGAAGGCCTCGTCCTCCTGCTCGGCCACCAGCACCGACTCGCGGATGCTCAGCTGCGCGGAGAGGGGTGGGGGTGCAGTTGGAGATCAGTCCCTGCAAGTCGCTCAATCAGGACCATAGCAGCAGCAGCAGCAGCAGCGCTCCCCGACTGCAAATACTTGGCAGGACCCCCCTGAGGACGAGTTTTGAGACTCGGCGAGGCTCTCCTTGGTAGCGGCCACCACCACGTCCACGTGGAGGCCACCTCCACCACCCCAACGCGGAGCGCGGGTGGTGTTGGTGCGGTGTGTCCATGACGGTGGGAAGTCGGACCCGCACCGTGCCGCGCGGCTCTTGCTCCTGCTCCAGAACGGCTCGCGTCTTCTCCCACCGCCACTTCCTCTCTCTCTCTCTCCCATGCTCTCCCCCTATCTCTCTCACTGATTATATCTCTCCCATGCTCTCCCCCTATCTCTCTCACTGATTATATCTCTCCCATGCTCTCCCCCTATCTCTCTCACTGATTATATCTCTCCCATGCTCTCCCCCTATCTCTCTCACTGATTATATCTCTCCCATTCTCTCCCCCTATCTCTCTCACTGCTTCTTTGCGTCACGTTCAGCTTTTACTCCGTTTGCTTTATCCGGTTCGTCTCCTGATCGATACAGCTGACAAAAAGTGGCGACCCCAACAAGTGGCATTTCGATCAAAGCGAACCTCAAAAAGCGACCCCGCCCCAGAAAGGGGCCCCCAGCCCCCCGGCCCCTCTCGTGGCGGCGTCACCTTGCGTCGCAGCTGCTCCTGGATGTCCGCGCGTCTCCGCTCCTCGGCCGTGAGAGGGCGGCACGACACCGACATCTGCTTCATGAGTTTGCGTTTCTCGTCGGCGGGGTCGTCCTCCTTCTCCACGCTCTCCAGCACCTTGTAGCGCCGCCAGTCCGTGATCACCCCCTTGGGCCCTGCGGGGGTGAGCGGGGGTCCTCCGTTATAAAGGCAATGACAAATATCCCCCCGATAGCCACAACGGATTTTTGAGGCAAGTATTGTTAGCGAGCAGCACCTATGAAGGTCAACACGGCACACGAAGGGGTGGGTGGCCAGTACCACGCCCGGCCGTCTCACACACAACGAACCAGGTACTCGTTTTCAAGGCCGAGTTGACCCAAGGGAGGCCCAGGACAGGTTCAGATATTCGTCGCTGATGTGCGTGAATCGAACTCTGGTGGCCAGCTTCGTAGGACATTGCGCCAACCACTGCGACTTGCCTCGTCGCATCTCAACACATGTGAAAGGGCACCCCAAGTGGCAGCTGCGGTCGTCCCTGTGTGACGCACGGAGGCTCCAGCTGCCGGCGAGCAACGAGTGCGCCCGTAGCAGAAGGGGCCGGTGTTGCTGCGCGTGCGTGATCCCAACCGAGCGGTCATTTGCGGGGTCGTTTTTCGAATGTTTTGCAAACTTGGACCGCGACGCCGCCACGCAATGGCTTCACTCATTTGACGTCGGCTGTGAAGCAGACGGCGCGGAGCATACTGCGGACACTTCCCACCGCGGCATTCACCAGGGCGGCCTGCCGGGTTCGAACCGCGAACTACTGCAGCGAGGGGGAAACTCTCCACCGCCGGGCCGCGTCACCTCCACGATCGACGTCTTCGCTCACTGGGTCACGTGTCGTGGTCTAAAGCACAGGTGTCACACGCAGGTGCTATCGGCTCTCGTCCCATACCTGTGTGCACCGCAGACCCCTCCAGGTTGATGTCCTCCTCGGGCACTTGGAGGGCGTCAGGATCCCCTTGGTCGTCGGGGTCCCCCACCCCGTGGCCCTCGGCCCCGGGGGTCCCCTCGTCCTCCTCCCCGCTGCTCCAGTAGAAGTTCGCCTTCTCGCCCGCGTCGCTCGCCATCGTCGCCCCCCTCTGCGGAGAGCCCCAGCAGAGCGCGACGCACACCGGTGAAGGCCGACACGGCGCACGGAGGGGATGGTGTGGCCAGCACCACTCTCCACACACACCAACAAAATCAGCAGCAGCGCCACCCCAGAGTCCAAATGAAATCCAGTATCCAGACATCACCCCACACCTCACCACTCACTTCACCCCACACGCACACACAACAACAACCGCCATTCGCTACTAAGTGGCGAACGCCCGCTGGTAGGAGGTCACGGGGCAGACCCAGGTGCCACGGGTCGACTGACTGAGATGAGTGGCTGATGCACCACCTGTGCCCCCTACTGTGCCAACTTGCTGTGCTTTAGCCACCCGGCGCTCCGCTCGTTGCTGTGAGCGTCGCTCCTCCACCCTCGGTTGTTGTTGGAGGGCGACTGCCTCCAACTGCCCAGTAGCGTCCTTCACGAGCCTCCTCCACAGAGGCCGATTTTGACACCGCTGGTACCAGTCATCGGCAAGTCCACTCAGATCCACGTCCTCCTGTACCACATCACTCCATCTCTTCTCTAGCCCGTGCCGCGCCCGTTTAGCCCCCTCGAACCGGCCAAACAAAAGCTGTGGCTGGGCATGCGGTGGCTGGGCATGCGGGCTACATGACCCAGCCAACGCAGCCTTGTCTGCCGGAGGAGCTCACCGATGGGACTTTGCCCAGATTTTTCAAAGGTTTGTGAGCTCCTCACACAATCCAGCCTGGTTAAATCCAGGATGGATCGTAAGCTGGCCAGCCTAAATGTTTCTAACCGGCGAAGATGTTCCATTAGGGGGGTCTACGTTTCGCAAGCGTAGAGAAGGGAGGGAATGACCGTGGCCGAAAAGACTTGAAGCTTCGTGCGAAGCGACAGACCAGGTAGCTTCCACACAGCGTTACACAACCGATGAAAATATATTGCCGCTCGACTGATTCGGAGTGAGACCTCTGCTGTCAAACCGGAGCCGATCATGAGCACACTGCCCAGGTATGGGAAACTCTCCTCTCTCCACAACTGCCCCATCACCGATTGGGAGTTGTGGGGGTGGAGTGCCTGATGGTACAAAATACCCAGGCAGGTGCTTCGTTTTAGTGGGGCTGATGGTATGGCCCCACCTCTTAGTGGCACGCTCTATTTTCAGCAGCAGCGCCTTCAACTCCTCCTCTGAGTGAGCGGCAATTACCAAATCACCTCACCACCTACACACCTCACTCGAAACATCACCCCACACCTCACCACTCACCTCACCACCTACACACCTCACTCTAAACATCACCCCTCACTCACGACGCACACATCAGATATCACTTCACACATCGTTGTGATCCGCACCAATAAGCTAACCACTCCTCACCAAACTCCTCACTCACCCCTCACCTTGCTCCACTCACCTCACCGCACTCACCTCTTCCCTGCGTCTCGCTTGTGCCCCCCGCGTGTCTCTGCCGTTTGCGCGCCCCCACGGCACAAACCTCGCCACAAATAGTGGCGGGAGAGGGGTGCGGGGCGAGGGGTGCTGGATGAGAGGTGAGGGGGGAGAGGAGAGTTGTGGGGGGCAGGGGGGAGCGCAACCTGTCAAGGCGCTTTAATCCTTCCTGCCCCCCCACCCCGAGGCTAATCAGCTTAATCGCGACTCAATTGCGAGCGCATTACCGCGCACGTCACCCACGGATCGAGCCTGAGGTGGGGGCTCTGGGGACAGTGGACAAAGGGGCTGTTCGTGGGGGGTTGGGAGATATAATAGGGTTGCCATGGTGACCAAATCCTACAGACCCACCACAACCGCAATGTTCATCATCCACGTGGTCACGAGAAGGGGCACGGATGCTCCAGCGCAGGTGGTTGGTTCTACGTGGGTTCACGTCCGTCCGGCACGAGGGGACGAAGTCGAACACCATCATCATCTTCATCAGCAGCACTAATACTACCACCACCACTCCCATCGCCACCAGCACCACCACTTTCATCATCGTCAACCCCATCAGCACCATCACCACCGAGTACCGGGGCAAGAGGAAGCGAGGTGGGGGGAGGGGATGTGGGGGGGGGAACCGGATTATGTGAAATCTGTGTGCGCGCGTTTGCTCGTATGTGCGGGTGTGTGTGTGTGAGGGTGAGTGTGTATGTCTGTGTATGTGCGGGTGTGTGTGTGTGAGGTTGAGTGTGTATGTCTGTGTATGTGCGGGTGAGAGTGTGTGTCTGTGTATGTGCGGGTGAGAGTGTGTGTATGTGCGGGTGAGAGTGTGTGTCTGTGTATGTGCGGGTGAGAGTGTGTGTATGTGCGGGTGAGAGTGTGTGTCTGTGTATGTGCGGGTGAGAGTGTGTGTATGTGCGGGTGAGAGTGTGTGTCTGTGTATGTGCGGGTGAGAGTGTGTGTATGTGCGGGTGAGAGTGTGTGTATGTGCGGGTGAGAGTGTGTGTCTGTGTATGTGCGGGTGAGAGTGTGTGTCTGTGTATGTGCGGGTGAGAGTGTGTGTATGTGCGGGTGAGAGTGTGTGTCTGTGTATGTGCGGGTGAGAGTGTGTGTATGTGCGGGTGAGAGTGTGTGTCTGTGTATGTGTGGGTGAGAGTGTGTGTCTGTGTATGTGCGGGTGAGAGTGTGTGTATGTGCGGGTGAGAGTGTGTGTCTGTGTATGTGCGGGTGAGAGTGTGTGTCTGTGTATGTGCGGGTGAGAGTGTGTGTATTTGCGGGTGAGAGTGTGTGTATGTGCGGGTGAGTGTGTGTATGTGTGTATGTGCGGGTGAGTGGGTGTATGTGCGGGAGAGAGTGTGTGTATGTGTATGTGCGGGTGAGTGTGTATGTATGTGCGGGTGAGAGTGTGTGTCTGTGTATGTGCGGGTGAGAGTGTGTGTATGTGCGGGTGAGAGTGTGTGTATGTGCGGGTGAGAGTGTGTGTCTGTGTATGTGCGGGTGAGAGTGTGTGTATTTGCGGGTGAGAGTGTGTGTATGTGTGAGTGAGAGTGTGTGTCTGTGTATGTGCGGGTGAGAGTGTGTGTCTGTGTATGTGCGGGTGAGAGTGTGTGTATGTGCGGGTGAGAGTGTGGTTCTGTGTATGTGCGGGTGAGAGTGTGTGTATGTGCGGGTGAGAGTGTGTGTCTGTGTATGTGCGGGTGAGAGTGTGTGTCTGTGTATGTGCGGGTGAGAGTGTGTGTATGTGCGGGTGAGAGTGTGTGTCTGTGTATGTGCGGGTGAGAGTGTGTGTCTGTGTATGTGCGGGTGAGAGTGTGTGTCTGTGTATGTGCGGGTGAGAGTGTGTGTCTGTGTATGTGCGGGTGAGAGTGTGTGTATGTGCGGGTGAGAGTGTGTGTCTGTGTATGTGCGGGTGAGAGTGTGTGTATGTGCGGGTGAGAGTGTGTGTCTGTGTATGTGTGGGTGAGAGTGTGTGTCTGTGTATGTGCGGGTGAGAGTGTGTGTATGTGCGGGTGAGAGTGTGTGTCTGTGTATGTGCGGGTGAGAGTGTGTGTATTTGCGGGTGAGAGTGTGTGTATGTGCGGGTGAGTGTGTGTATGTGCGGGTGAGTGGGTGTATGTGCGGGAGAGAGTGTGTGTATGTGTATGTGCGGGTGAGTGTGTGTGTATGTGCGGGTGAGTATGTGTGTATGTGCGGGTGAGTGTGTGTATGTGCGGGTGAGTGTGTGTGTGTGCGGGTGAGAGTGTGTGTATGTGTATGTGCGGGTGAGTGTGTGTGTATGTGCGGGTGAGAGTGTGTGTGTGAGGGTGAAAGTGTGTGTTTGTGAGGGTGAGTGTGTGTGTATGTGCGGGTGAGAGTGTGTGCATGTGTATGTGCGGGTGAGTGTGTGTGTATGTGCGGGTGAGTGTGTGTGTATGTGTATGTGCGGGTGAGTGTGTGTGTGTGAGGGTGAGAGTGTGTGTATGTGCGGGTGAGAGTGTGTGTATGTGTATGTGCGGGTGAGAGTGTGTGTGTGTATGTGCGGGTGAGAGTGTGTGTGTGTATATGCGGGTGAGAGTGTGTATGTGAGGGTGAGAGTGTGTGTATGTGCGGGTGAGTGTGTGTGTATGTGCGGGTGAGAGTGTGTGTATGTGCGGGTGAGTGTGTGTATGTGCGGGTGAGAGTGTGTGTATGTGCGGGTGAGTGTGTGTATGTGCGGGTGAGAGTGTGTGTCTGTGCGGGTGAGTGTGTGTATGTGAGGGTGAGTGTGTTGTTTGTGCGGGTGAGAGTGTGTGTCTGTGAGGGTGAGTGTATGTGCGGGTGAGAGTGTGTGTCTGTGCGGGTGAGAGTGTGTGTCTGTGCGGGTGAGTGTGTGTATGTGCGGGTGAGTGTGTGTGTGGGGGAGAGTGTGTGTATGTGTATGTGTGGGTGAGAGTGTGTGTCTGTGCGGGTGAGTGTGTGTATGTGCGGGTGAGTGTGTGTGTGGGGGAGAGTGTGTGTATGTGTATGTGCGGGTGAGTGTGTGTGTCTGTGCGGGTGAGTGTGTGTATGTGCGGGTGAGAGTGTGTATGTGTATGTGTGGGTGAGTGTGTGTGTCTGTGCAGGTGAGTGTGTGTATGTGCGGGTGAGAGTGTGTATGTGAGGGTGAGTGTGTGTATGTGCGGGTGAGTGTGTGTATGTGAGGGTGAGTGTGTGTATGTGCGGGTGAGTGTGTGTATGTGTATGTGTATGTGCGGGTGAGAGTGTGTGTGTGCGAGTGAGAGTGTGTGTGTGCGGGTGAGAGTGTGTGTGTGTGCGGGTGAGTGTGTGTATGTGCAGGTGAGTGTGTGTATGTGTATGTGCGGGTGAGTGTGTGTGTGCGGGTGAGTGTGTGTATGTGCGGGTGAGTGTGTGTATGTGCGGGTGAGTGTGTGTATGTGCGGGTGAGTGTGTGTGTGTGAGGGTGAGTGTGTGTGTGGGGGAGAGTATGTGTATGTGCGGGTGAGAGTGTGTGTCTGTGCGGGTGAGTGTGTGTATGTGAGGGTGAGTGTGTGTGTGGGGGAGAGTGTGTGTATGTGTATGTGCGGGTGAGTGTGTGTATGTGCGGGTGAGTGTGTGTGTGTGAGGGTGAGTGTGTGTGGGGGGGAGAGTGTGTGTATGTGTATGTGTGGGTGAGAGTGTGTGTCTGTGCGGGTGAGTGTGTGTATGTGAGGGTGAGTGTGTGTGTGGGGGAGAGTGTGTGTATGTGTATGTGCGGGTGAGTGTGTGTGAAAAAGAGTGTGTGTATGTGAGGGTGAGTATGTGTGTGTGTGTTTGTGAGGGTCAGTGTGTGTGTGAGGGTGAGTGTGTGTATGTGAGGGTGAGTGTGTGAGTGTGTGTGTATGTGAGGGTGAGTGTCCGGCGAAAACAACCCCCTACCTCCTCGTGGTGCCGGACGGCAACGCTGTGGTGGGCAGTGCCGTGGGGGGAGGGTGTGTGTGTATGTGAGGGTGAGTGTGTGTGAGTGTATGTGAGGGTGAGTGTGTGTGTGTATGTGAGGGTGAGTGTGTGTTTGTGAGTGTGTATGTGAATGTGTGTGAGTGTGTGTATATGTGAGTGTGTGTGAGTGTCTGTGTATGTGAGTGTGTGTGTGAGGGTGAGTGTGTGTATGGGTGTGTGTGTGTATGTGAGTGTGTGTGTATGTGAGTGTGTGTGAGGGTGTGTGTGTGTATGTGAGGTTGGCGGAGCGGTCGTGCAGTTGTTCGGGCGCTGTGCGAGTTCGATTCCCGCTCACGGCCAACACCAGTGACGATCATCTGAACCGGTCCTGGGCCTCCCCTAGGTCGACTGAGTCTAAAATGAGTACCTGATCCGATGTGTAAATATCGCCACGAGGGAGACAAATGCGGCCGGGCATGTTGCTGGCCCACCACCCCCTCGTGTGCCGTACCGACCTTCATAGGTGCTGCTCGCTAGCAGCACTGTCGAGGTTGCCGGCGTAGCCCCTGAACCCGCATGGCTCTCTCCGTCCTCCACACGTGTCGAGCACTCGGCCGATAGCAGGCACCGACACTGTGTGTGTTCAGCAGGCACGGACACTGCGTGTGTTCAGCAGGCACGGACACTGCGTGTGTTCAGCAGGCACGGACACTGCGTGTGTTCAGCAGGCACGGACACTGCGTGTGTTCAGCAGGCACGGACACTGCGTGTGTTCAGCAGACACGGACACTGCGTGTGTTCAGCAGCAGCACCAGGTGGCTGAGTACAACCACCACACCAAGTGAACACCCACTGGTCACAACAACACACTCACGCGCCCACTCACCCACCCACTCACTCACGCGCCCACTCACTCACGCGCCCACTCACCCACCCACTCACTCACGCGCCCACTCACTCAGGCGCCCACTCACCCACCCACTCACTCACGCGCCCACTCACCCACCCACTCACTCACGCGCCCACTCACTCACCCACTCACCCACCCACTCACTCACCACACTGCAGATCACCTCACTTCTCTCGCACCGCTAAACTCTGGATTTACCTCTCCCAATCCTCACCACCGTCTCTCTCTCCCCAAGCTCTTACATCTCCGATTAGCCGCACCTACGATTCGCCAGGTCGACTACGTACATGTGCATATGCTTAACTTCGTTCGTACCGTTTATAACCTCGCCAAATTCAGGAAACGTGTCGCGCTGTCGTGCGGAACGTCTATTGCTGGTCGCTTGACGTTCTTGGGGCCTTTGCTCAACAAGTTGTGGACAGAAACAAATATCCCGGGAGCTTCCACGTGGTGGCCACGTGGAGGCGCTGCTCCCCCACTCGCTTGGATTCCCCCCCCCCGTGAGACCCCCACTTTCTCCCCCCTGCCATGCTTGGGTTCAACCGTGCCGGGGACTCCAGCACCGGAGAGAGCCTGACTCGACGATCCGACTGAACTGACTCAAGGATCTGACTCAGTGATCCAACGCACACTCCCCTTCCGTGAGACCCCGTATTGACGTTGCCAGAGATATTTGTATGAATAAAGGGGAGGGGGGAGTTCTAAAGCTGGAAATTTCGCTTCTGCCTCCCCCCTCTCCCTCTTGGGGGGTTCTCTGCCCCCACCCCCAACTGCATCTGTGCCAACGGACCAGAGGGCTCCAGACGCCGGGATGCGAATGGGGGTCAACTTGGACCGGGGCCTTTGGCAAACGGGAGATGTCATTGAGACCTCAGAGACTCGCACATAGACCCATAGATCCCCCCACAGAGACTCAGAGACTCGCACAGAGACCCAGAGACGTTCACAGAGACGCAGAGACTCACACAGACCCAGACTCGCACAGAGACCCACGTAGACGGCTTATAGATGTAATATAGAGACCCAAAGACTGACAGAGACTCAAACCACATATGTAACATAGTGACCCACATAGAGGGCTTATAGACGTAACGTAGAGACTTACACAGCAAACACAGACCAACAGACTCTCATACATGGCGTGTAGAAGGGGAGGCTATAGACCAGGGGTGGGAAACGTCCGGCCCGCGGGCCGTATAAGGCCCGCGAAATCATTTGGTCTGGGCCTGCGGGACTCGAAATTCAATAAATCTAGGAGCAAACCTGGAAAAGCAGCTGCGAGTAGCAACATCATCAATACCAGCTAACATCACCACACGCCTCGCCAAAGAGAAGCAGTTCCAGCCATCACATTAGGGGTGAGTTAATTAAATGTTTGACCAAATATAACACGCTAATTTTTTAGTTGATAATTTTGTATGGCCCGCGAATGATCTTATAAATATCCAAATGGCCCTTGGCAGAAAAAAGGTTCCCCACCCCTGCTATACACGCATACAGATCCCAGACCACAGAGCAGCCCTTGGGCTCACGTGAAACCGATCGGTAGCTCCTTGTGGGCCCAGGTACGGGGGGGGGGGTAGGAAATTGGACATGGGGGAAGCCCCCCAATTCACTCAAGCCACGCGCGCGCGTGTGTCCACCTGCGCGCAGGTGGACACACGCGCGTGCGCGTTTCCGGTGTGGCCGCTCCCAGAGCGAGTGACCCTGACCCGTGGGGTGGGGCGCGCGTGACGCCGCCGCTTCCGACCGCTGTCACTGACGCCCCCACGCCCCCATTCCCCCCACACCCCCCATACCTCCCCCCACACCTCCCCCCACACACCACACCCCCTCTCACCCCACAGCTCACACAACCCCCCTCCCCTCACCTCTCTCAACTTCTCACTCGCCCCACCGCCCCTGTGCCCCCAGGGTCAGGAACACGAAAGCTCCAACAACTATCAACTGTTTGTCTTAACCAGGTGAAGCCAACTGAGCTATACGGCTCGTTTTCAGAAGCGACCTGGCTATCACAGAAGATAGCTCAACGAAGTGGCTTTTCACGTAGAAATGTGTGTCAGCTGCCAAACACTCAACGCGTGGTGACGTTGATTCTAAATGTGGAGCAAAAACCGGAGGACCCGGAGAAGAATCCACGCGACCGCGGGAAGAGGGACACCGCAATCTCCAAATACACAGCAGTCGCAGCAGGCGCCAAGGTCGGGATCAAACCCAGGGCCTCGTGCATGCCAGGCGAGGTAGTTAACATCTCCTAGCCACCGTGGCGCCCACACGGAGAAATCATCACAGCCACACCGCGTCCCTCGAAGCCGAGACACACGATCCACTCCAGTGACGTCACTGGAGCCGCCGGACTTTCATCACTTTCGAGTCTTTTTTTAGGATTATGCAAAGTTGGCGCGCACGTGAAGCTTCGTTGGTGGCGACGCGGTGACTTTTGAAGGCGCTCTCGAGTCCGCGGCACACAATGGCCAACACGCGCCCAATGACGTCCAACTGCCAAGCAGTCGGCACCGTGGGACGTTCTCAGATTTACGCCACGGGCAGAGTTCACCACAGGCGGAGTTCACCAGGGCGGCCTACCGGTGTCGAACCGTGGTCCTCTGCAATGAGCAGCTAAATCACTTCACTCGCGCGCCGTGCTGCTATTCATGAACAGTATGTGTCTTCTTACATACACGTGTGAGTGTGCATGTATGTAGCTATGCATGGATGCGTGTGATCCATTGCAGGGAGCGGTGGCGCAGTGGTTAGCGCACTGCAAACACCAGTGGCGCGCGACGATAGCAGAAACCATTTATGAGCTTCCTTTAAATCGGCTCAGCCTTCAACGAGCACGTGGCACGCTGACGTGTGTGTACTGTGTGTGCACTGTGTTTACTGTGTGTACTGTGTGTGTACTGTGTGTACACGGTGTGTGCACTGTGTGTGTACTGTGTGTGCTGTGTGTGTACTGTGTGTGTGTGCTGTGTGTGCACTGTGTGTGCACTGTGTATGTACTGTGTGTGTACTATGTGTATACTGTGTGTGTACTGTGTGTGTGGTACTGTGTGTACTGTGCACACACATCAGCACTGGGACGGGGAGACAAAGGCGCGGAGCTCACCACCACCACGGGGAGCGGTGGTGGTGGTGAGCTCCGCGCCTTTGTCTCCCCGTGGGGGTGGCGGTGGTGATGATGATGATGATGGTGGTGATGGTGATGATGGGGGTGGTGATGGTGATGATGGTGGTGATGGTGATGATGGTGGTGGTGATGGTGGTGGTGATGGTGGTGATGGTGATGATGGTGGTGATGGTGATGATGGGGGTGGTGATGGTGATGATGGTGGTGATGGTGATGATGGTGGTGGGGATGGTGGTGATGATGGTGGTGATGGTGATGATGGTGGTGATGGTGATGATGGTGGTGATGGTGGTGGTGGTGATGGGGTCGTGCGCGCTCTCCATTGGAGCTCGCGAGCCGCCGTGGCGGGGCGAGCAGCCCGGGCGCAGGAACGCGTCTCCGTCTCCTGGCGACGTGACGGGGCTGCTCCGCGTGAATGAGCTCCCAAGGGCTCACTGGGGGCCCCTATCGCAGCCCCTTTCCGCGAGGGTTCATGCCTCATTAGCACCCCCACCCACCCCGTGCTCCCCACCTCACAATCGTTTTATCACCTCCCGACATCACCCAGGCAGTAAAGATGTCGCGAGAGAAGCGTATCCAAGTCCGCCTTTGTCTCTGGCCCCCGTTCCGCGTGCATTCCGTCCCCGTGGGGCCAGTGCACAGCCCCCCCAGCCCCCCACCCCTCCCCCGAGTCCTATTCAACCCCAATCCAAGTCCAGGCTCACCGCAACTCATTGGCCCCGACATTCTATATGGGCCATTGACTCCTAGCGACAGACCCCCACCCCCTGCCCCATTCACTTCCTCCCCTCCGCGCGTCACCGCGACCCTTCCCTTTGTGTTCCACATTCGCAGACTCACAAATGTGGCCACACAGGGGCGAGGCTGGTGGGGGAGGGGTGGGGGTTGATTTAGGGGGGTGGTCGCGGTGATGGTGGCCACGCTGCTGCACGTGGTCTGCATCACCCAGCGCGGTGGAGGCAGCAGCGAGGGTTGGTGGATCACGCACAGATGGGGTGTCGTGCCCTGGCTCGCCAGGAGAAGGCGGTACGGCAAGTGGAGTAATCGCCATCTGTTTATTATCTCTGCACAGGGGGGGGGGGGGGGCACACACACGGTGTTGCCCCCTCGCGAAAGGCTTGGGTGTTCACAATATGAATCTTTATTTAGACTTCCGTGGGTGATCTCGGGGTGCTCCGGTTTACTCCCCACGTGAATAATAAACACGACTCATCGTGCATTGAAAAAGAGTCCGACTCAGTGTGGCTCTCCAGGATGTACGTTTGTATGATGAGATGCGGGGGAAGGACAACAAACTAAACACAAAAAGCAGTTCTAATAATTACAAATACATTATTATCATTGACGCATCTGACTCTCGAGAGATTCACATTTAACTCGGAGGACAAGAGAGCGACAATAACTAATCCATATCCCATAATCATACAGAACATTATTTAAAAGTGGAACGCGTTAGAGAGGAGATGGAGCGAGGATGACGTCAGCTGTTGGGCGGATCGTTCCCCCGCAGGATCGGGAGAGGGAGGCCTTCATCCAGCAGTGGATCGACCATGGCTGACGATCATGACAGTGACAATGATCACATTGTCAGCGCTCTGCCACTCCACGGCTGGAGGGGCAATGAAGACCCCCCCCCCCCCCCACGGCGTGTCGCTCAGGACGAGTTGCTTGGAGGGCTGAACGATTTGGGGGAAAATATCTAATTGCGATTTTTCTGACAGATATTGCGATTTGATTTGCGATTACATTTTTTTAAGTCAAGCTTCAGTTCAATATTCAATGTGTAATAGATTTAAAACATTTGATGGAGCATTACCACATGATACCATCAAAATATGAACTGCTCTATATATTCTAATGCAAGGATGAGAACTTAATAGATATTAATTGCTTCCAACATTTTTTTTTATTGAAGTATGTTTTAATCGAAATAGAACAATCAAACATAGAACAAGTGTTAAGTTAAATAAATAAAGTTCTAATAATAAAAAAATTAAACAATTCCAATAAGAAAGTAATAGGACTTCTAAAATCGCAAAAAATCGCAGCCTTTGCGATTTGCTAATCGCATTGTTTCAAATTGCGATTTCGATTGGAAATCGATTAATCGTTCAGCCCAAATTGCTTGGCAAAATATCTCCCCACGCCGGTCAGTCCAGTGACGTCACTCGCGTCACCCTCACGTCATCAACAGTTTCACCTGACGTCACCAACCGCTTCACCTGACGTCACCAACCGCTTCACCTCACGTCACCAACCGCTTCACCGCACGTCACCAACCGCTTCACCTGAAGTCACCAACCGCTTGACCTCACGTCACCAACCGCTTCACCGCACGTCACCAACCGCTTTACCTGACGTCACCAACCGCTTCACCGCACGTCACCAACCGCTTTACCTGACGTCACCAACTGCTTCACCGCACGTCACCAACCGCTTCACCTGAAGTCACCAACCGCTTGACCTCACGTCACCAACCGCTTCACCCCATGTCACCAACCGCTTTACCTGACGTCACCAACCGCTTCACCTCACGTCACCAACCGCTTCACGTCACCAACCGCTTCACATGACGTCACCAACCGCTTCACCTCACGTCACTAACCGCTTCACCGCACGTCACCAACCGCTTCACCTGACGTCACCAACCGCTTCACCTCACGTCACTAACCGCTTCACCGCACGTCACCAACCGCTTTACCTGACGTCACCAACCGCTTCACCTGACGTCACCAACCGCTTCACCTCACGTCACTAACCGCTTCACCGCACGTCACCAACCGCTTTACCTGACGTCACCAACCGCTTCACCCCACGTCACCAACCGCTTCACCGCACGTCACCAACCGCTGCGCCACCGCTCTCCCAACGTGACCCAACTGCCGGGAATGCCGCCCCTCCCCCTCCCCGCGTGGCGAGTCTCGGGGTGGCGCGCGCGCGTCACGCGTCAGTCGCGCGCGCGTCACGCGTCAGTCGCGCGTGGCTGGGCCCCACGGGGGGACCGGGAGAAGGGGGGCAAGAGAGAGGGGGGGGGCAAGAGAGGGGGGGGGCAAGAGAGGGGGGGGGGGCAAGAGAGGGGGGGGGGGCAAGAGAGGGGGGGGGGGGCAAGAGAGGGGGGGGGGGGCAAGAGAGGGGGGGGGGGGCAAGAGAGGGGGGGGGGGGGCAAGAGAGGGGGGGGGGGGCAAGAGAGGGGGGGGGGCAAGAGAGGGGGGGGGCAAGAGAGAGGGGGGGCAAGAGAGAGGGGGGGGGGGGTGGCAAGGGAGAGGGGGGGGGGTGGCAAGGGAGAGGGGGGGGGGGGTGGTGGGGGGCAAGGGAGAGGGGGGGGGGGCAAGGGAGAGGGGGGGGGCAAGGGAGAGGGGGTAATCCCCCCCCCCCCTGCTGCCGCTCTGCCACGAGTCGCGGGCTGGAGGTGTTGGCACCGCCCGACGTCTCACGGCCCAGAGAGATCAAATGGTGGATCGCTCCGTTAGTGTCGTAAACCGGTAACCGTGTTCAGAATCAATTACCGCTTTTGAAAGTCGCGAACCGCCAACTGATTGCGACGAGTGGAAGTTGAGCCATGAATTGTCCCGACTGCCGCGCCTGGAGATGGGATCACAACGGGGGGGGGGGGGGGGGCAGAGTTGTGGCACCGAGGTGGCGCTGGCAGCAGCATCCTCACCAGATTTCTGTACGCGTGGCAAACCGGTTTTACCGGGTTTTCACATACGGTTACCGGTTATTCAACGACCGATTTTCACAACCCGAATCGTAATGCGTTCATAACAATGCCCGCGAGGTAACCAGGTCTCTACAGGTAACCAGGTAACCAGGTCTATACGGGGTAACCAGGTCTCTACGGGTAACCAGGTAACCAGGTCTATACGGGGTAACCAGGTCTCTACAGGTAACCAGGTCTATACGGGGTAACCAGGTCTCTACGGGTAACCAGGTAACCAGGTCTCTACGGGGTGACCAGGTAACCAGCTCTCTACGGGGTAACCAGGTAACCATGTCTCTACGGGGTAACCAGGTCTCTACGTGATAACCAGGTCTCTACGTGGTAACCAGGTCTCTACGGGTAACCAGGTAACCAGGTCTCTACGGGGTAACCAGGTCTCTACGGGTAACCAGGTAACCAGGAGGGTCCTGGCGACGACGCGTCACGCGCAATTCGATGGAGCGATTGGCGGCGTCGTTCCTTGTGGAGTCAAAGTTTGCACTTCTGCAGAGCGAGGCCGGTGGCCCCCGATGGCCGAACTCTTTCCAACGACGACTTCACGGGATCCCGAACGTCCACCGTGAGCAGAGATAGCAGCGGAGTTACTCGCCAGGGCGGCTGCTGGGGTCGCAGCCAGCGGCGAAGTGGCAACGCTGAGCCATAGCGTCAGCGCTCGTGAATGAGGGGTTCAATGAGGGGGGTGGGAGCTAGACTCGTCTAGAACGTCCTGACGTGACCCGTGAGAGCTCCGTGACTCAGCACACACACGTACACGCCGAGATACATTCTTGGGTTCTCGTGTGTGTTCGTGTGTGTGCTTAGCGTGCTACGCTACGAACTTGGCTACTCGGGCTCGATTCCCGATCACGGTCATCATCAGTGCCGAATATCTAAACCGGTCCCGGGCCTCCCCTAGGTCGACTCAGCCTCAAATGAATACTTGGTACGGTGTGTAAAATATCAGCACTGGGGAGACAAAGGCAGCCGGGTCCTTGACACCCACCCCTTCGTGTGCTGTGTCGGCCTTTAAAGGTACTCGCGACCACAGCACTTGCCCCACAATCTGTTGAAGGCTGTTTGGGGGATCTTTGTGGCTCGGTGTAGCGGTGAGCGCGCCGATGACGACTGCCTGCTGATCCGGTCATGGGCCTCCCCTGAGTCGACTCAGCCTCAAGTGAGTAGCTGGTACGGTGTGTATACAACACCCCCGCACTGCTGCACAAAGGAATGTTCGTCGCGTGACACTTTAAGCATCAGCTTGAGTGATGACAGCTGGAATTTTCAGATATGTTGAGCACTAAACTAAAATCGAACGTCCTTGTTTTGGCGCAGTCATCACCGACCGGGCTGGGACCATCAACCCGCTACACTCGGAGGGCCACAGGAGTCGGACACCCGGGGTCGAACCCAGCGACTCCGCGATGCCAGCTCAGCGCTCTGATATTTGAACCACTCCACCCACCCATCCATCCCACCCACCCATCCAACCCATCCCACCCCACCCACCCCACCAAGGTGACGATATGAAGGCTGAGTCGAACAAGGCGAGGTCCAAGACAAGTTCAGGCAATCGGCGCAACTGATGTTAGACGCGGCCGGAAATCGAACCCAGGCGCGTCGTATCTTCAGCGTTAGTGCGCTAACCACAACCAAAACCACAACCAAATACAAAGACCCCCCCCCCACCCCGCATGGCCTTTGATAGGCTGTTGGGGCAGGTTGTGTTAGCGAGTAGCACCTATTCATTAGGACGGCACGGCACACGAGGGGTTGGGTGTCAAGCAGCTCGCCCGGTTGCCTTCGTCTCCCAGTGGCGATGTCTAGGGGAGGCCCAGGACAGGTTCAGATAATCGTCAATGGCGTTGGCCGTGTGCGGGAATCGAACCCGGGTCGCCACGTTCGTAGCGCAGCGCGCTAACCGCTCTGTTAAACCCCCACACCCCCCACCACACACTCCACCCATACACCCCACCACACCCCCCACCACACACCCCATCACACCCCCACCCATACACCCCACCACACCCCCCACCACACACCCCACCACACCCCCCACCACACACCTCAACCACACACCTCAACCAACCCCCCACCCCCACACACCACCCCCACGCACCTTCACCACCCCGCCACACCCACTCATCACTTGGTTGTCGCAAATCGCGCGTGCAGGAATGCGCCCCTCGGGAACGTGAGAGGGTTTTTTGGGAGCGGTCGCGTCGCATGGAGACAGAGACTCGCGTACGGGCCCGTCGATGTGTAGCAGCCATAGACGAGCATGGAGACCCATAGACGTGCATAAGAGACATAGAGACGTGCATTAATAGCATAGAGACCAAAGTACTTACATAAAACCTGTTCGTTATAGATCAATAGGCTCACACAGATACCCATAGACTCACACAGAGACCCATAGACTCACACAGAGACCCATAGACTCACACAGATACCCATAGACTCACACAGAGACCCATAGACTCACACAGAGACCCATAGACTCACACAGATACCCAGAGACTCACACAGATACCCATAGACTCACACAGAGACCCATAGACTCACACAGACCCATAGACTCACACAGATACCTATAGACTCACACAGAGACCCATAGACTCACACGAGGACAGTGTTCCTCAATTCATTTCTTGCACCAGGGTCCCCGATGTCAACCACGTGACGCTACTGACTTTTAATGCCCCCCCCCCTAGACTCGCCAAGAATCTGGGGGGGGGGGTGTGACATCTTCGCGGCTCCACGCTCCCTTTCCCACGGTCCGAGTCACAGACCCCCTGCCTGTCCTCTGTGCCGCGCCTGCCGGCGTGTGGACGTCGTGACGAAGCCTGCGGGCCCGAGTTGACGGGCGCCTGTTGTGGCGGCCAGGGCACGCGAGGTGCAGCTCGGATACAGTCGCACACCTTGAGCAGGTGGGAACCCGAGTGGGTGGGTGGGGGAGCGAGTGAATGGGCGATGGGGTTAATGTGTGGATGAGGGAGTGAGTTACTTCCCAAGTGAATGAGTCGGTGAGTGAGTTACTGATTGATTTGGCAAATGCTCCCACCATCGGAATGTCACATTTTCACCATCGGCTGTGCAGGACTGTAAACAGGGGATGGGCACCAATGCCGCAGTGCTCGTCTGAGCAGAAGCAGCAGCAGCAGCAGACCGCTGCGACTCGGCGACGTTCTGCTGCCACATCATCAGCCCAGCGGGGTCCGGCAGCCAGCCAGGTTGGGGCCCAGCAGATTTGATTTGTCTGGCAAAATCCCACCTCTCGGCTGCACTGCGCATCGCGGCGCCTCTTGCAATAATCGCATCGTGACGCTCACGGCTTTTGAACATTTAACGCTGTCGAGGCCAAATGCAGCCACTGCAGCTCCGTCGTGGAGGGGCGGGAAGGAGCCCCCTCCCCCACACGGTGCTGCTCGCTCCGTGGGGGTCTCCAGGGAGCTCGTTGGTCATCTCCTAGCGCCACAGAAAGTGACTCTGAGCGGCATCCATCGCTCTGGCACGAAGTGAGGCGACACGGCCGCGGAGAGCAGTCGATTGTCTGAGCATCATCATCATCACCACCATCATCACCACCATCATCATACTCTTTGGTTCTTTCGGTAAAGTCACGTAGGTATAAAATAAAATAAATCACGACGTTTCGGGCGCAACACAAGCGTCCGTCATCAGGTGGGAAAGCATGGTCTGCTGCTGAGGCAGACTGTTTTAAAAGGTTTGAAATGGGTGTAGCCCAGGTGTCATAACGAAGTGGCCGGGGCTAGTGATGTTCATGTAAGAAATTAGCATGTAACGGTAAGATAGGAGAACGGCCTCCTCGACGAGGGCACGGAAGTGGCTATGTTAATGTGAGAGATTGGCATGTTAAAGTGAAATAGAAGAATGGTGCAATCCAAAGGCATGAGTGCAACCCAACGGGTGCAATCCAAAGGGCATGTGAGTATGAGAGTGCAATCCAAAGGACATGTGAGCATGAGAGATCTAAGAGAGAGGCATAGAGAGAGAGAGACAGAGTCGGAAATAACAGCTGACATAGGCAGGTAGGATGGAAACATCACAGTCAGTTAAGACTTTACCTGGTTAATAACGTCCTTCCGATTGCTCAGTTTGTACCCATCCTCTCAATTGAAGTTGTGTTTGTGTTTATAAATCTAGATGGCTTCATAAACAAATCTCTGAAGGTAGCCGGTAGGTTTGCAGAGTACCTCCGTCTTGGAAAAATCTATTTCGTGTGTGCCCACAAACAATGATCGGCAACGGCCGATGTATTGGTTCTGCCGTGTTTCAGATCTGCCTTGTGTTCACGAACGCGGTCCGAGACATGTCGTTTCGCTTCCCCAATGTAACTGCTGCCGCAACCACAACTCGAATTGTAGACACCACCATCATCATCACCACCACCAACATCATCACCACCACCAACATCATCACCATTGCCACAATCATTACCACTATCGTAACCATCATTATCAACCTCATCATGTCACCAACATCATCAAGACCATCATCATCGTGAACATGATCACCATCACCACCTCCTGCTCACCACGGCGCTGTCGATTGCACACATCGAGAAATGTACTTACAGGAGATATTTATTCATCGTTTGACAACGTGCAACATTTCATGGACGGATATAAAAACAATGTTTACAAAAATACTCTATGTCAAATGCAGTATAAATACAATACGATGTAATAGCTCCAGTCTGAGTGAAATAACACTTATCGTCAAAGGCAGGCAGTCAAGGCAAGTGCTGTTAGACCGGCGTGGGTGGCCAGCACCACACCCGGCCGCCTTTGTCTCCCCAAAGCGGATGTGGTTTACAAAACGCACCAGTTGCTCATTTCAGGTCCAATTCAAGAATTGATCGTCATTCTCCACGAAGTGGCGGTGACGTCACCACGGCCCTTGTGCCAGGCTAGGTGTACTTTGACACACACATAATACACGCCCGCGTATAGATACAAAACAAAGACACACTGCGCACACACACACTCGCCAGTTCGTAAACACACACGCCCCACACACTCACCCCACACTCTATCCAGCATCTCTTCATTACACACATTGAAGAACAAACATCGTCTATATAATCCATAGAAAATATAAATATCATTAACAACAACGGTGAGCAAATAAATAGGGCAATAAATAAAGAACACAACTTCTCACGCCTTAATATTTTTCCTTCCCCTGCACATCCGATGGGCACGATTGGTTACGTACTCTGCAAAAGAAGTTTAACACACATATAATACGTACAATCTCCCCCCCCCCTAATCGCCTTTATAGATCCGAGCGCCCCTTCCCATCGGCGAGGGCAGCTGCGTCTCCACGTGGTTCGGGGTCAGGGGTCGCAGGGGAAGGGGCAGGCCGCCCACGGGTCTTATTCTGCTTCGAGTGTTCGTGCCCGTGCTCGTATCCTTGTCCGTGCGCGTGTCCGTGCGCGTGTCCGTGCGCATGTCCGTGCGCGTGCCCGCTCGACGCATCTTCGTTCTCTTCCTCTTGGAACTGCTGCGCCTCCCCGAGCTGCCATTGCCCGTCGGGCCCCAGTTCCCCGGGCACGCGGAAGGACACGTGCTCGGGGCAGGGCCCCGGGATGTTGCGGCACACGAGGCCACGCAGCGACGCCGTGTTCACCAACTCGAAGGCCCTGGCGCCCCCGAATGTGCTGGGCTTCCAGTACTCGGGCGAGCAGATGGGGTTCCCCATGAGGCCCTTGAGCGAGAAGGGGGCGCCCATCTCCACCATCGTCTCGCCGAAGATGGCGCCGGGCCGCGGCCGTTCCAAGATGAGCCCCGGGTAGAGCTCCAGGGCGTCCACGTCGCCGTACATCTCGCGCAGCTCCGCGGCCATCTCCGTCTCGCCTGCGGTGCGGGGAAGAGGAGGATGAGGCTCGTGTGTGTGTATGTAGAATTTATTCTGCACCATACATAGCCATCTGTGCTAATCGAAGATGTGGGGGAAGGACAACAAACTAAACACAAAACGCAGTTCTTCAGAATGAGTTCATAAGCTAGACGATTTTAAAGCGCATAGCTCCAGTGGCTTCCTAATATTGGCAAGAACAGTGTTCCAGACGGTCGCAGAAGCACATCTGAAAGCGCGCGATGCAGTGAGACCAGCATGCGATGAGGAAATGGGTTCTGGTATTTAAGACGATCGTCGAGCACAGGGGTCCAGAGGCCACAACGTCAAGCGGCCAGCAACGAACAGCACTGGTACAAAAGTAGTAACAGATGAGAGTGAAACTCGTTGCTGGAATTGAGTGAGCTTACCGTTGCTATTATTATAATCATAAGAGCTTGGGGAAAGAGATGCTGGGGTGGAATGTCCAGGACCTCCCCGAGATCGACTCAGCCTTGAATTATTCACTTGACTCAGTGCGTTAAACACTGGCACTGGGGAGACAAAGGCAGTCGGGGCATGGTGCTGGCCGCACCGCCCACTTGTGCGCTATAGCGGCCGTCACAGGTGCTGCTTGCCGACAGCCCTTGCCCCAGAAGGCCGTTGAAGGCTATATGGGGGACCTTTGTCTGTGTCTGTGTGCGTTCGTGTGTGTGTGTGTGTATGTGTGTGCGTGTGTGCGCGTGCACGCACCGGTGACGTCTTCGAAGGAGCGGTAGGACTTGAGGCCGAATCTCCTGCGGTAGGCGTTGAACGACTGGAAGCGCATCTGGCGGCTGTGCTTGATCCCGGCCACGGCCACTCGCAGCACGGAGCTGTGGATGTTCTTACCCCCTCCGATCTGAGGGAGACAAACACGGACGGGAGGGCGCAGAGGTCAGTGTCAGTATGGCAAGTGTTGAGGGGGGGGGCATAAACCGCAACGTGTACGACATCCGAAACCATCCCAGAGTGTACATTCACTGCTGAGATGGAGCAATGAAATCAGCTCGTGGACTGGTGCCAGGGGGTTCAAAGCGACCGTCTAGCAGTGGATTGATCATGGCCGATAACGACGCCTATCCCCGCTCTACGCGGCTCCGGCCGATAGCTCTCAACGCCCCCCCCACCCCGCTGAGTGAAGCCCCCCACTCCCTCTTCCCCCACCTCTCCTACCTCCCTCCCCGCCCCACCTCCCATCATCGCTCCAGTGGCTTTCACGAGTGTGGCTCCTGCGATCGGAACCTCCCCGCCAATTGAGTCGCCACGTCCATCTCCCCCCTCCCCTCTTCCACCCAGACCCCCCCCCCCCGCCTCCACCCAGACCCCCCCCCTCCCCAGCCCCCCCACCCAGCCCCCCGCCCCAGGGTGGCACTCACCCGCCCGGCCTGCTGACGAGCGAACGAGTCGACGAGGCCCTCCACTCCGTGCTCCAGCAGCACGGAGTTGTTGAAGAGGAACTGGGGGTAGCGCACGACGCGTCCCTGCAGGGCGAACGCGTCGGGCATCAGCGGGTGCCAGTGGTACAGGTGGTTGAACTCGGCAGCGATGCGGTTGCGGTACTGGAAGTTCTCGCGGAACAGGAGCTCGGGGTCGAACTTGAGCCGGAAGTGGTAGCCGCTCAGGTGCTGCACGTAGTCCTCGATCACGATCTTAATGGTCTGGCCTGCGCGGTGGGAGGAGGGGGAAGAGCGGGGAGGTTATTCGAAGGCAGCTGCCGCTGGGGGTGGCCTTTCAAATGTGTTGAGCCCTGAATCGGACTGTTGGGGCAAGTCCTGTTTGTGAGCACCTATGAAGGCCGAAACGACACGCCAGGGGGTGGTTGTGGCCAGCACCACGCCGGGCCACCTTGGTCTACCCGGTGCTGATGTTCTCATTAAAGGTTGCGTCGACCAAGGGGAAGCCCGGGACTGGCGTTGGTGGCTGCGAGCAGGAGTCGAAACTCGCCTCGCCGGGTTCAAAGTGCAGCGCCCCAGCCACTGCGCCCCCCTCCCCCCCGACCCCCCTCCCCCCCTCCCCACCCCTCCCCACTCACCGATGAGCACGAGCCTGGCCGTCTGGAAGAGGCGTTCGTCGTCCCACTCGGGGTGGTCCTCCCTCAGGATGGCGCACACGCGGTTGTGCTCGCGCAGCCACAGCGTGGAGAACATCATGAGGCCCGGCACGAGGCCAAAGCTTTCGTGGCCCACGGCGAAGCGCGCCCGTGCCGGCACGTGCTCCGGGTACATCATGGCCACCCGCGCCTCCTCCACGCTCGGCGGGTACACCTGCCCATCGATCACCTGCGGGGCAACGGGGTGGCGGCGGCGGCGGTGGTGGGAGAGATGGAGGGGAGGATGGGGGAGATGGAGGAAGGAGAGGGGGAGAGAGGAGAGAGAAGGGGTGAGCCTCAGTTGTCACCACATCGCGACTCTCCGTCTACTCCCCGTGTGCTCACTTAACGTCCCCCCAGTCCCCAAGATCCCCTGGCTGCCGTCGCGACTTCCCACGTCATCAGCAACGGCCTCCACAGCCACCCGGGAGCCCTGTAATCCGTGACGTGGTGGCGCAGGGTGGTGGCGCAGCGGCACAGCGGTTAGCGCATGTGCGTTTACACGTGCGTGTGTGGACGGCACGAGTTCTCACCTGGAACTTCAACTTCCCGTCCTTGAAAAGACGCAGCTGGTGTTGGGTCTCGAGCGAGTCTCCGTACACGTGGCTCAGATCCACCTGTGGGAGACACCATCATCATTAGTGTATCACCATCACATCATTGTAACATCATCATTGTCACATCACCATCACCACCCACCATCAATCTGACCCCGACATGAGATGCGGAATCCACTCGGAGCTCTTGCTGAGCAGCGCAACCTCGTCCGTGTCGTTAGAGAATGGCCCGTGGAAGTGGATATGACAGAGCTACCTCCGAGATCCCTTCTTCGTCAAGCGACCTCTGTTCCACGCACGACAGAGTGCAGTGCCTACCCACCCACCCTGCCACTGTGAGCTCGTCGCGTGGCGGACAAAGCGGCAGCCTGAACCCCCGGAGCCGCGACGTCGCGACTCTAGTCGAGTGCGGAGCGTGTGGTGTGCGTGGTGTGCGTGGTGTGTGGAGCATGCGTGTGCGGAGTATGTGTGGTGTGTGTGGAGTGTGTGGAGTGTGTGGAGCATGCGGTGTGTGGAGTGTGTGGTGTGTGGAGTGTGTGGTGTGTGGAGTGTGTGGTGTGTGGAGTGTGGAGCGTGCGGTGTGCGGAGTGTGTGGTGTGTGCGGTGTGCAAAGTGCGTGAGTGCGGAGCGCGTCAGTGACAGCGAGCGGCCCCACGCACCCCGTGTCCCAGCGCGCGGGTGAACTCGGGCCCCTTCTTGAAGTCCGTCTTGAAGAACTGGTGGGTGAAGTGCTGCGCGAAGAAGGCGAACATGAGGTTGCTCCCCTGGGGGTCCGGCACGAAGCGGCGGCGCCGGAAGAAGCGCTCTGCCAACTCCTGCGCGTCGGGCAGCTGGGCCTTGCCTGGGGCGGGGGAGGGGGGGGGCAGCGGTTAAATGAGTACCTGGTGCAGTGAGTACAAAACATCCGCACTGGGGAGACAAAGGCGGCTGGGCGTATGCTGGCCACCCAACCCCTCCATATGGTGTACCGGCCTCAAAAGGTTCTCCCTAACAACACTTGCCCTAACATTCTGTTAACGACTGTACAGGGGATATTTGGTGTACTGTACAGTGAGAGATTACAAATGAAAGTAGAACAACAACATTGTTATTAGTTTACGCAACGCTACAATGTTTAATTTGATAAATTTTAGTAGCGTGGATAATATTTCTGCAGACTGCACACCACATCCAGTATAGCTCCGCCGCACACTGTGGTTGTGGCTACGAGTCTTGTGCCAAACTATTCTCGTCCACTAGTGATAACTAAAGACACTCAGTGATACATGAAGCCCCCGATGACACCGCTAAGATTGGGATGAGCGCTGGAATTCAGAGTTAGGGGATAGGTCCGGGGTTCGGGTTCAGGGTTTAGGACCACTGTTCGGGTTTCCCTTCCTCTCGCCCCTCCACTCCGTCCTGTCCCTCCCCTATAGCCCTTCCGTGACCCCCACGTGCCCTCTGTTACGGTCACTCATCCCTCGGCCCTTGCACTGCCCCCGTCATCTCAATCATTCTCTTTTTCTGGTTACCGCTTTTAAACTCCGCAAAGCGCCTTGAGCTAAGGTGCTCTCTAGTTCTAAACTAAGGTGAGCAGGCTCGAGAGGTCGAAGGGCAGGTTTTGGGTTCAGAGTTCAGGAGCAGTGGCCGTGGTCGAGCGCGGCTGGGCGACGTCCCCACGTACCGGCCACCCCCATGGGCGTGGGGCAGTCCTCGGGCACGGGCGGCAGCACGCGCGTGAAGTAGCTCACGTTGGAGTACGACTCCCACGACTTGTAGCCGTAGCGCGCGTTGTACGTGGGCGGGCTGGGCACGAGCGTGGAGCGAGCTGAGCGCGCACACGCAGACACACAAGACAGAGACACACAGACACGCACTCGGTAAAACACAGATCCCCCCGTCCCTCCTCCTAGAGACTTGGGAATTCTCCCACGATGCTGACGGTAACTTTGCTGCCTCTGCCCTTGCTCGTGATACTGCTACTTCTGCTCACGCTGATGATGACGATCGTGGTGGTGGTGTCGGTGGATGACTGATGAATGCTGCTGCTGCTGCTTATTACGCTGCTGATGATGACAATACTGATCATGCTGTTGCTTATCGTTGTACTGCTGCTGAGACTGTCCATGCTGCTGCTGTTGTTGGCACTTACACATGAGCACGTAGCGCATGATGGCATCGCGCAGGAAGGGCACGCCGTTGACGAGGCGCCACGCGCCGGGGAAGTGCGTGAGGAGGTGGTGCACGGACTCCGGGCTCGGCTTGAGGGCCATCTTCACCGCGGTCCACAGCTCGGCTGGGCACGGGGCGCACGGGGTGCTTAGGGTTAGCGGAGTCGACACACGGAGGTGGTGGCGATGGTGGTGGTGGTGGTGGTGGCGGTGGTGGTGGTGGCGATGGTGGTGGTGGTGGCGATGGTGGTGGTGGCGGCTGTGATGGTGGTGATGGCGGCTGTGATGGTGGTGATGGCGGCTGTGATGGTGGTGATGGCGGCTGTGATGGTGGTGATGGCGGCTGTGATGGTGGTGATGGCGGCTGTGATGGTGGTGATGGCGGCTGTGATGGTGGTGATGGCGGCTGTGATGGTGGTGATGGCGGCTGTGATGGTGGTGATGGCGGCTGTGATGGTGGTGATGGCGGCTGTGATGGTGGTGATGGCGGCTGTGATGGTGGTGATGGCGGCTGTGATGGTGGTGATGGCGGCTGTGATGGTGGTGATGGCGGCTGTGATGGTGGTGATGGCGGCTGTGATGGTGGTGATGGCGGCTGTGATGGTGGTGATGGCGGCTGTGATGGTGGTGATGGCGGCTGTGATGGTGGTGATGGCGGCTGTGATGGTGGTGATGGCGGCTGTGATGGTGGTGATGGCGGCTGTGATGGTGGTGATGGCGGCTGTGATGGTGGTGATGGCGGCTGTGATGGTGGTGATGGCGGCTGTGATGGTGGTGATGGCGGCTGTGATGGTGGTGATGGCGGCTGTGATGGTGGTGATGGCGGCTGTGATGGTGGTGATGGCGGCTGTGATGGTGGTGATGGCGGCTGTGATGGTGGTGATGGCGGCTGTGATGGTGGTGATGGCGGCTGTGATGGTGGTGATGGCGGCTGTGATGGTGGTGATGGCGGCTGTGATGGTGGTGATGGCGGCTGTGATGGTGGTGATGGCGGCTGTGATGGTGGTGATGGCGGCTGTGATGGTGGTGATGGCGGCTGTGATGGTGGTGATGGCGGCTGTGATGGTGGTGATGGCGGCTGTGATGGTGGTGATGGCGGCTGTGATGGTGGTGATGGCGGCTGTGATGGTGGTGATGGCGGCTGTGATGGTGGTGATGGCGGCTGTGATGGTGGTGATGGCGGCTGTGATGGTGGTGATGGCGGCTGTGATGGTGGTGATGGCGGCTGTGATGGTGGTGATGGCGGCTGTGATGGTGGTGATGGCGGCTGTGATGGTGGTGATGGCGGCTGTGGTGGTGGTGATGGCGGCTGTGGTGGTGGTGATGGCGGCTGTGGTGGTGGTGATGGCGGCTGTGGTGGTGGTGATGGCGGCTGTGGTGGTGGCGGCTGTGGTGGTGGCGGCTGTGGTGGTGGCGGCTGTGATGGTGGTGGCTGTGATGGTGGTGATGGCGGCGATGGTGGCTGTGGTGGTGGTGGCGATGGTGGTGGTGGCGATGGTGATGGCTGTGATGGTGGTGGTGGCTGTGGTGGTGGCTGTGATGGTGGTGGTGGCGGCGATGGTGGTGGTGGCGGCGATGGTGGTGGTGACACTCGCAGGCACTCACGCGTGGTGCAGTTGTCCCCGTAGAAGCCGGTTCTGGTGCAGTCGCACTCGTAGCGGTCGAACCCGACCGTGGAGCACACGCCCCGGTTCTGGCACGGGTTCCCGCAGCACAGGTTCGCTGTAGACACACGCACACGCACGCGCTCTAGTTACATACACAGATCCCACGCACAGCCTGATCAGACTGTTGGGGCAAGTGCTATTAAGCAAGCACATTTGAAGGTCGGCAGGACGCACCTATGAGGGATGGGGGGGGGCTTGGTTAAGACCACGGTCGGCCGCCTTTGTATCTTTTCTCCAGTGCTGAAGTTTTTAGAGCACCATATGTTATAATGTAAAGCTGAGTCGACCTAGGGGTGGCACCGCACGAATTTTGACGCCACTCGCTACTGATATGAGCCCTGGCTGGGTATCGAATTCAGCTGTCAGGAGTTCGCTGCTTGGTGCGTGCGCGAACTGCAGCCACACAAAAAGCACCCAGACACACACACGGACACACAGAGACACACACAGACACACACAGGGACACACAGACACACAGGGACACACACAGGGACACACAGAGACACACACAGGGACACACACAGGGACACACAGAGACACACAGGGACACACATAGAAACAGGGACCCACACAGAGACACACACGGACATACACAGGGACACACACACACACACAGGGACACACAGGGACACACACAGGGACACACAGAGACACACAGGGACACACAGGGACACACAGAGACACACAGGGACATACACAGGGACACACACAGACACACACAGACACACACAGGGACACACGTACAAACAGGGACACACACGGACACACACGGACGGACACACAGAGACACACACGGACACACACAGGGACACACACGGACACACAGGGACACACAGGGACACACACACGGACACACACACGGACACACACGGACACAGGGATAAACACGGCGCGAAATGTGAACACATCAGCAAGAGCGAAGAGAGCATGAATGATTTTGGTGTGGTGATGGTGGTGTGGTAATTCAGGAAGATGCGGTCCCGAGTGTGGGCAGAGGAGTTTTTGCAACGCATTACGCGACAGTTGCTCAACAGACGAGAATCGCGAATGCTGATTATGGGGATGACCACGATGATGATGACACGGTGACCGCGGTGATCACGGTGATGATGATGACACGATGGCAACGATGATGGTGACAGGATGACAACGACCACGATGATGATGACACGATAACAACGACCACGATGACCACGATGATGATGACACGATGACGATGATGACCACGGTGATGATGACACGATGATGATGACACGATGACCACGATGACCACGATGACAATGGTGGTGACGACGGTCAAGGTTGGAGCAAGGGGACACCCTCACCTGCTTGTGCAGAAAGCAACAGCGACGGTGACAGCGCCAGCAGGGCCAGCAGCAGCAGAGTCCTCATGACTCGAGTCTTCATGCGCACGCGACGCGTCTCCGCCTCGCCGACTCCAACCAGCGACACCGCCCCGAGATTCTCCTCGACCTCTCGATATTCACCCTCTCGAAATGTTTCACTCTCTCCTCCTCCTCTTCTGTTGCTGCTGCTGCTTCTCTCTGCGATCTCCTCTGCCGTCCAAGTTATCGCCATCCCCTTTTATCTTCAGTCGCCAGGCGACGCGCGGCGGAAGTCCCCTGAGTCACGGCGGCCTCGCGTCACGGAGCCGCTCCCGCCGGGCCGGGGGAGGGGGGCAGGCGGGGTGGAGGGGGGGAGGCAGGCGGAGTGGAGGGGGGGGCATGGGGGGTGGAGGGGGGGAGGCATGCGGGGTGGAGGGGGGGCGAGCGGCGGTTCTCACAGTCTGCGGTGATTGCGGGAGGTTTTGATGTGGTTCGCCTTCTATCAACAATGTTTTCGTCTCCCGTAGCGACCGACCGATGACTCTCACCTGTGTTGTGTGTCTCACAGGTGGGGCAGCGGTGGGTGGCGCCGTGGGTAGCGCGCTGCTCACGACAAAGAACAGTGACAGCGAATATGAGATCGGGTCGTGGGTTTTCTCCTCGACCACAGAGTATTATTAATTGGTGCGATGTGTTAACACATCGTCACTTGGGACACAAAGGCGGCCTGGGCGTGGTGCTGGCCACACCAATCTATCGGTGCTATATGGGGGATCGTTCTCTTTGCTTGTGTGTGTGAAAGTCTCGCGTGCCACCTGAGGCATCTAATTAAGTGAAACTTTCTCTTTATTAAAATGCCGTGGAAAGTTCCGTCTGTGCTGAGACCCAGCCCGCGGCTATGCGCTCCCGCCCCGCCTCCCGCCTTCCGCCCGCCTCCCGCCCCGCGGTCACACGGGCCCCTCTGCCGGCACCCACGACCCACGCCCTCCCCGCTCGCCACCGCCCGCCACACGCTCACATCCACCGCAGCCACCCACCTGCCACCATCGCGGTCCCATCATCCACTGCTGCTGTCGTAGGCCTTGCCCATGCTTGACAATTGATGTACTTATCCGATTTGAACTTATACACTTTAGGTATGTCTGTTTACTTTTTTGTTTTTGGCTTACCTTTCCTAAACTTTGCACTCCTATCGTTTTTTTTATTGTTCGTAACTTTACAACCCTCCCCTACTGGACACATGTGAAAATGAGCTGCATAGCTAATCGGATTCCCCCCCCCAACCCCTCCCCCCCAAACATTCTCCGGTCATTCCCAAAATATTCCATCCTCCGCAACGACTCCTCCTGTTTCTCAAAGGGGGAGTGATTCCCCCCTCCCCTCCGTCCCCCCCCTCTCTCCTCCCGTTTTCTTCCGCCCCTCCCCTCCGACCACCCCCCCCCCTCTCTCCTCCTGTTCCCTCCCGCCCCTCCCCTCCGTCCCCCCCCTCTCTCCTCCCGTTTTCTTCCGCCCCTCCCCTCCGACCACCCCCCCCCTCTCTCCTCCTGTTCCCTCCCTCCCCGCCCCCTCCCCTCCGTCCCGTGTGTGCGGGTAAAATTCCGCAGCGGTTCGCGCGACGCTGCGCTACGAACCTGGCGACCCGAGTTCAATGTCCGCTCACGGCCAACACCCAGTGACGATTATCTGAACCGATCCTGCGCCTCCCCTAGATCGACTCAGTCTCAAACGAGTGCGACGAGAGAGACAAAGGCGGTCGGGCGTGATTTGACCACCCACCTCGTGTGCGGTGCTGGCCTTCATTGATGTCCGTGAACAACACTTGTCCCAACAAGCCGTTAAAAGCTGTACGGGGGACCTTTGTGTATCTCACCTGCACTTCCTGTGTGTGTGTCAGCGTGTGTGTGCGAGGATGTGTGTCACATTCCTCTGCGAGTGTTGAGTTCTCTAACCTCCCCTCCCTTACTGCCCCCCGCCCCCCACCTTCACCCCGTCCGTTCAGGTGTCACGCACTTGGTGTCTGTAGGAGATGAAAGAGGGCACTCAGGATGAAGGCGCCCAGTGAGTCGTGGAGATTCATCAGATTGTCGGAATGCTTTGATGTGGATTTAAGAATCCCCGCGTGGCGCAGCATACATTTACATCGAGTGGAACGCTCCTGGGGTGGAACACACCTGGAGGTGGAGCACACCTGGTGTGAGACACACCTGGGGTGGGGAACACCTGGGGTGGAACACACCGGAAGGTGGAACACACCTGGGGTGGAGCAAACCTGGAGGTGGAACACACCTGGGGTGGAGCACACCTGGAGGTGGAACACACTTGGGGTGGAGCACACCTGGAGGTGGAGCACACCTGGAGGTGGAACACACCTGGGGTGGAGCACACCTGGAGGTGGAGCACACCTGGGGTGGAGCACACCTGGAGGTGGAACACACCTGGAGGTGGAACACACCTGGGGTGGGGAACACCTGGTGTGAGACACACCTGGGGTGGAGCAAACTTGGGGTGGAGCACACCTGGAAGTGGAGCACACCTGGGGTGGAGCACACCTGGGCTGGAGCACACCTGGAGTGGGGAACACCTGGGGTGGGGAACACCTGGTGTGAGACACACCTGGAGGTGGAGCACACCTGGGGTGGAGCACACCTGGGGTGGAGCACACCTGGGGTGGAGCACACGTGTCGTCATCTCATACCCCAAGAGCCATCACACGCGATGTCATCACATGCCCCACAGGACCTTATGGTGCGTAGCGCAGTCTATTATTCAATGTCTTTGGCCTCTATATTTATGCTGTGAAGAAGAACCGTTGGCCGAAACGTTTTTATTGAGGAATGTGTTGCTTTCTTTTGTTATTATCTGTGCTTGTGCATCACCGTCAGCGCAGCGTCACACATACACACACACACCTGCCGTGATTCCACTCACCTGAGACCATCACACCTGGCATCATTACCTCCGATTAGCTCGGTTGTCTACATTCGGTGCGAATGAAGTTCTACATACATCATCACGCACCTGAGATCATCGCACACCTGGCATCATGATCACACACCTGGGACCATCACACACCTGGCATCATCATCACACATCTGAGACCATAACACAGCTTCTGTGGTTACACAGCACTGCCCAAGGCCCACACCTGGCACCATCGCACGCACGCACGCACGCCTGCTCTGCTCTCTCCCATGTCTGCCCCACATGTCCCCACGTGTGTGCGTGTCTCTCTCTCTCTCCCGCAGTAGTCTCCTAGCGCCGCCACCTGCCCGGGGAGTGTGCAAAGGAGCGAGACGCACACGCATTTGCCTGTCAATGAAGGGCCCCAGCTGATAGCGATCTGTGAGTGATCGCAGGCACTCAAGATTTTACTTGAAGATGACCATGGGGCGCGGACCGAGGGACCCTACGTTCTCACCCAGTATTATGTAATACATCACAAAGGGGTTGTTTTCCCGAGAGAGGCAGAACGATGAAGATGCCATAGTGGCCAAGATTGCTGATGCGACCACACGCTTTATTGGCATCGATTGGTACCCCTCCGCCGGATTCCGCAGTTTCTGGTGCACGGGACCTGTCCGAATAGTCCGCACACACCGTCTCTGCCCGTTGTCAGACTCGCATAGAGATCCATAGACTCACAGAGAAACCCATAGACAAACACACAGACCTACAGAATCGAACAGGGACATAGAGACTCACACAGAGCCACAGACTCACGGAGAATCATAGTTTCACAGATAGACCCCCATACTCACACAGAGAGCCATTGACTCAATCAGTCTCATCGACTTATACGAAGCCACAGACTCACACGGAGAGACCACGAAATGCGGCGTCAGTCTCCACCACCACCTGGCCTCTGGCCTTCTCTTGCCCTGGGTCGAGGACTTATGCCGTGGTTTGCGGGCTATGAGGTGCTCTGGAAATTAAGAAATGAAGACGCCCCCCCCCCACACTCGTGTACGGTGTCAGCGAAGTCACAGCGCTGGCCACGCACGGCTACTGGAGTATAAGACGCACCCCCAACAGGTGGAGAGATGCTGATGGTTGATGATGGTGGTGAAGATGATCATGACGCAAATTGCGATCACATTGATAACCGATGACGTTGACAGAGATGACGATGTTGTAGGAAAGCCCTGCACGCGTCAGGTGACCAGAGCAGTCTCGCCACGGTGATGGGCGATGTGATGTATAGGTGATGGGTGATGTGATGTGTAAGTGATGTGTAAGTGATGGGTGATGTGTAATTGATGGGTGATATGATGGGTGATGTGTAAGTGATGGGTGATGTGTAAGTGATGTGTAAGTGATGGGTGATGTGATGGGTGATGTGTAAGTGATGTGTAAGTAATGGGTGATGTGATGTGTAAGTGATGTGTAAGTGATGGGTGATGTGATGGGTGATGTGATGGGTGATGTGATGGGTGATGTGTAAGTGATGGGTGATGTGATGGGTGATGTGTAAGTGATGGGTGATGTGTAAGTGATGTGTGATGGGCGATGTGTAAGTGATGTGTAAGTGATGGGTGATGTGATGGGTGATGTGACACAACTCGTGGATTGTTGCATCGCGGGCTTCGGGATGACTTCACCCGTCTGACCCGCCTCGACTGGACCTCTGTGAGAAAGAGCTTTACAGCTCCGCGGATTCCTCCAGCGCAAGTGCAGATCGTGGTTCTGGGTCGATCGTGACGGAAGCGCAACGGCCATGCGAGTTCAATGCTTGGTGGGGGAGTTGATGGCGGAGCACGAGGAGGAGGAGGATGAGGAGGAGGGGGAGGAGGAGGGGGGGCCGTGGTGTTGACGAAGCCCAAGGAGACGTCCCCGGACTCGGCGCCCCCTGCCCGGGCCCCAAGGGTCGCGTCGCCAAGCGGCGGGCGGGCACGGGGAGGCCTTCATCCAGCAGTGGATTGGTCGTGGTTGGTGATGGTCGGCGTCAGGGGAGGCGCCTCGCCGACACCCTGCACCCCGCACTGGCGCCGCACAGCCTCAGCAGCGCTCCTCACGCCCGCGACCTCCACTCGACTCAGAACCCGCACCCTTGACCCCTGGTCCTCATACCCCGAATCCTTACACCCCAGTTCCTCCGGACCCCTGATCCCTGTTCACCAGTCCCCAGATCCCCGATCCTCAGACCCCTGTTGTCCAAATTCCTCAGACCCCTCATCCCCAATTCTCGGACCCCTGCTCTATATTCCCTTGGTCCCCCTCCCCCCAGAACTCCCCGATTCCCAGACCCTGAATCCCCTGATCACATTTTCAGACCCCTCAGTTTCTACAGACCCCTGATCCGCAACCCCTCACTTTTGATCTGAGCCCCTCTCCTCCGATCTCTGCCCCCCAGACCCCAACCCCCCTCCCCCGATCTCCGCCCCCAGACCCCCAACTCCCTTCCCCGATCTCCGCCCCCCAGACCCCCAGACCCCCAACCCCCCTCCCCCGATCTCCGCCCCCCAGACCCCCAACCCCCCTCCCCCGATCTCCGCCCCCAGACCCCCAACTCCCTCCCCCGATCTCCGCCCCCAAGACCCCCAACCCCCTCCCCCGATCTCCGCCCCCCAGACCCCCAACCCCCCTCCCCCGATCTCCGCCCCCCAGACCCCCAACCCCCCTCCCCCGATCTCCGCCCCCCAGACCCCCAACCCCCCTCCCCCGATCTCCGCCCCCCAGACCCCCAACCCCCCTCCCCCGATCTCCGCCCCCCAGACCCCCAACCCCCCCAGACCCCCCTCCCCCCTCCCTAATCCCCCCAGAGGCCCCGGGCCCCGTCCCCCAGACCCCCAACCCCCTCCCGCCTCGCGCGCCATTGAGGAAGCGCGGAGCAGGAAGCGGCGCGCGGCGCGGGGGAGACGACGCGCGTGGAGCCCTGTGGCTAGACCCCGCCGGACCCCCAATCCAAGACCCCGTAACCAAGACTCGCGGGCCCCCCAGCCTCCGTACCCCCTTCAGCCGGGCCCCCTCGGCCCCACAACTTCGGTGACAAAAACTTCGCCAAACCCCGAGCGGCGCAGCCCGGCAGCCACAACTCAGCGGACCCCGGATCGAGGGGACCCCCGACTTCCAAGGGCCCCTGTGGTCATAGATCCCCGTCGTACCCCGAGACTGGGACCCCTGCAAAGTCGACTCCCCTCGCACCCGAATCTCTTACCCCGGATCGAGGGGACCCGACTACTGGACGTCGGAACCCCGAATCCGGAGCTATCCCCTCGGACCAGCAGACGCAGTCGGACCCCGGATCGAGGACCCCGGTGAGTCTCTCCCCTCTCGGGCCCCAGGGGCCCCAGGGGCCCCAGGGACCCCGGTGCTCGGGCCGGGGCCCCTCTCGGATAAGTCGACGAGCCCCAGGGGGTCCTGAGGGACCCTTGCCGGAGCCGTCTGAGATGTTTGGGGACTCTTGGGGTCCTGAGGGACCCTTTGCGGATCACAGGCATCAGTTGTCTCGGGGGTCCCCCCCCCTGGGGGTCGGGGAGACGGCGATCGCTGGGGTCTACGGCTCTGTGTGGTGTCCTGGGGAACAGGGGACCCCCTTGGGATCAAGGGGACCCCGTTGGGATCAAGGGGACGCTCGTGGTTTATTGGGGTCGGTTGTGTGGGGGTTGCTGTACGGACATTGTTAAACTAACAGGGAACAGGAACCCCCCGATCATCGCGGCGGCCGTTGTGGTCCCAGAGTCTGCCTGGGCCCCTCTTAGAACCCCTGACAACCGGGGTCCCGAGTCGGGGTCTGGGGATGTCGGTCGTCAGGGCTGGGAGCGAAGTATTTCGCGAGGAGATGAGAGAGGACGTCTCGGCCTCGTGGGCCCATCATCACGCGAGGCGGTGAAAGCCTGTACTGTACTGTACCACTCGCTGACTGGACGTGCAGAGGGCGGGAGGCTGTGAACGAGATTGCTGAGTTACTGAGTTTGAATGAGTGCGGTCGGCTGTGCATGCGTGTGACGCATGGGGCGAGCATGAGGTGACACGGAGTGTGGGACAAAAGCTGAAACAGTTGCACGCAGTGCAGCAGGGGTTCTTGATTCCATTTGTGTGGAACTTTAGGGCTAGTTATTGGTCAAATATCCCAATGCAGGACCCTCCTGAAAACAAGTCTCAAGACTCGGCGGGACTTTGTGTAAATGAAGCGCATTGCTGTGTGTACTGCGGTGCTGACTAATGGGCAAGACTGGTGATGGAATGGCAGCCAAAGGAGGGAACGACAACTCAGGTGGCACAGTTGCTGCTCTAATTCATAGACGCTGTCTCAGTATTACCCTTGCCACTACCGTCATCACAAGCATCACCATCCAGCCTTGACTCTCATCACAATCCTCATCCTTACCATCACTATTTCCCATCACTACCATCAACATCACCCATTACCACCACAATTACTACCATCCCCATTGACTTTATCACCACACTGGCCACTACCCCAGTCCCCTCACCGACGCGGTTGAGGGGTAGGAGAATTAACTCTAGACTTGAAACCACATTCATTGCATCGGTAAGCAAAATTAGGAAACGGATGTAGTCCGTTTCAACATTGAGATAACGGTTGCTGTGCATTCTCTTGAGATGCAAACTCAAGTCCAGGGCCAAGACCTTCCTATTCTCCTACCTGTGACTGACCACCTCTCTACCAATAAATATTCCCACTGTTTCAATACAACATTTTTAGATTTGGGACATTTAGACACTGTGTTCACCCGCATTTTTCTCTAACGTGTCTGTGTTTCTGTGGTGTCTGTGTCCCCCTGCTTGCTTCAGGACCGGACACAGGACAGGGCGGCAGAAAGGGGCAGCAGTGGGGGACACCTTGTGGGCACCATGCCGCGTTTACAAGGGGTCGGGGCCGACTCCTACCAGTTCAGTGTGGTGAGTATCATGGCACATGGTGCCACGCCACCTCATACCACGTAATGTCACACCACCACACCAAGCCACATCAAATTCTAAATGATGTCAAACCGTACCGTGCCACAACTTATCATGACATGCCACACGATGGCACACCTTGCCACGTCACCAAGCCACGTCGCCCTGACTAATGAGAAAATGAGTGGACTTGGGCAGGACATATCATGGCCTGAAGGGATGATGGGTGCTGGTAAAGACTTATAATGCAGTGGTAGCCAAAGCATGAAATGTGCCAAAGATAGAGCCATGAAATAAACTCATGAGCGGGTGCATCGCTAGCCCGTGAGAGATGGCGTCAACTTGGCGAGGGCTTCATTCAGAAGTGGATAGACCGTGGCAAATGGCGATGATGTCACTGTGGGACATGCACCCGTGCCCCGCTGTGGGTCCCCTTGGTGATAGCACGTCCGAATGCGTGCGCCACAGCCGGTGGTGACGGGGAGACCCTGGGAATCCCTGAGACGCCACCGCGACGATCGGTCGGGGCAGCTGCCGGCACGTCTGACTGCCCGCCCGTGCGCCTTCTGAAAAATGATTTTTCATGAGCACGAGAGGCCATTAATATCGAGAATAGCCTCTTCAATGAACGACCCATTCCAAGAAGACCAAAAGTAACAATGATTAATTCTAACAGTTGTAACTTGTGACAGGAAATAAAATACAGAATTAAAAAGATGTAGCTCAGCAAAAGAGTTACGAGGAACAAGATGGGGAAGATTAAAGAAAACGTTCGGAAAATAAAATTAATACGACGGCCATCTTTCTGTCGACAACAAAATGTGCCCCCCGTTGCTGTAGAGCATCTTCAGTCACATTCACAAGGGCATGCCGCGCGACTCGCAGGGACGATGGCTGCTGGCGTGAACAACTGCTGAGTAGCAGCCAAACTCGGGAAAGCGCCCGAGTTGACCGCGGCTGTGAAGCGCGGAGGTCTGCTGTCGTGCGGGCGCTGGGGGTATCGCCGACTTGGGGAGGCCTTCATCCAGGAGGGGATTGATCACGGATGCCGATTATGGTGACTGATACGTAAGAGATGTATGGTAATTATATGGAAAAGTATTAAGGGTGGCGGGGTGACAGTGGTGGCAAAGGAGACACGGGCAGGTGGTTGGGGAGGATCAATGCTGCCATTCACCTGCGTGCGTGTATGCACGTGGCCTCAAAGTGCACCTGGCCTGGCACAGGCGTCGCGGTGACGTCACCGTCACTTGGTGGCGAATGGCGGGTATTGGTGTCGGTGTACGTCTGTGTGTGCGTGTGCATATGCCTGGCAAATGGGCACGAGAGCGTGGGCGGGCGGGATGCGGTGAGGCAGAGTGTGTGCGTCATACACTCACCAACACACAAAGTGCCAAATTCGAGAGCATGTAAGTAAGAGTGAGAAGGCATTAAGTTGCACGTGAGATCAGTTCTACTTCCACACCCCGCGTGTGGTTGGGGAGGGCGTGTGGACATGGTGTATCAGGTGAGTTTAATTTTGGATTCAGTTGTGTATGAGTTATGGCTGTGTTGGTATTGTGTAACCGGTGAGACGGTGTTGTGTAAAGTGAAGTTGTGTTGACATGGTGTTCCAGGTGAGTTTAGTTTTGCTGTGTATGAGTCGAGGTGCGAGTACAGGCACTGTGTAACAGATGATCCTGTTGTTGGGTCCCGGTGTATTATCACCGTGTGCCACGTGAGATTAATTATTTACCCGGTGAGATGCTGTTACGAGCACAACACGAGTAGCGATAACCACAACAATATCTATATACATTTTGATTTAAATTTTGATTTAAAGCTTTCGTGACTGCAGGGATTCATATTCTTGGTTCTTTCGGTAAAGTCACGTAGAAGGGAATTAATAAAATAATATAAATATAATATCTATATAGCCAGGTGAATCTCCTCTGGGACTGAGTCGTTTTCAAGAGAGACCGTGACACAATGCTAAAGCTAAATCGGAACACAGCAGAGGGATCTCGGGAGTCCAAGATGGTGTGCATCAGACACGGACACGACGATTGCGTGCGATTCGAGCAAATCTATTGTGAAAACAAAGCCCGCCGCTCTGTCTCATTAACGTGAGTATGGCCACCGTTTCTCGACAGCTTCTTCACTTCCAGTTCAGACGATCATTCATTTAGCCCTGACCAGGCATCGAGCTCGGGATGCCGGCTTTAGTAGAGCAGTGCGCCAAACACTGCGCTGCCACCCCCGCCAATTTGGAGTTATCATCACCATCAGCAGCAGAAGCAGCCATGACCAACTCACTGCTGGATTAAGGCCGCCCCAGGCCATCGCCACCTCTCACGATCCTTGCGATGTGACGATCCACCCAGGAGCGCCTGCACGCGTTCCGGTTCATATCGCATCTAATGCAACCTTATTTCACGACGCAGCCCCAGTCCGTGAGACGTACATCACAGCGGCAGAGAAGCTGTGTTTATTTCATCGTGTACAATATCATGCACCGTAAAAATCACGTTTCAGATTAAAAATTGTAGAAACAGGTCTTGTGTGTGCACACGGGTATGCCCGTATCGTGTGTGTTTGTGCATAAATATTTACGGTATAAATATAATCTGGGGTGTCTGCCAAGTGTGGAGACACACCTTGGGCGTGACACATGCACTTGAGCCACACCTGGAGTCGACAGCCACACCTGGAGGTTACGCACAATCCGGACCGGAGCAGGCGTTGTGACGGAGTAGATCCCCCTGCTCCCCGCCCCTCCCTTCCGCTCACCAGGTACCTCACCAGGTGTGCCACAAGCTGGTGGTGAAAGTGCTGAGGGCCGAAAATGTGACCAAAGGGCGCCTGGGTGACATGAGTGAGTCGAGGGTGGCACTTCACACCTGCAACTCACCCCACACCTTAACCACTCATCCCTCCACATTCGCCAAGATGCGTTGTCCACCCCTGTTGTCGCCACTTGCCTCCTGTACTCACCCTCACCAGCCACCACCAACGCTTACCCCTCACCGCTTCTCTGCTCGCCACCCACCCCTCATTACTCACCTCACTCTCTTCGCTCACCACTCACCCTCCCCACTCTTCACGACCTCCCTCTGTCATATCACTCCCATGCGAGCCGTGTTTGTGTAATCCCTTTAGCGGAGTAACCGACCGATAATTACTTACGTTCGCACGGCATTGTGGGGCAGTCGTAACACGGTGTGCCTCGGGTTTGATTCCTGACTTGGTCCGTTTGCTGCATCGGTGTCTTGCGGGTTCTCCAGTTTCCTTTCAAAGCCAAAAGCATTTGTGATTGGTCTTGGCCAAACGTCCCAATGCAGGATCCTCCTGATAAAGATTATTTGGACTCAGTGGGGCTTTCCGGGTAAAGAAGTCATTATCATTATTATTGCAACGTTTACACAACTGAATGTGCGCGTGTGCACACGTGCTTGTGTGCAGTGGACACGCCGGACCCGTACGTGGTGCTGGACATCCGGTTGGCCGCCGACAGCTACAAGCGAACACGTCACCTCGACAATGACGTCAACCCCACGTGGAACGAGAGCTTCGACTTCCTCATCGACCTCAACATGGAAAACATCCTGGAGGCAAGGCCTCCATCGCACCATCGCACCATCACAGGGCATCCGTCTCCGGTTTTCAAAACCTCCAATCTAATCCTGTCCCCTGTGTCGGGTTTTCTAACCTGGTGTCTCATGTAATGCATCTGCTTCCTTCAAACCTTCTGTTGTCCTGGAGCGTAGTGTGGTTGGCCAGGGCACTGGTACAGAGAAGGAAATTTCCCCTTCCCCCCTTCCCTCCCACGGCCCCATTCCCCCCCTCTTCATAGCCTGCCGCCTCGGCCCCCCCGGCCCGTGGAGCCCCGGCCCATGCGGCCCGTGGCCCCAGTGCAATTCAACTGCCTGTGCACTTGATCGCTAGGCCACTGATCTTGCCTGCTGGTGCTCTATGAACTCGTAGCTCCCTTTGCCGTCTACTGCCTCCCTTTTTCTCTACTCCTCCCCCCCCCCCCGTTTTATTTCTGTCTCTTGTCTCATGGCTCCTCTATCTCAGATTTGCCTCTCAACATACAGTTCATTCCCTTCCAGTGTAGGGGGCGATGCTACTGCTCTGCATAATCCCATTTAGACTAATTTGCAGGTAATTTTTCAGCATTGGGATGTTTGGCCGATACCAGTTACTTTGTACGTGTTCCTGAGGAAACCCATGCAGAGCAGGAGGAGAACTTGCAAACTCCACTCACTCACACTGTGCAGAGCAGGGTGAGAACTTGCAAACTCTACTCACTCACTCACACTGTGCAGAGCAGGAGGAGAACTTGCAAACTCCACTCACTCACTCACACTGTGCAGAGCAGGGTGAGAACTTGCAAACTCCACTCACTCACTCAAACTGTGCAGAGCAGGGTGAGAACTTGCAAACTCCACTCACTCACTCACTCACACTGTGCAGAGCAGGGTGAGAACTTGCAAACTCCACTCACTCACTTACACTGTGCAGAGCAGGGTGAGAACTTGCAAACTCCACTCACTCACTCACTCACACTGTGCAGAGCAGGGTGAGAACTTGCAAACTCCACTCACTCACTCACACTCTGCAGAGCAGGGTGAGAACTTGCAAACTTTACTCACTCACTCACACTGTGCAGAGCAGGGTGAGAACTTGCAAACTCCACTCACTCACTCACACTCTGCAGAGCAGGGTGAGAACTTGCAAACTCCACTCACTCACTCACTCACACTGTGCAGAGCAGGGTGAGAACTTGCAAACTCCACTCACTCACTCACTCACACTGTGCAGAGCAGGGTGAGAACTTGCAAACTCCACTCACTCACTCACTCTGTGCAGAGCAGGGTGAGAACTTGCAAACTCCACTCACTCACTCACTCACTTACACTGTGCAGAGCAGGGTGAGAACTTGCAAACTCCACTCACTCACTCACACTGTGCAGAGCAGGGTGAGAACTTGCAAACTCCACTCACTCACTCACACTGTGCAGAGCAGGGTGAGAACTTGCAAACTCCACTCACTCACTCACTTACACTGTGCAGAGCAGGGTGAGAACTTGCAAACTCCACTCACTCACTCACTTACACTGTGCAGAGCAGGGTGAGAACTTGCAAACTCCACTCACTCACTCACTCACTTACACTGTGCAGAGCAGGGTGAGAACTTGCAAACTCCACTCACTCACTCACACTGTGCAGAGCAGGGTGAGAACTTGCAAACTCCACTCACTCACTCACACTGTGCAGAGCAGGGTGAGAACTTGCAAACTCCACTCACTCACTCACTTACACTGTGCAGAGCAGGGTGAGAACTTGCAAACTCCACTCACTCACTCACTTACACTGTGCAGAGCAGGGTGAGAACTTGCAAACTCCACTCACTCACTCACTTACACTGTGCAGAGCAGGGTGAGAACTTGCAAACTCCACTCACTCACTCACACTGTGCAGAGCAGGGTGAGAACTTGCAAACTCCACTCACTCACTCACTCACACTGTGCAGAGCAGGGTGAGAACTTGCAAACTCCACTCACTCACTTACACTGTGCAGAGCAGGGTGAGAACTTGCAAACTCCACTCACTCACTCACACTGTGCAGAGCAGGGTGAGAACTTGCAAACTCCACTCACTCACTCACACTCTGCAGAGCAGGGTGAGAACTTGCAAACTCCACTCACTCACTCACTCACACTGTGCAGAGCAGGGTGAGAACTTGCAAACTCCACTCACTCACTCACACTGTGCAGAGCAGGGTGAGAACTTGCAAACTCCACTCACTCACTCACACTGTGCAGAGCAGGGTGAGAACTTGCAAACTCCACTCACTCACTCACACTCTGCAGAGCAGGGTGAGAACTTGCAAACTCCACTCACTCACTCACTCACACTGTGCAGAGCAGGGTGAGAACTTGCAAACTCCACTCACTCACTCACTCACACTGTGCAGAGCAGGGTGAGAACTTGTGAGCCCCACTCACTCACTCACACTGCAGAGCAGGGTGAGAACTTGCAAACTCCACTCACTCACTCACTTACACTGTGCAGAGCAGGGTGAGAACTTGTGAGCTCCACTCACTCACTCACACTGTGCAGAGCAGGGGGAGCACTTGCGAGCTCAGCACAAGCGCCCGAGTCCAATTTGGCGAGAGTCTCACCGCAAGTCTCACCGCGAGTGTCACCGTGGCGCTGCCGCCCAGGTGTTGCCACGTTCATCACCTCCATCCCCACCGTCCTCACGCAGGTGACGCTCATGGACGCCAACTACACGGTGGACGAGAAGCTCGGCTCGCAGAACTGTAACCTGCGGGGGTTTCTCCACGAGGGGCAGAGCTACCCACTCACCCTCACCTTCAACAAGGTGGGGGTCCCCAACCACCGCCCCCCCCCCCTGGGGGCCCCCCGCCACCCTCCTCTGCCGCCATTACCTGGCAGGCCCTGCACCCCTCAAGAGCAATGAGTAGGCATCGAGTTATCAGCTGCACTTCAATCCGCTGCTGGATGAAGGCCTTCCCGAGCCGTCTACGTTTCTCATCGTTACGTGGGTGGACTCATGTGCGCAAGAATACATTTACTACTAATGCAATCCGTATGAAAGTTGTAAGCCAGTGGTGTGTTCATCGAACGGAGCCGATGGAACTGTAGAGGCAAGACGCGCTGCGCGAAAGAGACGATAGAGGCGCGACGACCGTGACAGATCTGTTTTATTGGACTGTGAGCCTGGACGATCCATCGCATTCCAAGAGGAATAAGTTTTACAAGCCGAGTAACGAGCCGCGTGTGTAAACCGAGACCACCGACCCCCACGTTTCCCGTTGATGGGCCGAGCGGGGCGCGTGCTGATGCTCGTGCCCCGTGTTCTCTTTCAGGTCACCAAAGTTTACCTGGAGCTGCACCTGGAAGTCTGGTGAGTGGCGTCCCTCGGCGTGCGTGCCGGCGCGTTAGCGAGGACCGACTGAGGCCGGCGTGTCAGCCGAGTGGCCAACAGCAGCACCACGCCGGGTACTCTTCTAAGGAGAGGCCCAGGACCGGTTCGGATATTTATTCCCTGCCGATGTTAGCCTTGATTAGCGCGGTTGGCTACGTATGGTGCGAAAAGAGTTCAACATACGAGCGGGAAATTGAACGCTGGTCGCCGGGCTCATAGGTGCTCGCTATCGGCGCTCTCCCTAACAGCGTGTCAAAGGCTGTATGGGAGGTGTTTGTGTGTGCGGTGAAACAAGGCGACAACTCGTGCCAGGCGTGCTGCTCGAGTGGTACAGTGGTCAGCGCACCGTGCCAAGAACCCCGGCGACCAGAATTCGATTCCTGCTCACAGCCAACATTGAGTGATAAAATATTTGAATTGGTCCTGGGTCTTCCTTAAGTCGTCGGTCTAAAAACGAGTACCTGGTGCAGCGTGTAAGCATCAACACTGGGGAGACGAAGGCAATCGGGCGCAGTGTCGATTACGCTACACCCTCGTGCGCCGTGCCGGCCTTCATTGTCGCTCACTAACGGCACTTTTCCCAACGGTCAGTGAAGGTTATAACCGGGATCTTTGTCTTTGCAGCACCTCGTCAGATCTGCGATTCAGCATCCACTTGTGCCAGGAGGAGAGCGAGTTCCGGGCGAGGAGGAAGGAGAAGGTGTTTGAGAGCATCAAGAAGCTGCTGGGCCCGGAGCGAGCACCCCGGTCCCACCGAGAGGTTCCCAGCACCCCAATCCTGCACCCTCAACACAGAGACGCACACTCACAACACACTCGCACATACACTCGTGCAGCACGCACACATACACGTATACACACACACACACACTGCGGCCCAGCATGGTGCCGGAAACCCATTGTTTGCCATGCCGGACTTAATAGGCACTTGCCCCAACAGTCTGATAAAGGCTACACGGAGGATCCATGTCTCTGACCCCAGGTCCCCACGGTGGCTGTGCTGGGCTCGGGCGGGGGGTTCCGCGCCATGACAGCCATGGCCGGGGTCTTCAAGGCGCTGCAGGAGTCGGGGGTCCTCGACTGCACCACCTACGTGGCAGGGCTCTCCGGCTCCTCCTGGCAAGTGCCGAGCCGCACGCCCCGCCGCCTACTTTGATGTCCACTCGCATACCCATCTACTCCTTTATCCATCGCTTACTCCCTCCACTCGCTCACCCCTGCAGCTATCCACACACCCACACAACTGACCTTGCACTCACCTACTCATACTCACCTACTAACCCACTCATGCAGCCTGGCCACCCACTCACCTGCCCACCCATCCGCAGGTACCTGTCCACGCTGTTCTCGCACCCGGAGTGGCCGCGCAAGCCAGTGTGGGAGGTCAACCAGGAGGTGAAGGTGTCCGCGAGCCACTCGCGCTTCTACCTGCTGCGCCCACAGAGCCTGCGCCGCTATGTGGAGGCGCTCTGGAAGAAGAAGCGCTTGGGCCAGCCCGTCACCTTCACCGACGTCTTCGGCCTGCTCATCGGGGAGACGCTCATCCCCAACGTACGCTCTCCCGTCCAGCCGTCCATCGCTACGACTGTACATTCATCCGTTTGTTCATCCACTTGTCAGTCCATCCACTTGTCAGTCCATCCATCTCCCCGTCTATCCAACCTCTGCGTCCCAGCGTGTAAGGGGCTAGGGGCGTGGTGGTGGTGGTGGTGCAGTGCGACGTGAACCCGGCCGCCTCGCGGCCCTCGACCCCCGTGGGTGTTAAGGGGCCGTCCAATTGTGCAGAGGATGCAGGGGAAGCTGTCGGACATGAAGCGCGCGGTGCAGGGGGCGGACACCCCGCTGCCCCTCATCACCTGCCTGCACGTCAAGCCGGACGTGTCGGAGATCATCTACGCCGGTCAGCACGCAGCCCCCTGTCCTAGCAGCCCTTACCCTGCCCTTGTCCCCAGCTGGCCCTGCCCTGCCCCCACCCCAGCTGATCATCTTGCGACCATGCCCCCCCTGCCCTCAGCACTGGCCCCAGGCATGCCCTAGCTGACGCCGTTGACCGATGATCTTGCCTTTGCCGACCCTTTGTACCCGCGCGTGTGTACATCTGCGTACGCGCGCGTACACCCGTGTACCCGCACGGCGCAGACTGGGTGGAGTTCAGCCCGTTTGAGATCGGGATGGCCAAGTACGGCACGTTCATGCGCCCCGAGCTCTTCGGCAGCAAATTCTTCAAGGGCATTGCGGTGCGAAAGTACGAGGAATACCCCCTGCATTTCCTCATGGGTGAGTGGCACCGACTCTCGCGTCACCTCCGCTCACCTCCCATCTGCGCCCGCCCACCCCTCTCCGGGTGTGCCGCGAGTGATGCCGGGCGTTCGGTGTGCCGCAGGAGTGTGGGGCAGCGCCTTCTCCATCCTCTTCAACCGCGTCTTTCAGCTCGGAGACAAAGGCGAGTGCAAGACCACGATGGAGGAGGAGATAGGTAAGCATCGCACCACACAGCCCGTCACACCACATGGCACACACCTCCCTGCATTCCACTACATAGCACTGCACCAACAGTGCCACACCACAGGGCACAGCCCACCGCACCATGCTGGTAGACTGGAGTCGGTGGTACGTGACTAGTAGTAGACACAGTCATAGTGAGAGGACATACTGGATGTGGTGTGCTGGGCGTGGAAATATATTCCGGGTCGCCGACACAAACAGACCGCGGCTGAAATTGATCCCTGGGAATGGGCGCCTACAGATGCTGTACGAGGTGAACGTTGCACTGTTGTTGAGGTTGGTGTGACGGCGTGCTGTGTTATGTCGTACATGGGTGGAGTTGTGGCACAGAGGTCAGCGAGCTACATACCTGGTGGCCTGAGTTGGATTCTCGCTCAGGGCCAACGTCAACAATGAATATTTGAACCCGTCCTGGTCCTGGGCCTCCCCTAGGTCAACTCAGCCTTAATGAGTATCTGCTTTCGGTGTGTAAACATCAGCATTGGGGAGACAAAGGTGGCCGAACATGGCGTTGGCTACACCACCTCATGTGCAGAGTTGGCGTTCATCAGGTGCTGCTCGTTAACAGCACTTGCCCGAACAGTTTGTGAAGGCTACACGGGGGACCTTTGTCTTTGTTACGTGCGTCTTACACAGCGAGCCTCACCGTGGAGACCATCACGAGCAAGCAAAGCGCTTCCGACAGCGACGACGAAGATTCCACCGACGGGATGAGTGGCGGCGGCGCCAATGCCGACGAGGTCTCGGAGCAGGCCACGGCCAAGGCCGGTGGCACCGCTGCAGCGGCCGCAGGTGGCGGCGGCGGCGGGAGCTGGGTGGAGCGCATGCTGACCACGCTGGTGGGCGACACGACGCTCTTCACGACGCGCGAGGGGCGCGCCGGCAAAGTTTTCAACTTCATGCGCGGACTCGACCTCACGAACGTCCCCCGCGCCCCCTTCACCCCCGCCTCTGCCGGGGGCAGCCAGCGCGACTACACCGACAACGACGTCGCCGTGGCCGGTGAGGGGCAGCCGCGAGAGAGAGGGAGGTCGGGGGGCGACGGGGAGAGGGTCTGGAGAGAGAGAGAGAGAGAGGGGCAGGGAGGAGTAGGGGCAGTGGAGAGAGAGGCAGGGGGGGGGGGTGAGGAAAGAGGCAGGAAATTGTGCCAAGAAGTGTGAAGGGCCAAAGCCGTTATAATGAGCCCTGTGTAGTTTGCTGCGTGTGCACACACCGTGTTCCCACGTGCCTCTGCCCATCCTACCCGTGCCACGCATGCTGCAAGCACGCCATGTACGCGTGTGCGTGTGGATGATGTGTGCGCGTATGTGTGCGCGTGCGTGTGCGCAGACCCCGAGGAGTTTGGGATGATCTACGAGCCGCTGGACGTGTGCAGCAAGAAGATCCACGTGGTGGACAGCGGCCTGACCTTTAACCTGCCCTTCCCGCTCGTGCTGCGGCCTCAGCGCGGCATCGACCTCATCCTCTCCTTCGACTTCTCGGCGAGGCCCAGCGACTGCAGCCGCCCATTCAAGGTAGGCACCGCACGGCGGCGGCGATAGCAACGGCGGTAGGGACCATTGGGGTGCTGCTGTTGTTGGCGATGGCAACACTGGTGGTGGTCGAGACGACGGGGTTGATAGTGGTGACAATTGCGGTACTGCTGCTATTGGTGACAGCAGCGATGACAGCGCCCATGCCGTTGGTGGTCACGGTGCCGCGGCAACGGTAGCTTCGACGATGGCGTTGCCGCTATTGGCGGCGGCGGCGTTTACCGCAGTTACCGCAGTTACCGACGCGTGGTCTCGCCGGTGCTGGCCGCGCGAGCAGGAGCTGCTGCTGGCGGAGAAGTGGGCGAGGATGCACAAACTGCCGTTCCCGCGCATCGACGAGAACGTGTTTGACCGCGAGGGCCTCAAGGAGTGCTACATCTTCAAGCCGCAGGGCGCCCGCGAGGAGCGGCGTTGCCCCACCATCGTGCACTTCGTCCTCGCCAACATCGACTTCCGCAAGTTCAAGGCACCAGGTGCGCTGGCAGCTTGTGGGGCCCGGGGCCTCGCTCGTCCCCCCTCCGTGCTGGATATGGGGGGAGGGGGGAGGGGCACGGCCGCAGATGTTATCGCAGACAGCGCACTGAACTTGCTATCGCCGAGGTCCCCGGTTCGGTTTGATCTCCCGGCGTGGTGGTTGGCACAACGGTGCACGTTTCTTGAATCTCCACGCCACGCGTGCGCAGTGGCCCCAGCAGCACAAGCTGTGGTGGTTGTTGTACCACTCGCGGTAACCGCATGGGCAAACCCCTGGGGTAAACCCCTGGGGTAAACCCCTGGGGCAAACCCCTGGGGCAAACCCCTGGGGTAAACCCCTGGGGTAAACCCCTGGGGTAAACCCCTGGGGCAAACCCCTGGGGCAAACCCCTGGGGCAAACCCCTGGGGTAAACCCCTGGGTTAAACCCCTGGGGTAAACCCCTGGGGTAAACCCCTGGTTTGCGGCACTATCGAAACGTCGAGAGCATTGCACAACGCCGCGTTTAGCTTGCGAACGGAGAAACGAAGGGGGCTGTCGTGGCGGTGGAGACGGTCAGCTGGAGCATCTCCTCCAGTGGTTGTCAACACAAAACAGCGTAAGCGGTTACACCACAGTTAGGAGATCGGTGGGCTGGGGTAAAATGTGGGTCCCTTCCACCTCTTCCACAAAGTCTGGCCACCATGGTCTTCACGGCTCTGGTGTTCCCAGGGTGAAACATTCCTAAATCCATCCATGGTCCACCCACCGCAGTTTTACATCGGCCAACTGGCCTTTTGGAGTCATAGGGACCCCCTGCCTGGTACAGCAGAGGGTGCGGGTGAGAGGTCAGAGGGTAAAGGTGAGTGCCGTGCCCCCTGCCACTCCGCCCAGGAGTGCCGCGGACCACCAAGGAGGAGATGGATTACGGAGACTTTGACATCTTCGATGACCCGTGCTCCCCGTACTCCACATTCAACTTCCACTACGCGCCCGAGGCCTTCCAGAGGCTACACGACCTCATGGAGTTCAACACCCTCAACAACATCCAGGTGAGACTCAAAATGGTGCTCGCTACAAGGCACCGTGACACACCGCAGATATACACACACAGCCACACACACAGCCACACACACAGCCACACACACAGCCACACACACAGCCACACACACAGCCACACACACAGCCACACACACAGCCACACACACAGCCACACACACAGCCACACACACACACAACAGCTCGCCCCACCCCCGCACAGCCGCATCCGTCCCCCGCCCCCCCCCCATGGCTGCAAGCCCCCACTTGTGGGCAGCAGCAGCAGCACGAGTTTCCGTTCACGTCTCCCGGTCTCCGAGTGGGAGTGAGCGGGCGAGGACAGCAAGGGCAGCTCTCAGAATCTCGGAGTGGAAACACACGGAATTAAACAAACGTAAATTAAAATAACATTCCGCGCGGAGCTCTCCGCGCCACACAGTGCAGACACTCGGCTGGGAAACGCGACGTCCCCGGCAGAGCCGCGACAGTTCCCCTGGAGCGAGGGGGGATGGGGCCGCACGGCCACCGCCACGTTGTTTGTTTTACCTGCGGAGCCATTTTGTTCCTGCAACCACAGCCGTGGCACCTGCCAATAGCAATGGGCACCTACCGGGCTTTGTCAATCCACTGCAGGATGAAGGACTCGGCATGCCGCACTGTTCACTGGGTTGGGGGGCGGGGGGTTGTTTGACCATACTTCACCACGTTGGTCAATGTAGGTTGGGGAAATAGGGCCCCAGGACCGGTTAGGATTGGCACTGGCGTTCCGGTAGCCGGGAGCGAAACTCGCATTGCCAGGTTCATAGCACGCTGCGCCATCGCTCCCTAACCCGCCCTTTGCTCCGCCACCGCTCCTGACGGCCCCCACTCGCCAGGCCATCAAAGACGCCATCGAGCTGAGCATCGACTACCGGCGGCGCAACCCGACGCGCCAGTCGGTGACGCTGGCGGAGCCCGGCGGGGTGCTGCTGCGGCCCATGGACGGCTCGCGCAAGCGGCCGGCGGCCGAGCCCCTCCACAACCTCCTCACCTGACGGCACCGGCAGGGGAAGGGGGTCGCGGCGCCGGCCGCGCGCGAACGAACCGACCGGCGCGGGTGGCCGGACGGGCGTGTGGATGAATGGACTACCGGGTAGACGGGGGGGGAGGGGGGGGGGTGGAATGGCGTACCAAGATGGGCGGGCTGACGCACACATGGACGGACGCACCATTCTCTGTATTATCCGTGGGCACATTATCGAAGTTGTGACAAAACTAAACGTCTCGGCGCACGTGCCGGTCCTATTCTTGAGACGCTCTTCCCTCTCGCGACCGTGACTCAGTGCCCACCGTGACCACAAACATGTTGGAAGTTCGACCCCCTGACAAGCAATACAAACGTGACACGTAGCGAGGTTTTTTTGTTGGGAGAGCCCTCGCCTCCGTGAGGAATGAAGAGTAGCGCGCGGTGCCTTAGGTGTAGCGCGGTGCCTTAGGTGTAGCGCGGTGCCTTAGGTGTAGCGCGGTGCCTTAGGTGTAGCGCGGTGCCTTAGGTGTAGCGCGGTGCCTTAGGTGTAGCGCGGTGCCTTAGGTGTAGCGCGGTGCCTTAGGTGTAGCGCGGTGCCTTAGGTGTAGCGCGGTGCCTTAGGTGTAGCGCAGGGCTGAGGAACGCGGGGCGCTACGCTCCACACGTGGCTTCGGTCGGCCAGCGGGGGGACGCGACGCTGCCTCCGAGTGCGGTCCCAACCGAGGGCTACTTTGACGGTGGTCACACCGCCCGGCACACAATGGCCAAGTCGGTAAATGCTCGTGCGCATTCAATATTTTTGGTCGTGTGAGGTGGTGGAGGGTCCTAACGACACAGATGGTTACATGGCCCATCCCAAAAATACATTCTGAACCAAAGGACATTTAAGGGATGGGTAGGCCGGCGACAGAAGGGATACGCAGGCAGACGGGGCCCGCGCGAGGGAAAGGTCGTCTTACAGAATAGACTCGGCTCTGTAATCAATTTCTAAGCTCATCGACTGTTGCGCGACTATGCGCATATATTGTACGCGATTGGTTAATGTGATCCCGGGATGGATAAACCTTCAGGGCTGCAGATGACACTGTATTTACTTCTGACACGACTATCCTGGATTCCACCCAATTAGCCAGCAAAAACATCCTGGCTGATATCACCGCCATCATCACAACCCCCCCCCCCCCGTACCTCCAAGCCCTTCCGTAGAAGCAAAGGTCGTGTTTGTTATTTGGGGAGATTCCCAACGTCCCCGGCTTACCGCATCTTGTATTCCTCCTCTCGCTCTGGCTGTGGCTACCGGACACATTCCACCGCTTCCAGTGTTACCTGCCCCGCGGAAAACATGTTCGTAAACCTGCATACCACGTCCAGTAGAACTCCCCTTGGCTCTGCCTTCAACAACGTGCAGCCACGTGCCACGCACTCCCGACTTAGCAGCAGCAGCGTGCAACTGAAGCTCCGCAGTTGTGACGCTCATGAGCACGGGGACCAACTGCGCCCTGCTGCCCCCTTCCCCCGTGGCCCTGCCCTGTTGCCCTGCCCCGTGGCCCTGCCCCGTGGCCCTGCCCTGTTGCCCTGCCCCGTGGCCCTGCCCCGTGGCCCTGCCCTGTTGCCCTGCCCCGTGGCGCTGGATGTGCAACGTGCGTCACGTCGCGGGATATTCATTGCGGGATTTTCCACCGGGTTTCCCAAATCCACTGCAGTGAGTCTGTGCGCTCAAGCCGCCGTGGAATTATTGTTAGCTTATTATAATACAAATAATGGGTCAGAAAAACAAGCGCGGTCTTTAAATACACACGCAAGGCATATGTGTCACCTCCCTGTGCTCCCTAGTACTAATGCCTTAGAGAGCGGATACGTTCAGCCTTTTCATTTCCGTTTCTTCAACTTTGCCAATAAAGTAAAAACTTAGAATTGCGTCAGAGCGATCCAAACTGAGTGTGCGTGCGCGTGCGTAACCCACCACCCAAGTGGCAGGCAATAAAAACGTCCTCGTCAGCCGAACGGCAGAGCCAAACTGGGTGCGTGACCACCACCCCCATGAGCCAGCGAGTTGAGACAGTGAGTTGAGACAGCGAGTTCGAGGAGGTGGCGAGGGGGCCTCGTCTCACACAGGAATCGGTCCCCGGGGTCTCGCCGTCTCACAAAACGAAGGGGGCCCAAGGGGATACGACCTCTCGTTCCATCGCAAGATACAATCAAATACCGTTCCACGGTTCTCTCCCAAGTGCAAACTGCTCAATACATTTCAGAAACAAGTTTTAGATCTGGTTTCTGCCAGCAGCATTTGTTTAAGCAGGCAAAAGTGGACCGGTTTCACCTTCTCCAAGTCTCATCAGCAGTCAGGCCTGTTATACAAATGGTTCCAGGTTAAGGAATTGCACCTCCAGAGCGCCTGGTTAAATTCCTCAGGAACTCGAATCGCCTTGCACCCCATCTCATCTCAATTAATCCGACGCCTTGCTGCAGTGGAGCCACCTCTCCCTGCGCGTCGCAATGTGTACGGTGCACTGGCCTGCAAATGGGAATTTGTATGACCGATGTTACGAGCAAGGGCTGTCTCGACATGTTTTTTAATAGGTGGAGGTTGCTGGAAATTAAGTGGCTTTCTGCTCATGTGTTTCACACCACGAGTCAGAGGTGGAGATACCACGAGTCAGAGATACCACGTCCGTATGGCGAACACCGATCCGCGATGTTGAGGTGGGGTCGCGTTGATTCATCGCCAGCTCGCGCACGTCACGTGCGAGTGGAGGGATCCACGTCCTTCTGACGATGTTCACCGCGGGGGTTTCCCCGCGCCGCGTGCGAGTTCGCTTCCTGTTTGGGGCCGACTCGGCCCTACGCCCTTCTGGAATCTTGTCTACAAGAGACAAAGGTCCCCCGTGTATCCTATACAGACTGCTGGGGCAAGAGGTGCTCGCGAGCACCTCTTCATGCCGGCATGGCACCAGGAGTAGTGGTTCGGTCAGCACCACGGCCACCCCCGGCCGCCTTTGTCTCCCCCGTGATGACGGTCACACACCGTATCCGGTGCTCATGTAGGGCCGAGATGACCTATTAGGGGAGGTTTAAAACAATGCCCCGCCAGTTCATGCTTCGCCAGACGCGTAGGGCTTGACATTTGGACCGTGGAATTTCCAAAATTTCAGTGGAAAATTCCCGTCAGAGAAGCCGGGACCAGGGCCTCCCCCTGGTCCACTGACTGCACCTGGGAGGGGCTGGAAGGCAAAGTGGGGGGCGGGCAGGCACGGGAGACGGATGAACGGTGGGGGGAGCGAGGGGGCGGGGCAGGGATTATTATTAGAATGAACATCGACAGTCAACATTTTCCGAATTCCTCTCCTGATCCCCGAGTTCTGCCCGTGCCTTGCACCGCGTCTGGCTGAAGAGGGGGCTGGGATGGCCGCGGTGGCCAGGGGTTGGCGAATCACGAAAAGATCACGATCGTCGTCACATCCACGCCTCTATCTGCAAATGAGACTCGTCTAAGTCCCTAGCGTTCGCACAGAGGTCAAACCAAATACACTCAAAATACGAAACTTTCACTGTTGCCATAACCGTGATTACCAACCTGAGCCAGCCATCCCAATTACGGACAGGACCCTCTTGCAAAGGTCGTCCTCGTACACTCGTGGTCAAATAGAGGGCTGCTCACTGCGACAAATGTCGGAGTGGCAGCCGAGGAATGGAACACGCGCGTGCAAGAGGTCGTCCACGATGGAGGTGGAGCCGCGAAGTTCGTGTGCTGGATGGACGGATTGTTCCATCGCAAGCTCTCAGAGACGTGACGGCGGCATGGGGCGGCCGTAGTCCAGCAGTGGATCGACCAAGGCTGATGATGACGAGGATGATGGCGACTGCTACGACGATAAACATGCGACCCGGACGACCACCGGGAGGTCGCCGTCTCCCGGCTGAGTCGCGGCGATGCCGCCGGCTTCTTGAATCGTCGCCGCCGCCCCCGCCAGGGTCGACGTGGACAGCGGCTCGGCTTCGAGGAAGTGGCACGTGTGGCACGCGTGGTGGGGTCCAGTGCGGGGACTCCCAGCCCTCCCCACACGACTGGTCGGCGTGGAGACGCGGCCAAGCACCCTGTGGAGCTCCCTCGAGGGGAGGGGCCCTTCCGCCAGCAACGTCACGAATAAGCCATTGCAGGTCTGCGACTTGACCTCACAGAGACATCAGTAGAGTACTGCAAGTACCACAATCTACTCAAGTTTACCCATCCCGCCATGCGACACCAACACGAGCTCGTGTTTGTTCCGTGGACCAGCCTGGGCCTGCCATCCCAATTACGCGCAGGATCCTCTTGGAACGGCATCCTCGAGAGTCCGCCAAGGACCCTGGCGAAGCACGGCGCCTCCGTTGTGCCACGCGGGGGGGGGGCGTTCATCTCCGCTTGACCGACCTCCTTTGTTCGCAGAGATTGGCCCATCCCCCACCCCTTCCTGCCTCGTGAGCGATCAAGGTGGAGCCCGGGTGGAGGTGGTGGTGGCAGGGTACGTGGAGGGGGGGGGGGTACGTGGAGGGGGGGGGTACGTGGAGGGGGGGGGGGGAGTACGTGGAGGGGGGGGGGGGAGTACGTGGAGGGGGGGGTACGTGGAGGGGGGGGGGTACGTGGAGGGGGGGAGGGTACGTGGAGGGGGGGGGGGTACGTGGAGGGGGGGGGGTACGTGGAGGGGGGGGGTACGTGGAGGGGGGGGGTACGTGGAGGGGGGGGGGTATGTGGAGGGGGGGGGGTACGTGGAGGGGGGGGGGGTACGTGGAGGGGGGGGGGGTACGTGGAGGGGGGGGGGGTATGTGGGTGGAGACGCTCCATTTTCCACGACCCAACCGAAGTTTCCGAGGCCGAGTTGGTGACCGTGAAAGTCGACTGACAAACAGAGAACCACTCGCAGGGCCTCCAGTCGGCAACCTCGAGACCGACTTCAATCTCCTGGACCTCATCGGCACTCAGGCCTCGTGAAACGCTCGCTGCTGGAGTACCCAGTGGGCAAGGCAGGCGGACTCCATGCAGTCGGTCTACGCACCACGCGGCCAACCAATTTCGATTCCCCGCTACGGCCGAACCATCATTACCGATCCCACCCAAGCGCTTCTCTCACGAGCCTCACCTTGGAGGAGCCGCCTGACCGCAGAACACGTGACCTCCCCACGCCGTGTCGGTCGATGGTGGCCGTTTGACCATACTTCACCACGCTGGTCAGTGTGGGTAGGGAAAGTGAAAGCCCGGGTCCAAGTGTAGACATCACTTGGATCGCGGCCAGGAATCGAACTCGGGTTGCCGGGTGCGCAGCGGCAGGCAGAATCCACCCCGGGGTTTTTCCCCCGCAACCCCGAATTTCAGATGACGTCTGCAGGCGTGTCAATGGGTATGAATGATTGCTGGTAATTACGCAGCAGCACACGTGGCGCTATTGCCAGGCCAGTTTTGGTTGGGAAAGTTACAGGGACTTCATTCAGTCGCTATCCCCCGCCCCCAATTAACTTAATTAACCAACTTGGCACGCGCTGCCGAAACAGGAAATCCAGCGTGCAGTTCGTAAGCGCGTCAACACGGACGCTGAATGAACATCTCGCGGGCTTTACAATCTCACCTCCAACGGCGTCATCTTCCGCTTCTCGTCGAGTCTCCACCAGTGTCGAGGACTCGGTCGAGCAAACTGCGTCACCACGCTGACGGCGATCACAACACACCCAGCTGCACGACCAGTCACCCACCAGCTCACTCGGCATACTGCAGGTCACAACTAAACAACTTGTTTTTATATTTTACCAGGTAAGGCCCCACTTGAGCTGCTCAGAAGCGACCCTGGGCCATCGCGAGTGACGGCTCAACGAATTGGGCTCGTCACGTGGGAATGTCGAGCAGCCAAATACTCTGAACGCGTGGTGACGTCGATTCTGAACGTGGAGGAAAAAACGGGAGGGCCCGCAGAAAAATCCATGCGACCACGGGGAGAACATTCAAACTCCAAATATACAGGGATAGAACCTACGACCTCCTGCGTATCAGGCGAGGGAGACATCTCGCCACCGTGGCACCAACACCCTGCAGATCATCCCCCCCCCCCCAGCTCTCACGGCAACAATAACAACGTTGCTGCTCAAGCTAATAAACGTCTTGACCTCTTTGTCAAAACGTTGCCAGTGCTGCTGGCCTACAGTGACGTGTTGGGCCTTTGCTCCCGACATTGTGAGAGTAAAACAAGGACGCGGGTTGGCCATTGCCCACGATGGGCACAGACCGTCAGAGACGTCTTCTCGACAAGAGCTTCCACGGCCACCCGATCTCGCGCGTGGCTGAAGAGGTGAAGCCGGCAGCATTCGTCGCCCCGGGTCGTATCGAGGCCACTTCTGATTGACCAACTCGGATTCATTTAACCCGCCTCCCACAAACACCAATGAGCCGTCATCTCATATCCTTGCTTCCTTCCTCCCCAATCACATTGTAGCTCTGCGGTGACGGCTTTATCGAGTCAGGGCAATTCTCGTAAAATCCCTTCCCCCACATCTCTCTCGACTCTCCAAACCCTCACGTAGCCCCATTGTGTGGCCCTGGGGACGTAGGCACCGCCAGGATGCCGCGGGGCTGCCAAGGGAAGTTTTATTGATAAGTGCGGGGCCGCCACTGCAGCAACAAGCCAGCTCGCCAAGGCGCTCTCCCGGCCACTCTCACGCGAGTGGCGGATGCAGAGGCGCGCAAACACGGGGGGTGGCGATTGTGCTGCGTTTGTTTAGGCACCAACGTGCAATGTCTGCACACGGATTTAATAACACTCAACACAGCCAACACACACAGCATAGCCAACAACACTTACACACAGCCAACACTCACACAGCATAGCCAACTCACACAGCATAGCCAACAACACTCACACAGACAGCACTCACAGACAGCCAACACGGCAGGGTGGTGCACTGGTACCACAGACTCACAGCCAGAACCATTGACTCCTGACTCGGGTGTCCTTTGGGGCAGGTTTCTATTATCTCCCTCCGTTCTGCATGGGTTTCTCCCGGGTTCTCTGGCTTATGTAGAAACAAAACATTGGTATAGGTCAAAAAATCTAAGGCTAATAAAATACCTGCAAATTAGTGGATTAGGATGACAAAGATACCCCGTTTTGCCAGAAGACATTTGAAGTGTTGTTCGTGAGCACCTACGAAGGGCCGCACCTCCGATTAACGCTGGCTACGTACGGTTTCAAAGTTCAACATGCATACAAGGCCAGCTTGTTTCCCCAGTGTCGATGTTTACACACTGCAGAAAGTACCCAGTTGAGGCCAAGTCGACCTAGGAAAGATCCAGGCCTGGTCCAGATAATTGGCACTCGTTATGGCCGCAAGTGGGAATCGAACCCGGGTCGGGTTCATTGCGCCGCACGCGAACCACTCCACTGCCCCTCCCTCACACACACACACGCGTACACGCACAAAAAGACAAAGATCCCAGATATAGTCCAGCCGCCTTTATCTCCCCAGTAGTGTTTTTATGCATTGCACCAGGTACTCATTTGAGGCTGAGTCAACCTAGGGGAGGCCCAAGTTGGGCTCAGATAATCGTCACTGATGTTGGCCGTGAGCAGGAATCGAACTCGGGTCGCCAGGTTCGTAGCACAGCGCGCTAACTGCTACACTGCCGCTCCTCACACACACACACGAGCAGCAAGGCAGGCGCACGCAAAGACTGTGTGAAGAAGCCGACGGTTTTATTGAGGGCGATGGTGGTGGAGGTTGGGGGGGGGGAGAAGGCCTCACTAGGCCTTGACCGCGAACTTCCTCATGGGGAAGAGGCGCGTCTTGCGCTCCTGCTTCTTGGTGCGCAGGGCCTCCTCGTGCTTGCTGAGGCGCCGTCGCATGGCGCGCGTCTTCTTGGGCCGCAGGTCCAGCGGCTTGTACTTCTTGCCCTGCTCGCGCACGCACACAATCATGTCATCAAGGGAGGCAATGCTCTTGTGGTTTGGTTTAATTACACTGTTGCTGAGCAGAGGCCAATCATGTCATGTGACCAGCAACAAACAGCACTTTTAAAGTTGTGATGGATAAGCGTGAAACACATTTCTTAAAATTGAGTAAGATTGTCATTCGAACTTATGAAGAGGGATGATGGCAGGGAATTCCAAGTGGAGCAGTGCAAGGGAAGAGGCAGCAAGAGGAAGGAGTGTCGCGGTGACCTGCCGTGTGGTGGTTGGACTCCGTGTGGTGGATCAGACGAACTCAATGCCGGGTGGACCCAATTCTCAACACGGGTGGAGGAATCAGCGAGCGGAGTTCCCGGGAACAGTAACCACGGCCGTAGCAAAGGAAGAGTGATAAGCGGGCCACTGACCGCTGCTGGCGAGCGAGTGACCGGACTAAATCATCGAGTGCTTGGCCCTGCACAATCCCTGCCTGCAGTGAGTTGGCAGCCAACTGAGGGACAACAGAGCGCTCGAAGGGGTGGTGTGTGACCAGAAGCAGCACGCTGGAAAGCTTCTTCAGGAACACAAAAAAAGTTGTTCCTAAAGAAGCTTGCACAGCATGTGGAGTTAAACGTTGGACTTCCCGACAACAAACTGAAAATGCACGGAGAGGGCTCTGTGCAGGAGGCGCCCGGTGCCCCCTCCACGTCGAGTTAAAACGCGCACCGCACCCAAGCGGCACCGGAGCACGTGAGGGGGGCCGGCTGATCGGGGGATTTAATAGAAGCGGTCAAACGGAGCGGGCAACGTCGTTCGTGTTAACACGCGCCGGCACGGGGTGGCACGCGGGTGCGGCGATGGGGCTGAAACAGCGATTCCCCCGTTGGTTCAGCTTGTGGCACGATGAATCGTGTTTACAGCGACACATTACGAGCCCGAGTAAAGTTCTGCTTGTTAAGCTCGGTGCTGGGCACAAGAGCTGTAAACGTGATGCAGGCAAGCATCACGTTTACAGTTCCACGACTCCTCTTGCTGCACGTGGCTCGGCGAGAGGCAACTCGGAGCTCTGCATCCACGCGAGAGCCAGGCGACCGCTTCACGAAAGGCCCAGCAAAGTGCCGCTGTTGCCGCCGCTTCCGTGGAAATTGTAAAGTTCGCAGCGGTTGCAACGCGCCCGATGCTTTTGTCAGGGCCACACACGTCAAGGTGGTGACCAGATCTGGCTATGGCTGCGGGGACCACGTGCGCCGTCGTGGCGGGGGAAGGGTGGCCCAAGGGGGCCGAGTGTCCCTCCCTTGGCTGGGATGGCAGCAGAGCACAGCAGCAATGCTCGCCATGGCGCTTTGGCTGCAGAGCCACGTGGATTCACGATCCTTCACCGCCCCCTTGTGGCTATACTCAATTATTCACCTCTACCAACTTCCAACTCAAACCCAACTCTCAGAACTTGAAACGTCACAATTTAATTCAGGAATGGATTTTACAAAACAATCTTGGTTACACCGTCTTGGTGCATGTGCGTCTAATTTCTGACGTCTAACCTATGTACTGCCGGTCAGCGTGACGTGACGAAGCCTTTAATTTGGGTGTCAATGGATGTTGCGGCCTGGCTGCTCTCTAGCGGGCACCACGTGGCCCCGCACACCCCGAGGGACGTGTTGCTTGCGTTATGGATTATTTGGTTACAGGCTCACACAACTATACAGTGGGTTCAAACACGCAGAATGAGAACCAATATTGCCTAAACTTATTCCCCTCCTGAGTAGGAATTGGTAAAAACAGCTCAACGACGGCTCGGCACCTGGACGCTCTCTCGCCGTGGCACGCGCCTTGTGCGCCACCGTGGATTACGGATCTTATGCCATCCTCCTTACGAGCTTACAGTGCATCCATCATCGCATTAGAGTTGGGGACAGCGCCTTAGCGGTGACGCACGCCGCACCGCCGTGGCCCGGTGGCGAAGACGTTAACCGGGGTGACTGGGGGGGGGGGGGGAGATTCGGCGGGGCGGCACGTTCGGGGTGGCCGACCACGGTAGGGACCAATTATAGTCAAGGGCAGTCAGGTCAGAGGGACGCAACGGCATAGAGCAGCCAGGTCTGCAACAATCAGTATTTTGTAATTTCCTTCAAATGTTATGACGACCAGGGCTATCAGACGTCACAAGTAGAAACACCGACTGGCACGGAGCAGTGCAATCCTGTTCTCGACGACGGCTTGGAAAAGCGGATTTCGCCGTCACCACGAAAATCCCGACATGTGAGCAGCAGAGGGCACTTGAAGGAATCTCAGTGATAGCTCTCCGATATCCAGCTACACGAGAGCCATGTTCGTCGCTTGACAGTCAAGTAGTTATTTTTCTAAGAGCTGGAATTCGGTCAACTGAACTGCATAAGAAACCGAGATTGGATTCCAGGACCTTAGCGGTGCCGGCTCGGTGCTCTGACCTCCAAGCCACTCGGCCACCTCGGTTCTCTTCAGACGGGTGGGAGGGTCATGCCTACAGGAGGTGGAGCGGTTGCGCTGCGTCTGGGGGGGGGGGGTGGCGCCCTCTAGTGGCTAGAGCCACGTGGTTGCCGCTCACCTTGTAGAACTTGCGCAGGTTCTCCTTCTGGGTCTGGTTGATCACCGTGAGCACACGGGCGATGGACTTGCGCACCACGCGGCTGAGGAGAAAGGAGACGCGCACACACGGGACATCAGCACCGCAGGGCACCCCGGGGGGCACCACGGCACCAGGAAGATGCGAGACGCCGGGCGATGGAAAGAGCCCCGAGACCGCCATGCGGCTACGCGGGTTTTTCTGTTGTGTGCGGCTGTGTGCGGTGTACAGCTGTGGCGATGTGGTTTATTTGGTTGTAGCTGGTGTGTGGTGCAGTGCTCATATTGTGGCAGTGGGCCGTTGTTTACGGTTTGGTGGAGGTGGTGTGCGGATAAATATGCTGTGCGATAGAAGGGTGCAGTTGTGTGGTGTGCGGATAAATATGCTGTGCGATAGAAGGGTGCAGTTGTGCGATAGAAGGGCGCAGTTGTGCGATAGAAGGGCGCAGTTGTGCGATAGAAGGGTGCAGTTGTGCGATAGGAGGGTGCAGTTGTGCGATAGGAGGGTGCAGTTGTGCGATAGAAGGGTGCAGTTGTGTGGTGTGCGACGCTTGTGCGGAAGCAGCTACGGAGTACAAGGCTGAGCGTGACGTGCGGCCGCGATGCGGTGTGTGGTAGCAGCTGTGTGGGTGCACGCTAGAGGTACACGACTGTTACGTGGGTGCTGCCAGGTCGTGCGAGGTAGGGATATGTGGTTCCTGTACAAAGCAGCTAGGCATTATGTGGTTATAATGCACAGTAGAGTGTGTGGTTATAGTGTAGAGTACAATGTGTGGTTATAGTGTACAGTGTGGTTGTGGTGTACAGTAGTCGTGTGCTGTGCGGTAGAGGTGCAAAGTAGCTATGCATGGTGGTGTGCTGTAGTGGCATGCAGTAGCTGTGCGCGCCGTGGTTGTGGAGCATGGTAGCTGTGTGGTTGTGGCAGCAGAGCGGTGTAGTCGTGCAATGCGGTAGTGCAGTGCGGTTGTGCAGTGCGGTTGTGCAGTGCGGTTGTGCAGTGCGGTAGTGGTCGTGCAATGCGGTAGTGCAGTGCGGTAGTGGTAGTGCAGTGCGGTAGTGCAGTGCGGTAGTGCAATGCGGTAGTGCAGTGCGGTAGTGCAGTGCGGTAGAGCAGTGCGGTAGAGCAGTGCGGTAGTGCAGTGCGGTAGTGGGGGTCTCACATCTTGGAGAGCTTGTTGGCCGCGCCGCCCGTCACCTTGGCGACACGCAGCTGGGACAGCTCCTCCTTGAGCTCCTCCAGCTGCTTCAGCAGCTCCTCCTTCTTCTTGCCGCGAAGCTCGTGAGCCTTAATCTTACCCTGAAGCAGCAGCAGGAGCAGCACGCACCACACACACAAGGCGCCCGTCATCAACGCGCACTGGCACGCGTAACACTCGCATGTATCACGCAGTGCTACACGCGACAAACCAGCAACGCACACCAACACACATCACACCAACACACATCACACCAACACACATCACACCACACCAACACACATCACACCAACACACATCACACCACCACACCAACACATCACACCACACCAACACACATCACACCAACACACATCACACCACCACACATCACACCAACACTCCACCACACCACACATCACACCAACACACATCACACCAACACACATCACACCAACACACATCACACCAACATACATCACACCAACACACATCACACCAACACACATCACACCAACACACATCACACCAACGGCGCGCACCAGCACAGACAACTCCAACAGCGGACATCTCAAACAGTGCAGTTCACATTAAATAAAATTCCTATTACACGTGGGATAGAACTACGTAAAGCGTGGCTTATCGATTGAATAAGTCACTGGTTCGATACGTACACGACGAATACGACAGCACCACCGTCACCATCCCCATGTGGACGGTGTCGTCGGGTTCGACCCACTTTGTTTAATGAGCAGCACTCCCGCAACGAGAAACTTTACAGTTTATTTCTCGACCGCAGTCCTAAGTGGTTGCTGACAAGAGGTCCACTTTAAAAAAAATCTAACTACAGTATATGAATAACACGCTTCTTTTTAAAGTGTGAAATGTTGATTATTATGCGTTATATCGTGTCGGTACACAATGCCAATTCATCAATTATAACCCTCCACCACCCGACAGAGCCAATCGACTCAATATTAAATGTTTACATATCAATGTGGAATGTTCATCTGAAACCGCGAAGCCGCCTCCCAGGAGGCAACTTAACATCGCTCGCGGCGGGGATCGCGCACCGAGGCAGCGACTCCCCCCGCGGGCCCCGCAAACACCAGCAGCAGCACAACGCGGTCAGCACCAGCAGCACCCCAAGAGCACACGCCAGGAGATCAACTCGTGAGGCCGTGGCCTTTGTCAGGAGATTAACTCGTGAGGCCGTGGCTCACGCAAAGCCCCACTACCCCGCCACCATCATTCCTCAGCAAAACAACTCTCACCCTCGCCACCACTCTCCCTCGTCACATCTAATCCCCATTTACCGGCTCTCGAAATTAACCCCGAAATCGTTTCCTTCTTCACCACGTCCTCGTCAAACGCACGAGAGTTTACGGACGCGGCCTCCACTCGCAGGCCGCATCCTCGCCCAACAAATAACCACAAGACGGAGCCTCATCCGCCCGCAGAACCCGGCGCCCCACATCGAGGGACCTCTGTTCCACATCCCCGCACGCCCCGCGGGGCCCGCTGGCCGCGGTGGCCGCCGATGTTCGCGGATTCTCGCTGCCCCGCAAACCCAACTCACCATGGCGGCTCCGGTGGGAGAGAGAGAGAGAGGCGGGGTCACGGCGCGCGTAACCGCGTCCGGGTCACCGGGTGATACCAAATGTGGGTTAGCGGGGGGAGGGGGGCTGGGCGCTAATGGTATTGCCCTGTAGTGGGCGTGGCGAGGCGTGGGCGTGGCATGCCCATATATGGGCGTAAGCGGTCGGGGAGGGGGGGAAGGCGCGCTAATGGTATCGCCCAATGACGGTAATTGCCAATGGAAACGCTGCTGGCCATTCAGAATCAGAATATTTATTTATGCTGGATGAATCCGATGAGCTGTAAAGCTCTTCTTCACATATGTCGAGTTGGGGCGGGTAATAATGTTACATCAACAAACAATACATCAAAGCGATAGGTGTGTAAAGGATATGAAAGGTAAAAATAATCGGTTTAAAAAAATATACGAAACTAAACATGTTTTATCTTACCAGGTAAGGCCCACTGAGCTATTAGGTTATTTTTCAGAGGCGAACTGGCCACAAATGATAGCTCAACAGTGGCTTATGTGGAAATCTATAGCAGTAACATAATTTAAATGTTCTTCAAAGGTGCCCGCTCACAGCACTTGCCCCAACAGCCTGTTAAGGCTACGCGGGGGATCTTCGTCTTTGGTATAGCCAAATATTGGAGGGACAGGGCGGTGGAAGCTCGAAAACGAAGAGCCGTTGCCCGAAACGTCGCCTATTCTATACGCTTAATTAAGGCCAGTGTTATTGACGAATGTGTTGAGTTTGTATTTTATTTGTGGTTGTGCACCACCGCCAAACGCAGTATCACCACGTAATTTGGATATTGGGGCTGGAACGCCAATAGGCTCTGGACTAAAACGTTCTTATTTAAAGGGGTGGTGCCTGTGTTCGATTTGAAGCATCACAAAGTAGCCTCGGGGTGTGCGCCTTCGCGAGAGACGCGGCTACTCAGGCCTCGTGCGGCTCTCTCCCCACCACGTGTCGCGTGGGAAATACGTGCGCACACACCGCCTGTTCACTCACCTGCAGTTGCGGCCAGGGACCTGTAGGGGGCGCCAACCTGGACAAGGGGACAGAGAGAGAGAGCCGGACCAGGTGAGGGGCTGGGGGGGGGGGCTTTTCAGGATCCCCTGGAAGGTTCCAGAAAGGGGGCGGCACCGGGGGCGGAGAGTCCCCGGGACGAGTATAAAAGGCAGCTCCCAGGTCGGCTCGAGGCAGTGCGACGAAGACCAGCTAGGCTAGGGCCCTGGGACCCGACGTCCTTGTAAGGGCCGTGGATGCGTGGTCAGGACCCGCACCTTGGCTGTGTCGGGTCAGCCAGTCTCCCCTAGGTCACCCTAGCCAGAGGGCGTGAGGTGACCCCGAGTGACAGGGCACGTTAGCCCGGAGGCTGTACCTCCCGAGAGAGCGGGGTAAGGGCTGCCCCGTGTTGTATTGTTATTAATGAAAGTGTTGCCTCCAAGTTACGTCGCAAGTCTCCTGGAACTCACTACACACGTGACCAGCACAGCTGGGCTCACAGAGGTTGCTCGGGTCACTCGATCCGTCTGGATTGCACTTCAGCGGTCGAATAACTCTCATCTGAATCTGCAACAGATTCCACGCGGCCAGCATCGCCATTAAAACCTATGACGTGGCATGGTGAAGTATAGATTTGAAGCTTTCGTGACTGCAAGGAATCATATTTTTAGGTTTTTTCGGTAAAGTCACGTAGGTAAAACATCAAAATTAATGAAAATAAAATAAAATAAAACAAAAATCACGACGTTTCGGAGGCAACACAAGTCTCCATCATCAGGTGGGACCGTCACAGCCGAATTAGCTGCATCAAGTGAGGCAATGATTCAAGATGTAATCCCTTATAAGCAAGTTGAAAGGGGGAGGAGAGGGGGGGGCTCATCAGAATGTGGTAGCCAATGAATGGAACGTATCGGGAGGGAGGGGGGCGGGGCTCAAAGACAGCACGGAGTGCTAAGTACAACGCATCGGGAGGGAGAGGGGGGGGGCGGGGCCAAAAAAATGGACGACGGCTTGGACGCGGTTGCTGCTGCACACGCCAACACAATGGACAGAGATGGGGAGGGGAGGTCTGATACACATGATAGACAAAAGAACGAAAATGCCCATGTTTATACCAATGCTGGCTGAACAATGAAGAGAGTACTGTTAAAAAATAACTGGGGATGTTAACACTCGGTAAAGTAAAGTAAAATAGTGCCTGTCAGATAAGATGGTCCAAAAAAGTGTAATTAAGTCTTTTTTGCGTGGTTGATAACATCTTTCCAATGATTACTAAGTTTGTACCCATCATCACGGTTGAAATTATGTCTGTGTTTGTAAGAATCAACTGATTCTTCTGCCGGCAGAATACAACTGATTCTTCTGCCATTGCCGATCATTGCTACAACTCGGTGGGCTCTCATGAAATAGTCTTTTCCGAGACCAAGGTTCTCTGCAAACCTCCCGGCTACCATCAAAGGTTTGTACACGAAGCCATACAAATATACAAACACAGACATAATTTCAACCGTGATGATGGGTACAAACTTAGTAATCATTGGAAAGATGTTATCAACCACGCAAAAAAGACTTAATTACACTTTTTTGGACCATCTTATCTGACAGGCACTATTTTACTTTACTTTACCGAGTGTTAACATCCCCAGTTATTTTTTAACAGTACTCTCTTCATTGTTCAGCCAGCATTGGTATAAACATGGGCATTTTCGTTATTTTGTCTATCATGTGTATCAGACCTCCCCTCCCCCTCTCTGTCCATTGTGTTGGCGTGTGCAGCAGCAACCGCGTCCAAGCCGTCGTCCATTTTTTTGGCCCCGCCCCCCCCCTCCCGATGCGTTGTACTTAGCACTCCGTGCTGTCTTTGAGCCCCGCCCCCCTCCCTCCCGATACGTTCCATTCATTGGCTACCACATTCTGATGAGCTCCCCCCCTCTCCTCCCCCCTTCAACTTGCTTATAAGGGATTACATCTTGAATCATTGCTTCACTTGATGCAGCTAATTCGGCTGTGACGGTCCCACCTGATGATGGAGACTTGTGTTGCCTCCGAAACGTCGTGATTTTTGTTTTATTTTATTTTAATTACTTTTGATGTTTTACCTACGTGACTTTACCGGAAAAAACCTAAGAATATGGTGAAGTATGTCAGCGACTTGCGGGGGTGGGAGGCTTCCTCCAGCAGAGGATAGACAAAGACGAATGATAGAGCGGCTTTCATCGAGTAGTGGAGACCATGGCTCACGAGGCGGCAATTTCGCCATCAATGGATAGACCGTAGCCAATGTTAACGATGGATAATTCATCCAGCATTAGCAAGACCAGAGCTCATGATGATGACGATAGATCACGGCTCGCGCGCGTGTGTGTGTGTGCGTGTGTGTGCGCGCGTGTGTGTGCGTGTGTGTGCGCGTGTGTGTGCGCGTGTGTGCGCGTGTGTGTGCGTGTGTGTGCGTGCGCGTGTGTGTGCGTGCGTGTGCGCGTGTGTGTGTGCGCGCGCGTGTGTGTGCGTGTGTGTGTGCGTGTGTGTGCGTGCGCGTGTGTGCGTGTGCGTGCGTGTGCGTGTGCGTGCGTGTGCGCGCGCGTGTGTGTGCGTGTGCGTGTGCGCGCGCGTGTGTGTGCGTGTGTGTGTGCGTGTGTGTGCGCGTGTGTGTGCGTGCGTGTGTGCGCGTGTGTGTGCGTGTGCGTGCGTGTGTGCGCGTGTGTGTGTGCGTGTGTGTGGGGCAAGCACCTCACAGAACTCAGAGCGACACGCTACAAGTTGGGAGCGCTCCTCGTTTTATTAACATTGGGGGGGGGGGGGGGCGAGGGGTCCATGGGGAGGGCGCACGGACCCGTGGGGGTCAACTGGGCTCAGCGCATGCGATCGGGGACCCGGGGCTGTTTCCTGTGGCCCCAACTCGGGGCCTCCGGATCAGGGGGGGCGTCGTCTCGCCACGCCGTGTCAAACATACCCGATACATACAGTATATAATACTGTAACTGTATACAGTATATAATACTGTAACTTTATACAGTATACGTCAATACAATGTCAGGTCTGCGGGCATGACCGAGGCTGCTTGAAGACGGCTCCGATTGGGATGGGGGAGGTCCGTGTCACGCGCCTCGGGTTTTTGAGATGAAGCTACACGCGGGGGTCCCTATAGCCTCACTCAGTAGCCGTGGATGTGACCTGGCTGGATAACTTGGTTATGGTTACCGTCAGTGCTTAACTTCAGCCTGGACAGTGCGGAAAGCCGCTTCCGGGGGGGGGGGGGGGGTGTATTTTGGTAACCATATCCATCTCGTCCTACTTATTCTGAGCATAGGACCACAGGAATATGCCGAAATCCTGTATTATTACAATGTATAGGCGTACCTTCTCCTCTTAGTGGTAGTGCCGCATGCCCAATGCTACCAATGACAAGCGAGCCAAACAGCGTACTGCAAAATTATCCAGTGAGAAATGAATCCCTTGGTTTTCGCTCGGGGTCTGGCTGGGCGACTGTGGTTATGGCTAGAGGCTGGGTTCTGGCTGGCTAGGGTGTGGTGACAGCAAGGGTCATGCCTAGAACGTGGCGAGGGTCAGCGTTCGCGCCGGCGTTACTTCACAGCGACACGTAGCCCACCCCTAGCCACCCCCCACCGCACGGACCACCGCTCACAAAGGGTGCGAACTTCAACAGTGACTGCTCAATGACGCGGCCACGTGCTCGGCAGCCCGGCCAATCCCACTGGCAATTCCCATATGTACATACGTGCCAACCGCTAAGCACCGACGACGAATCGTTCTATATACACACACAGCGCACAGGCAGGGCGAGTGCCGCCCAACACCTGTACAGCCCATTCAAGTGCCCGTGCAGAGGTAACCATCATATCAGTATTCATACTGAACCCGTGTGCGAGTACACCTGTGCACAGGTAACACTTGGGCACCTGCTGCCTCTTGTCGATCACCTTCGAGGAGGCGGGGGGCGAGGTGGGCTCCCCCCTCCAGGAGGGACCTCCAGGAGGCGCAGGTAAGGCGGAACTCGCGGACTTAAAGGCAGAGGAACGGCAAAGCTCGCGGCACTTACGGTGGCGGCAGCTGAAGGGTTAAATCCCTTACATTCGGAAGCCTTCAGTCTCATCTCCCCATTACCGCGCCACGACTGCAATGACGCTTACAGGGCCCTTCCATGAAAGCGTGACACCGAGCTCTCGATTGAGATTCCTAGAACCTCCGTGGAACGGGACAAGGTAACTAACACACGCGCTGAGCGTGTCCGGGTTTGGTCGTGCCTTGAGGGTGATGTTGATGCTGGGACGATCAGCAGTGACAGAGTTCGTATGTTGGGATGTCTCGCAGTGTGTTGGGCCGTTCGGCAGTGAAGGGGTTAAAGTGTTGGTTGGTTTGGTTATGGCCTGGCTGGCTGGTGTGGTTACTCGTTAAAGTCAGAATTATAATTTAGCTAGTTAGTATGGTCAGTCTGGTTAGTACTGGTTAGAATTAGGGCCAGTACTGGAGTGTGGCTGGCTAGTGTCACTAGGTTAGGGATACATCTAGACTGAGGGATACAGCCAGTATTAGCATCTGGCTGGCCAGTGTGGTTAGCGAGTAGTCAGTACTAGTTAGTGTTAGGGCCAGTACTGGGGTCTGGCTGGCTGGCGTGGTTAGTGAGCGAGTGGAGATGACTGACGTGGGGTCAGCGCTGCGGCTACGTTGTGCCAAGACCTCGGATACCCCTCCCGCTCGTACCCACTCCATTCATAATCACCGTCTCAGGGGATCCTCTGAAAGGAATCTACCAAACATCGTGCAGTGGCCTCCGAGATAAACCATTGACAACATGGTCAACACAGATCACAATGTCTCCTCCCTCCCCGCGGCCCATGGCGAGGATCACGGCCGTGCTGGACGGGTCGCCCGCGTGGCCGTCGTGACAGATGGCCGCCCCCCACTCAGACCCCAGGCTCATCTCCCATCTACAGACTGCTCTGCAGAGCCAGCGGGGGAAACTCCACATTCCTTTGGTGGGGGCGAGTCTACTCATAGGACAATCACCGTTGAGCTTCCACACAATGTGGTACTTCTTTTATCGACCCCAGAGAGATGATGAACAGTGTCAACACCCCTGCTCCCCAACTAGGATTTGAACTCGTGCCCTTCCGATTGAGTCCGAGGCGCTCGCTCTACCGCTGATCCACGTGGGTGGGTCACCCCAACCTGAACCCTGACCCAGAGGCTGACCTCCCCCCTCCTCTCTCCGTGCCTTGTGACGGCGTGACGACACAGTGCGCTACAACGCACCTCGTCAGGAGAGCCAGGGGTGAGAAACCTCTTCCGTGCCGAGGGCCAAAGAGGAAGATCAGTTACCCATGGTGAGCGGCCACACGACATCACATCCCGTCTCAATTGTTTGTTTTACAAACCTGTCTCTACAGCCAGGACGCTACGGAACATTATTTCTGAAACAGTCGAAATTCATAAATATGGAATTCCCTCCTCCCATTGTCTCTTTTCCACCAAGCTCTTATAATAATAATAAACGTGCTCAATTCGCGGAACTTGTTCACTCTTATCTATTACAACTCAATTGTGCTGTTTGTTACTGGCTGCTTGACGTTTTGGGCCTTGGGGCCTCTGGTTGGCAACCAAGTCTTAAAAATATATAATCGAGGTGTTGGAATTTATTATAATTTGGGTTCTGGTGTCTGAGTTGGCCACACTGGACCAATGGGGGACAGCCAGCCATGCTGGGCCTACCCCCTGCCTCCCACAACCCGGCCCTGTTGGGAGCCCCCCAACACAACCCTGGACCATCTCACTTCCATACTCTTAATCTCACTTCCCTCTCTACCAATGACGGAGAAGCTGCCAAGGGCACCGTCTCACCATCCTGCCACCGTCTGTGACCTGCCACGTGTACCTGTGACCTGCCACGTGTATCTGTGACCTGCCACGTGTACCTGTGAGCTGCCAGATACCTACAACATTCCACAACCTGCCATGAGTATGAATTGCTACAAACGCATACAACCGGGGCTTAATTTAGCACGCAATATTTTCAAGGCTGCTGCTGCTGCTACAGGTAGGCTGGATTAGTAGGTGGCGCGTGCCCAGTAGCCACAGCCATAAGCGAGAAAAGGAATCCTAGAGGTGGTGTGCCGGGCACAGAAATATTTTATGGCTAGCCGACTCAGACAGCTGAAATGAAGCCCTGTCTACAACCTGCTACGAGTTCCCGTAATCTGCCACGACCTTCTAATGACCTGCCACGACCTTCTAATGCCCTGCTACAAACCCGCCACCACCTGCCGCGAACTCGGCCACGGAAACGGTTCGACGTCGCGACGGTGTCCGAGGGCTCGGCAAAAGGAAACGGCGCGGAATCGCGAGTACCGGCGAGCGATCAGCCATGCAGTGGTGGCGGTGGTGGCGGTTGTGGCGTGGGTTGAGCGGTGTAGCGGTGGTGGCGGTGTTGGGCTACGTGTGGTGAGCTGCAGAGTGCGGTGCTGCTGGGTGCTTGGGCGGTGGGCGGTGAGCGGCAGAGGGCTGGACGTTGGATGCGGTGTTTGGTAGCGGCAGAGGGCTGGACGCTGGATGCGGTGTTTGGTAGCGGCAGGATGGGTGAGCGAGCGACGCTCGGGCCGCTGGCGCTGGGTGGTCGAGTGGTAGACGAGCGAGTGCTGCATGCTGGGTGGCGAGCGCTATTGTGCTGGGTGGTCGGGTGCCGCTGGGTGCCGGACACGGGGCTCAGTAGTGGCAGGGCGAGTGCGTCAGCTCCGGGCTGCTGGGGGCCGAGTTCCCTGCGGAACTGCAGAGGGGGTCCCACGTCCTGGAGAGTCCGGAGCTCAGCGAGCCGGGGGACAGGCTGCCTGCGCGTGCTGCTGCTGGCACAATGCACACAGCAACGCACGCGTCAACCTCCATCACCTTGGGTCGCCGCCTCCACTTCCATCGTGAATCAATCAACTACCACATGGATCACCACGCAACACCACCACCTCCTCCAGAATCACCCACCGCAAGACAACCTTCACCACGTAGCGCCAAAGCAAGCACGGTGTGACCCGATCCAGCTGTAACGTCTCCACGCGCCGGTCATTCACACTGGCGTGTCCTCAACGCATTCCTTGGTGAGCAGCAATGGCACGAGCCATTAGTGTTGACGCAGTGTGTAAAGGCCGCTACATCTCAACAGCAGCAGTGCAGCGTGGCGGGGAGTGCCGAGTGGTGAAGGGTGGTGCTGCATGGTGCTGTGTCTGGCGGTGCTGTGTTGAGTGGTGGTGCTGCGTGGTGAGTAGCGTTGAGCGTTGGCGCTGGGGTGCTATGTGGAAAGTTAAACACCGGACCTCTCATCGCGTCGATGAGAGGCGCCCGATCACGTGACATCGTCGTAACACCGTTCCACATCAACCGAAAATCATCGTGAACTCGTGGGCAAGGAAAGAGCCAGGTAACACAGGGGTGAGGATTCAGGGGTTGCAGCGGGAGATCGTAGAGGATCCGGAGAGCGATTGGAGGCGCACGCAGAGGCGGGGCGGCGGTACTGACCTGAGCTCATCAGAGGAGCGAATCCGAGACCCAAGGCCAGGTAGGGGTTCACCTGCGTGGGCTTGCGTGCCACGGAGAGAACAAGAGGCGGCGGACGAAAAGAAGGAGAAAAGACAGGGACACAGGTGTGAAGGGCAGCTTGCAGGCGAGAGGCGAGACGGGTAAGTCGTTGAGGGAAATGTGCAGTTCACAAGTGACAGGTAAGTCGTTGGGTGGAGCACGCAGCTCACAGGTAACAGGTGTGGTAGGTAGGTCGCTGCGTGGAACACACAGGTGGTGCCCAGCCAAAGGTGAACAGCGCAAGAATAGCACGTAGCACGGACAGGTGAGGTGCACGGGATGTACAGTAGGGGGCGCAGATCAACGATGGCGTCGTCGTCATCGAAGCTCCGCCCCGATTGCGATGCGCAGGGGACGGGCACGGCGAACACACGGGACCGAGCGACGTGGGCGCGACGGCGCCGTGCCAGTGAGTGAGGGTGCACGCCGGAGCTGCGAGAGGAGAGGCTGCGCCCGTGCTGCCAATCGGAGCAGCAGCTGCCTCGCCGCACGAGACGAGAACCTCTGCTGCAGGCACTGCCGTGAGCCCGTCGCCCTGCACGCACGCGCAGCCTGCGTGGCCCCAAGGGAACAAGCGGCGCCACCTCTCCCCTGGGCGGAGCGGCAGCATCAGCCGGCGCTCAACAGTGACCTCACCTCCAAGTTGCCGCGAGCCTTCTTGAGCACCTCGTGCGTCCTGGTCACTGTCGGACACAGGGGGACAACGTGAGAACCGCGCGCAGCCTCGAGGGCAGCACCGCCGGCAGCCACGTTGGGGGTGGCTCGTGATGCCCGGCCGCCTTTGCCTCCCCAGTATTGATGTTTACACACCGCACCAGGAACTCACTTGAGGCCGAGTCAAACTGGAAGGGTCCCTGAACCGGTTAAGATCATCGTTACCGGTGTTGGCCGTTAGCGGGAATGGAACTCGGGCCGCCAGGTTTACAGCGCAGGGCCCTGACCACTAAACTACCGCTCCCCACTCACGCACACGGGCGCACACCCCCTGGTACACCCCCTGGTACACCCCCTGGTACACCCCCTGGTACACCCGCTGACACCCACACAAACACACAAGCGTCCTCAATACTCCCCGCGGTGGCACGAGTTTGTGGAACGCAACGTACGCTGCTTGATGATTGCCCGCTCCACGCTGTCCTTGCGCTGGTTGGAGGTGCGAAGGCGGCTCACGGTGCTCTGCAGCAGCGACTCTTGCTCCGTCAATTTGCGCCGCAGCCGCGTCACCTCGTCGCTCAGCACGCCACCCTGCACGGCGCGGGGGAGGAAGCCGCGCGCACCGAGGGAGCGTTCACGCCAGGCCGCTACACACACCGCAGGTGCTCGATGGTTCGTTACACCGCAGAACCGTGACATGGCGACGGCTTGAGGCCTTCATCCGGCAGCTCGCACGCGGTGTGTGTACAGTGGGGCGCGCGAAGCACCTGCGTGTGTGTCGTCGGCGCCCCCGCCGGTGCCGTGGGTGGCAGTGCCGCGCGCCAGAAGAGCTGCAGCAGGGCGGCCGCCTCCTCCAGCAGCTGCTGCATGGCGCTCACGTTCCCACGCAGCTCCCGCACCGTCGCCACGTCCGACGTCTGCCACGCAGAGAACGAGAGAGGGCGGCGCGGTAAGCGGCGAGACGAGCGGCGAGCGGCAAGCCGCGAGTGCCAAGTTTGCGACTTCGCCGCCGCCGCCGCCGTTCCACGAAACCGCGTGGTGGTGCCGAGCGGACGCACCTTGCGCCCGGCGACGTGCTGCGCCAGCGTGTTGAGGCAGTCGCGGATGCGCGAGTCCATGCCGCGAATCAGGAGCCGTCCCTCGGCCACGCGCTGCCGCAGTGCGTCGTAATCCCCGGCCAGCGCGATCACGTGACCGCCAGCCGCATCCCAGAATGCCTTGCTCCCCTCCGGGTGCGGGGTGGAGGACTTTCCGCCCTTGAGGCGCGGCACGCCACTGCCGCTGCGGACGCCTGTCGCAAACACGCAGACGTAGCGGAACAACCGGGCGCCGTTTAACGTACAGCACGCACAGAGGCAGTCCCGCAACTGCTCACTCACAGCCCTGCTGGCAGAAGAGGCTCCACCGGAGAGGGCTCCGGAGCCCCTCTACTTCTACACGAACAGACGAGAAAGGCACGTTTCGGAGTGTACCGATCAGTTAAAATCCACGAATCGACGAGTCGTTAGACATCTCATGGTTGCACTAAGAGACCAAGCTGCGTCTGTCTAGAAAACTCCTGCTAGACCCTCCCACCAACGTCAATGAGTGATGAGTCATTTGAAAGCTCGTGTCAAGTAGTTTCCGCAAACAGAAAAACGGCCCTCACATTGCCGATCCGCTCAACCAATTGCAATAGGCAGGGATGAGAAGTGAACCTCCCATCCCAATCGTACAGAGGGTAGGCGAGCGTCATTAGGGAGGGGGTCACCATCTCACTCTCGGGACACGGGCGTCCTCTCGTGCCGCAGGTGGCGGCTCTGCGGGTGTGGGCACGAGGTGCGGGGGGGCGGAGCGGCGTGAACGGGGAGGGAGTGGCGGGAGGTGGGTGGCGAACAGTGGGGGGGGGGGGGGCGCTGACCCTCGATGCTGCTGAGCGTCGACTCGGAGAGGTCGAGTCCTCGCAGGGACGAGGAGGAGCTGGGCGGCGTGGGGAACGCCTGCGGGCCCGGGGTCCCGTCGGCAGCCTCCGCTCCGCCGCGGGTCGCCCGCACGCTCCCTCCTCCGCCTTCTCCTGCGGCGGCGTCGGCGAGCATACGGAGGTCACGGGGCGCGTGGAGGAAGAACAGAGGCGGAGATGACGGTGGGAGGCGATGGGAGATGACAGGAGGTGACGGGAGGCAGTGGAACCGAGTGGGTGAAGGGAGATGGTTGGAGACGACAGTGATGGGAGGCGATGGTTTGTGACCGGCGACTGGAGGTGAATGTACGTGAGAAAAGGTGAAGTGAGGTGATGGGATGAGAGAGGCAGCGATGTTCATTTGAGCAACGTGACCCGTTTGAGAGGTGATCGGTGAGCAATGGTCAGGGATGGCAGGGGATGAGAGGTGGTGAAAGGTGATGGGAGGTGAACAACGCAGGACGGGCATTCAAGCGAGGCGATGGGGAGATTTTGGGAAGTGCCATCTCAGGGAGCGGAAGGCGGCGGGCCTCGGGCGACAGCAGCGCTGGCGGTTGGGGGTGAACTTACCGGCGGCGCTAGCAGGGGAGGAGGGATCCCTCGGCCACATGTAGTTGATGTTGATGGTGGAAGCCGGCGCGGCGGGGGAGGGGGCCGTGGTGGGGGGCGGCGGCGGCGCCCGCTCTCCATGCCACAGCTGCGCTTGCAGCTGCAGCCGCAGGGCCTGGTTCGCCTGGATCCCGCGCTCCAGCTCTCTCCGCAGCGCCCGCATCTCCGCCAGCAGCTCCGCCAGCGTCACGGCGTCGGGGGTCGGGGGTCGCGCCCCGGCGTCGTGCCCGAGGGCGTCCGTGGAGCGCCGGCGACTCAGCACCGCCTTCTTGTCTGCGAGAGGCACAAATTATATGGAGCGACGGGTGAGCAGAATCGGATTTGTGTTCAATTACAAGAGAAAAAAGCAGACTACATGCCTCCTTCACATAGCTGTTCGGTAAACAAGTGATTTATTCTTTACGCATCTGATCAGCCACACGGCGTTCTGAAAGTGCATGTAAACCGATGCTGTATTGAAGAGTCGTGTATTGCAAAGGAGAGAGGCCGGGGAAGTGGAGGAACCTGTGTGGCGGGCGGCAGGAGTGCCGCTGAGACGCTCCTGCACCTTCATCTCCACCTTCAGCGACGTCACCACCTGCTGTGCCTCTCCCAGCTGCTGCTTGAGCCAGCCCACCTCACCCTGCAGCCTGCGACACCACCACCACACGACTCACCACGGGCACCACGCCGCAAAGAGAAACAAAGCGACGGGAGGAAACGTCGCGAGCGCGGCACCACGGCGCGTGCGGAGGCAAGCGCCCCGCGGCCCTCTTGACGCCGTCGCACCTGTTGATGTCGTCGTGGGCGGCCCGCAGCTGGCGCGACAGGTCCTCGCCGTCGTCGCCGTGATCGCCGGCGGGCGCCGCCCTCTCCCGCGCGTCCCTCTCTCCCTTCTCCGCCTCCGCCCTCCGGCGCTCGCCCCGCTCCGCCGCCAGCTCGGCGCGCAGATCCTCCCCCGCCCGCTCGGCGCCGCGCAGCCTCTCCCGCGCCACCTCCAGCTCGGACGCCGCCTCCCTCGCCTGCGCCAGCCCGCGCTCCAGCTCGGCCCTGGCTCCCGCCCGCTCCCGGTCGGCCCGTTCCAGTTCGGCGCTCGCCCGCCGGGTCTCCTCTCCCGCCCGCGCCCGCGTCTCCTTCAGCTCGCGCCGGAGCCGCTCGCCGGCCGCCCGCGCCGCGTCCAGCTCGGACTGGCGCTGCGCCAGCTGCGAGCGCGACGCGTCCAGCTCGACGCCGAGCTGCTCCAGCTCCTCCGTCTTGCGCAGCAGCGCCTCCCTGAGGACCGCCTCCTCCTCCGAGCCGGCGTCTGTTGGCGACAGCCGCGTACGCGCGCTTAACCGTGCGCATCTTGGCGAGCGGCCTAAACCCAACGCAAACGTACCGGCGGGGCCGCACACCTGTTCTAGACGATCAGGTGACAGTGACCACTCACTCAAGGTAACAGCTGACGTGGCGGGGTGGTTGACAGTCGGCTCCTCGTAATGCTTTAGGAAAACGCGTGTACGTGTGCGTGCATGCACGTGTATGTATGTGGGTACAAACACGCATGTGTGCATGTTTACGCCTGTGCGTCTACACGTACACGTTTGCGTGCACCTGAGTGTTTGCGCATCACTGCACACGATGTCTGTGTATGTGTGTCTGTGCACTGGCCACCCCACCCTCTTCTGTGCCATTCCGGCCTTCATAGGTGCTCGCGAACAGCACTTGGCCCAATGGCCAGTTAAAAGACTACACGGGTGATCTTTGTCTTTATCTTTGCACTCACCGTGGGGTCCGCTACGCTCGCGGTGCCAGCGGTTCTCCTCCGAGCGTTGAATGTAGATGTTGGTGGAGTTGCCTGCGCACGCAGGGACACGCGCAAATAGGTTAACAGTGCATGCGCGCGACGCGTGCCCGTCACTTACGTGCCGACCGCGCATGCGTCAAGCGTGTCCCGCGTGCGCTCCGCACCGTGCTCCGAGTCGGCGAGCCGCTGCTCCAGCTGGCGCCGGAGCTGCTCGTTGGTGAGAATCGACTCCTCCAGACGGCGTCGCAGAGCGCGGATCTCCCGCAGGTGCTCCTCCAGCAGCTCTGCCACGCGGCACACGCATACGGTGACCCTCGTCCAACTTCTCGCACCTCCGCCACGCTGCGTTCGCCCGCACCACGCTGCCATCGCCTCCACTAAGCTAGCCTCACCTCCATCACGCTGCCCTCACCTCCACCACGCTGCCCTCACCTGTGCCACACCGCCTTCACCTGCGCCACGCTGCTCTCACCTCCATTAATCTGCCCTGACTCTGGATTGCAGATCACAGTCAAATGTCCCATGTGACATCTGCAGATGATTCGCTGGCTCAGTACAGGTGAGGACTTGGGTTCGAATCTGCAGCGAGTTGATGATCTGAGCCCAGTCACAAGTTAAATTTGGTTTTGTTCTTAATTTGACGAACACGCAGCTCTAACTACCGCACGTGTGGATGAAAGTGGCCATTCGAAGGGATCTCAGAAGCAGTTCTGTGACAGCTCCTTTCACGGAACATTCTCGAACACATCTCACGACGCCAAAAGCGCACCTGGAATTAAATAATGGTAAAAAAAACCCACAAAAAAGATGTAAACTCCTGCGCAGACAGTGGAGGTGCGCGCACGGCACACTGGCTACGCCACTACCTGCGGTGTTCCTGCTGGGGAACACGGGCGAGGGCGCCGTCGGCTGCTCCACGTTCCGGGGTGACGGCGCCTCCCGGGCCCAGCCTTGCCCCTGCCCTTGTGCCGACCGCCCCCCCTGGAGCTGCCCCTGCCCGGGGCTGCCCAGCAGGCTGTGGTGCAGCTCCAGCTCGGCCCTGAGCGTGGCGTTGAGCTCCTCGGCTCCGCGCAGACGCTCGTGCAGCGTCTCGTTCCGCTCCCGCAGCGCGGTGTCGCGCGCCGGCGGTGCCGTCTCGCCGGCAACCGGCGCCGCAAATGCTTTGGCGGCGCCGCCCTGCCAGCCCGGCGCCCCGTGCGGCTGCTGGCGCTGCTGGTGATGGTGCAGCTGCGACTGCTGCTCGTGATGCTGCTGCTGCTGCCCTGCCAGCGCCATCTCTGCCGAGCCTGCGAGCGCCACACGGCCACTGCGTCGGTGAGCGGCGCCGGCCCCTGGGCGCTTTGCGCCGAGCTCCCCGCGCGAGCGCGGGCGCCAGCAAAGGGAGTGGACATTTACGAACCCCAGGGAGAGAGAAACCGATGGTGGAAGGCAGCAGATGAAAGAGTAGGAAACAAGGGCCCTAAGGCCGATTTCCAGCTGAGAATAAACCTCGAAGAGACCCAACATGTCAGCATTCACCGCTAGCCACCTCGGTCGAAATAAAATAAACAGTTTGAAAATTAACCCCAGCACACAGCCTAAACCCTTACCCGACAAGTCTACAGGATCATGTAAACGCATAGCATAAACCCCTTTGGAGTTTAGTTTATTCTTTGGAGTTTCTCCAAACCACTGCCGAAACCTGCAACCTAACGCACAGTTTAAATCATCATCAGCCGTGGACAGTCCACTGCTTGATGAAGGCAAGGAACAAGCCCGTGGATCTTATGTCTACCTTTTAACTTGGGCCTTGGTTGATTAACCTAGACCACAGGACATAAACCTAGCCCACTCCAACCCTAACCCACGAGCTCGCGGGAACCGGTTCCCAGAGAGGGGTTAGCAGAGCTCACGTTCTCCCAGCTGCCTCTGCAGGAGGTCGAGCTCCCGCTGGATGTCGGAGAGGCAGAGGGCCGGGGGGTGCGCGTGGGGGCCCAGCGGAGGGCGGCCCTGGCCCGGAGGGGGCGGCCGCGTGTAGGGCAGGCCCGGCCGATGGGGGGGGCCCTCGGCCACCGGCGCCGGCACCGCCGTTAACGGTGGGGGGCGGCACAGCTCGAGGGCGCGAGAGTGAGAAGGAAAGGACGGCAGGAAGAGGCCAGGCGCTCCTGGGAGAGAGAGGGAGCGATAGGCGCGCACCCGCGCGGAGAGGGGCGGCAGCAGGAGGTTAGAGACAAGGTCACGGGAAGGGGGCAGTAGTGGAGGTCCGAGATGAGGTCGGAAGTCAGAGACAAGGTTCCATGAAAGGGGCAGCAGCGCTGTTACATCAGGAGGAGCGCGAACAAAACGTGATCAGCACCGGGAAGGAGCAGGGAAGGAGTCCTGTGACTAAGTACACAAGAGTGGCCGAGCGCTGGCTGGAGGTTTCGAGGAAGGGGCAATCAAAAACCAAGCAGCTCTCTATCTTGTCAACACACGCCGAGGCTGCGTGTCGCGAGTCTGTCGCCTTGTTAATAAGAAACAAGGTCGCTCATTCCCCTCTACTTGCTCCCATTGTCTGGGGCTGCCTGCCCCCGCCACCCTTGCTGTCCGCTCCCTGCCCCTGTTCACATCCAGGCTCAGAGGACTGTCCTCTTATCTGCCTATGACTGACGGCCTCTCTGTCTCTCGATAAACTAAACATGTCTGCTGTATCTGTACCGCGCCCTCAGACGCCATCATCATCTGCACGATCCATGATCTATCCACTGCTGGATGAAGGCCTCTCCAAGCCGTCGACATCTCTCACGGTCTTGCCACGCAGAAATCGATCCAATCAGTCGGTCCTCATGGGCACGACTGCGGCACAAAACCCGACCGTTCTTCCGAGCGCAGCTCCGAGCTTGCCGGACGGCCTGGGATGAGCGTACGGGACCCGCAGCCCAGGCGTGCGTCTACAACGCGCCGGCCAACTCAAGGGGTCACGGCCCCCATTATCGAGGAAGGAGGTTCCCGTTACCTGCGGTGGGGGCGTTCGCGTAAATGCAGCCGTGCGCGTCGAGCGCCCGGTTCTCGGCGCCGTGCACGACGAGCGCCAGATTCTTGGCGCCTTCCGCCGCTCCGAACGGCGCCCCCGCGGCGGCGGCGGCAGCGGCGTACGCCTGCGCAGCTGCAAGGTAACGGCACGCGGCAAGAACAAACGTTAGTATGGCGACGGCCGGGGGAACGCCGGTGGAGATGCCGCAGCAGCAGGTGCCTGGCGGCACGGCTCGGCTGGCGAGGAAGCGGGCGGAGCGGCGAGTGTAATGCAAGCCGCACGCCGGTAACCGCAGAGGCCGAGCGGCGCAGCCGTCCATCCGCCCGTCACACAAGGCGCATGAATGAGTCATGAGGAGGCCGTGGAGGCTGCCTCCCGTGCACTCCCCCTCGCTTCTCTCCTCGCCGCTCCCCTCTTGCCTCGCTCGGCTGCTCCCCCGCGTGTGGGGATCGATTACAGCTGCGCTCAAGAAATGATGGCCACGTTAACCCGCTGCTCTCCGCTTCTCCCCGCTTCCCTCTCTTGGGCACGACGCGTCACGGCTAGAAGGGACGACGGCCCGGCGGTCAAGACTCACGACGGAGTGGCAACCAAAGGAGAGAACATCGAAATCCAGGGAGATCCATTTATTGATACCCTGTTGACTTCTCGTAACCATTTTACTTACTCAAGGCGATTGCATATTGAGGAAGTGATGACTCCACAGCTGACGGTGGCGAAAGTTATAATACTCGAGGTGTATTGAAACTAGCAGCTTCACAAGGAAATGTTGTTCCCTCTCTACGCAAAACACAGAACGTGATCAAACGCTCACCTAGCGCATGATGGGAGGCGTGATGTCCAGCAGCCAATCCTGCGTGGCCCGTGTCGCTATGGTAACCCCGCTGCTCGAACGACACATCGGCGCTTCCGAACCCGGACAGGCTGTGCGCCAGCCCATTTCCGTGGTAACCGCAAGGCCCCCGGTTCAGGACCTCCGCGTCGCTATGGTAACCCCGAGGCACCGCCGCCGCCACCGCCGCCGCCGCAGGTACCGCCCCCGGCGCTGCCCTCCTTTGGTCGTCACGGTAACGCTCCCCTGGCCCTCTGGCCGGGTTGTAGTGATCCTGGAAACTGTCGCCATCCTCCTCCTCGGCGAGCGACTTGCGGTCCAGCGAATCGCGCTCGGAGCTCAGCGAGCAGGAGCGGTTCCACGAGCGTGGGGCGGAACCAGAAACGGATCCGTCCGACCCGGAGACGGATCCCGACGTGGAGCCGGCTCGGGAGCGCGAGTGGCTCGAGCGACCCGACCCGGAGGCGGAACGCGGGCGCAGGAAGCGGTCGTCGCAGGCCGAGGGCGACGGAGGCGGAGACGACAGCTGCTGCTGAAGGTCCTCGATCAGCCGGTCCCGCTCCAGGAGCTCCTCCTCCAGCCTGCGCCAGGTGCGGTGCACGGGTCCCGTTATGCAGAGAAGCACGGTACATGGGACTTGGTGTCTTTGTTCGGCAGGAAGTCGCTCATTCGACCGTAAAGAACGACTGGACTAAACATTGCCACAAGTGCGTGCGTGCGCCACCTCTCTATGCGCGTGTGGGTGTGCGTTGCTTGCGCCTCGCTGCGCCGCGTCGCCTCCTGCAGCTTTTTGGTCAGGTGACGCCGCTCGGTCTCCAGCTGCTTCCTCAGCATGGCCACCTCGTGCTGCAGGGATCCCCCCGCACCACTGCTCGCCGCACAACCATGCAAAAAACACGCAACCACACAACCGTTGCGGCACAATTCCATCAGTGCGACCGTTGTCACGACAACCCCCCACGACCATTATTACGACCAGATCTACCACCACTTCCATCATTACTCAGAACCACCACCAGCACCACCACCATGTGCACATAACCGTGGCGCAAGTATCGCGACCGAAATAACCGTTACAACCGGTGAATTTGCCAACTCCCGTAGGCCCGGTGCTTTGACACCACGGGCGAGGCCGCTCGCTCACGCTTGGGGACCCAGGTACCAGGAGGGCCAGACACTGGGCTACAGAGAGGGCAGGAAATTGGACAGGGGTGTCCCAATGCCAGCCGCGCTGCGCCACGGCGCTGGCGCCGCCGCCTGTAAGCGGTGCTCCGGGAGCTCAGCTTCAATTTATTTTGGCGAGTGCCGATCGGCACCGGGGAAAAGGAACTGGCAAAAAAAGAATCATTCCCCAAGTCATAATCGTCACGAAAAATAAACTACGGTAGCCGTGCCGACGTTGGGGCGGGGGGTGGTGGGGTGGTGGATGGAGGGTTTAATTACATCCTCCAGCAGCGGCCAATCAGCAAGACAAACACGGGGCGGCCCCGGCGGGGTCCAACGTTAAACCAACATGCGCACGCACATGGGGGAACACGCAGAGGAACGCACGGTAACGCACGCATACAGGGGAACACACAGAGGAACACACACACACACAGACATGCACACACACAGACATGCACACACACACAGCAACACACAGACAGGAACACACACACAGCAACACACACACGGGCCGACACCTAGGAACACAAACACACAGGAGCATAGGAGCTTTCACAAACGCACACACAAGCCTTGAATTATATGGGTCATGGTTACGCTCAGAAATAAGAGCCATCAACAGAGCTATGGTGGCAGCCGAAGCTAGCATAAGTGCAGAGCATTGGGAGCTGGTGGTCAGGGCTAGGGGTCAGGCTTAGGGGTCGCGGCCAAGACAAGGAAGGACAAATCAGACACTCACTTGACGGCGTCGTCTTTGTCGCCGCTCTCCGCACGTCCTCCATCAGGGGCCCCCTCTGCTGGGGAGGAAGAGGAACAGCAGTTGGGTAGGAGTGGGGGGGAGGAGACGCGTGGAGGGGGCAGCAGGGAGTTAGTGGGAAACAACAAGCCACTACGCCCTGCCAAACGAGCCGACTGGTCACTAGTACCAGACCTCTCGCTTACAGTGACCCGAGCCAACTAGCCAACAGTACTGGCCTCACCCCTAAACCCTCACCAGCCAGCTGGTGGCTTCGGGTGAAATGGCAGACAGACCGGGAAAAGCCGGTTCGCCAGTCCCAGCTCGAAACGGTGCCGAACACCGCCCAAGGGAACTAAAAAGAGGAAAATACGTCGCTGGCGCCGCCAACGGCGCCGCTCACCCGAGTTGATGCGGGACAGCAGCTTGTCCATGAGGTGGGCGGTGCGCCCCAGCTGCTTGCGGACGCCCTCGCCCGCGTAGTAGTCCACGTCACCCGAGCTCAGCAGCTCCTCCAGCGCCTTGGTGAGCGTGCAGAGGCGCTCGCGCAGCTCCCCGCACAGCCGCGCGCTCAAGCGCAGCCGCTGGCGCAGCTCCGACAGGTCCCGCGCCTGCGCCTGCACCAGCGAGTCCAGCCTGGTGCCGGGGGGGGGGGGTGGGCACAATGGTTAGTGCACTGCACTTGGCTATGAATCCAGCAACCGGGGGGTTCGATTCCCACTCACAGCCAATACCAGTGACCAGTATCTGTGGTCTTGTGGTGGTAGTGATGATGGTGGTGACGCGGTTACAGTGGTGGTGGTGTGAATGTAGGAGTGCTGGTGGTGTAGTTGTAGCGCTGTGTTCATGTCAGTGCTTGCAGTGGCGGAATTCGCACGGTGAATGGGTCTTTGCTCGGCGTCACCAGACGCCGCGCGTGTCGAAGCCACCCGGGTTTAGATTAAAATTCGGAACTCACATGGCGTCACGTGAACGTTCCCGGCAGTGCCACAACACACAGCGAGTCTCACCGCGGGCCCTCGCCAGCGCTGCCGCTGCTGTCCCTCTTGCCGTGGAGGCCGCGCAGCTGCTCCTTGAGCTGCCGGTTGAGCCGCTTGGTGTCGTGCAGCTGCTCCTCCAGACGGCCGACCTGGCCCATGAGCCGCGTCACCTCGCGCTCCGCCTCGCGCGACAGCTGCCGCATCCACGCCGCCGTGGCCGTCCCTGCGGCCGACGCCGGCGACCCGTCGCTCTCCCCGCCGTCGCGTCGCCCGCCGTCGGTGTCCGCGGCGCAACGGGGGCCCGCCAAGGGGTCCCCCCCGTTCTGGGTCGGACGCGACAGATCCCCCCGGCTCGGCCCGGGGCCGACGCCCACTACCGCGGGGGACCTCGGCGTGCCGGAGGACGGCGTGCCGTCGCCGTCGTGCTCCGAGCCCTGTGCCGAGTCGGAGCCGTTGCAGGAGTCGCTGCGCGCCACCGCCTTGGGCTGCCCGTGGCGGTGCCCGCCCACGCCATCCGTGCCGACGACGTCCGCCGATGCCGCGACTCCGTCGCCGTCACGGCCGCGCTGGCGGGCCTGCAGCTCGCGCACGATCTGCCGGTAGTTCCCCAGCTGCGCATTGAGGTCCTCTACCTGCCGGCGCAGCCCCGGGGCGTCGACGGCACCGGCCGCAGCATCGCCGGCGGCGGCCGCGGCATCGGCGGCGGCGGCGACAGTGGCGCCGGCGGCAGGGGAGATGGCGTCCCGGCTGCCGTGGCGGGCGATCCCACCGGGGCCTGCGGGAACGAGAGGAACGGTTCGGTGCTGGAGACGCAACGCGTGCGTGCGGACAGCCCCCTTCTGTCAATCCATTGCTGGATGTTCGACTCCACCGCACCACGTGGGGCGGTAGGCGAGGGGAGCACAGCAGCCGCCTCTGATTACCAAGTTAGAGTTTGCGAAAGTCCTGCCGCCCCGCTCTCATTCGCCTACGTCAATCGTTACGTCTACAATCACTGCACCGGGGAAATCAAGGCCCCAACGTATGTGGAGAGGAGATGAACCAGCCCAGGTTATAACCACCAGGGGTGATCAACGACACGGAGTGACTGCAGAAGCCATGGTCAGGTCCAGGCTCAAGGCCTTCCTCTTCTGCTATGCCTGCGGCAGACTACCCCTCTCTGTCCCTCTCTCTCTATATATATAATGTATATTTTTCATACACATCTCTGTACGGCGTCTAGAGATGCGCTCGCTTTTAGACTCGGTAATGTCAAATCACGTGGTAATTATATCATACATGGCATGGCGCACACATCACATAACGTACACATGTATAATGTACACACACGTAAATACACACGTACGCAACACAATCGCACACGCACGTGTTACCGTGCTGACGCATCCACATATATGTACCCACACGTATCTACGCATGTACACACGTATGTGCACGGGTACACGTTTACACGTGCGTTACCACGACCACCGGCCCACGACACATGACGGTCTTCACCGTCGTCTCGGCACAAAGGCAGCGGCGGCGCCCTCGTCATTTCCTCCTCTCCGGATCAGATAACAGGAAGTGCCGCTGATTAGAGGTTTCTGGGGGCCTGAGGGGGGCGCAGGAGGGGGGTGGGGCCGGGGGGCCACAGGTAGGGAGAGCGCACGGCACCGCCCCGGCTGGCCCTGCTGCCCCCCGCCGCATCTGGAAACGCTTAAGGGCGCCGAGCGGCAGCGGCCGGCTCCATCCGGCAGCCTCGCCACGGGCGACGCCACTCAGACGACTTCATCTCGCAGTCACCTCCTTCCCCATGCCTCTCAGAGCGACCGGCGTGGACGAAAATAACGTCACGGAGCTCTCCGTGTTCGTCGGGGGGGGCGAGCGATACCAGCCGAGGTGGCGATCGTAGTACCGGGATCGTGTCCATGACATGACGCATCCATCCCATTCGGATCGCTGCAGTGCCAGTCCTTCGTGTTAGAGGAGGGCTCGCATAAGTGAATATCACAGAGCTATCCGTGACATCCCAGCATGCGACCTCTGGTCAACACAGCAGAGGGCAGCACTTTCCCACCCGCTCCGCCACCGAGGGTAATGTTCATCACGTGACAATCGGACACAATATTTCAAATTTCTCAGGGCTGGAATGTATCCAAATTAAGCGCAGAACCAAATTTAATGTGACGGTGTTTTCGCGCAGCCATCGATGAATGGGGCCAGGACCGCGGAGACTCCCTGTGCTCGAGAAGCTGAGGGCCCCGAGCGGTTTCCTAAAGAAATGAAACTAATACGGCGCTTGCTCTCCGTAGCGGCGGCGGCGCTCCCTGCACTTGAAACGGCCGAGCCGCTGAGCGCTGGCGCCAGCCAGGCTGGGGGCCGGCGCGGCGTGATTACAGCACTTATCCCCGCTCCTCCGCGCGACGCTGCGCAGGCCCCGACAACAAAGCAGGAACCGGACCGGGCAGGGCTCCGGCAGTGGCCGCCCCCCGTCGCCCCCCCCCCCCCGCCCACCACCTCACCCCCGCCCCCCTAATTGGGCACTATTACCCCTTGCGTGGCAGGCGCACGCTCTCCGCGGCTCCAATTACACGGGGCTAGCGGCGAGCTTAACGGCTACGCGCCGACGTCTTAACGGGCGCCTGCTTAGCGTCAGCCGCGTCGTGCTTTGCTTTCCCCGCGATTAATAAGCCCGGTGGCGGCTCCGCAAAAACACGCGCCCCCCCCCTACGCCCGGCAGGGTGCGGCTCTCTCCCTTGCCCGCTCTCCCGCCCCCCACCCCGTCGCCCCGTGATTGATGGTAGCGCCTCTCGGTGGCCCCCCGCGGACGGGGCCCCGTGTTTCCGCGTGCACCACCTTTGGGACGCCGGCAAAAGCCGACGGTTGCTTTCATCTTGGCTTCCATTTCGTCGGCCTGGTCGCCCCTCACCTCGGCGATCCACTCCGTGTTTTGTTGTCGACCGAGCACCTCCACGATTTTGTTTCCCTTCTCTGCCGGTAGCGGTGTTCCCGTCCTTTCTCGGACCTTCATGACGGCTGCAACTACCAAACCCTCAGTCCCCCCCCACCTAGCCCACCCCCCCCGCCATTGGTGCGATCTTTAAACGAAGTGGCCCAACGAGCTCAACATAGCCACTAGATGTCGCCAGATAAACTGAATAGTGTAATGAGAATTAACAAATTGCAGTGACCACAGGATCGACAGCATCCTAACCACACTCCTAGAACTGCTCCTCCTCTTAAGAGTAACTTATCGCTCTGGCAATATGTTGTCGCTAAAATCACATCGTTGGAAAACACTCCCGCTCCCTCCCGCCTCTGCTTGTGCCCCTTCCCTTGCCCTCTGACCCCTGCCACCACCCCCGCTGCTCCCATTTAGCCACACAGCCTGGCCCCGGGGCGAGAGCGCCGGGCGGCGTCTCACCGGGGTAGTCCTCCGCCTCGCTGCGCCCGCACGTCTCATAGCCCAGGTCCTGCACCTCCACCTGCACTCCCTTGCAGGCCAGGCTCGCCTCTCCTGCAACACAAACGCAGCGGGGATGTTGGCGAACGCCGGTGCACGCGCGACAGGGCGCCGATGTGGTCGGCAGCGCCACATCTAGCAAACGGTACCGACGCCGACAACTTAACTTGCGGATAATCATTTTAGGCCGAGTTAACCTAGAGGAGGCCCAGCTTGTGATTATACTGCCAGGCTAGGAGATGGAAACGCCGATTTCCGGTTTGCAAGTCCATTGTGTTGACCGTTATAACCACGGCAGCATCTGTGGCCGATACCATTCCAGTAAAAATCTAAGTTCAGTTCGATCTGGAGTAATCGGGGTTAAGAGCGCCCCGCCGCTCTCCCTGTGAGCTGGCACCCGGCGGTTGTCCGCAAGCGCCCCCGGCGAGACCCACCGCTCGGTGGCGGCGCTAGCAGCCCTGGTGGCGCCGCTGCCTTGTTCGCCAGCAGAAGCCGCTCCTCGAGCGCGCGGTTCTGCTTTTTGTAGTCCTCCAGGGCCGCTCGCATGTGCTCCAGCTCCACCCGCGAAGAGTCCGCCTCGCACGGCCCCGCGCCACCCTCGCGCTGAGCCGCGTCGGCGCCGCCCGGGGTGGTCGCGCGTGCGCCGGCCGAAGTCACGTGACCTCCGGCCGGTGCCGCGTGACCTCCGACCGCCGTCGCGTGAGTTCCAGCCGGTGTCGCGTGACTTCCTGCCGGTGGCGTATGACCTCCGACCGGCATCACATGGCCTTCAACCGATGTCATGTGACCTGCGGTTGGCATCACGTGACCTCCGGATATTGTCACGTGACCTTCGGACAGCATCGCGTGACCGCTCGTTGGAGACGAGAGGGCATCAGACTGAGCGGAGCGGCGGGCGGGAGGAGGGGCGGCCGCTACTGCCGCCGAGACCTTCGGCCTCTTGGGGACCGGCAGCCGCGATTTCTGGAAAGAAAAAACAACACAGCACGCAGAGTTACAGCCAGGCGCCAGCGTTCCAGCGCCAGCAATCCCGGCGGCAAGTCGCAGCCAAATGCTGCACCGCGATGCCAGCCAAGGCTGGGGGGGACAATCGGTGCCCGGCCGCGGTTACGGGGCGCGCCACGATGCACGACTCCTTCACCACTGCCGCCGCGACTCACCCGCCCGGCCTTTGACCCCACAACGCGCGACGGTGAGGGTGGCGGCTCTGACAGCGGTGACAGCGGTGACAGCGGTGACAGCGGTGACAGCGGCTCTTCGCCGAGAGCGGCGCCGCCTTCGCTACGGTCGACGGAGGAGGACGTGCACCGGTCCGTTTCGGCCGACAGCTGGTGCTGCCGGATAGCACCGAGCTCCGCGTTGAGGCGCTCGATCTCGCACGCCATGCCCACGATGAGGTCGGGGTTGAAGCTGCTGTCGCCGTCGACGCTCGTGTTCATCTCCAGCTGGCGCCGGAGCAGCTCGTTGACGCGCTCGGCATCGCTCAGGCGCTGCACCAGCTCGGCCGGCTCGGGTGCCGGTGGCTTCCCGCTGGTGTCCACGTCCTCCGTGGTGGTTCCCGTGATCCGCGCCGCTCCTTCCTTCCTTTCACGAGCCTTCGGACTGCGACGGAGCCGCCGCAGCTCCTCCCTGCGTGAGCACAAGCGTTGCGCACCGTCACCGCCGCTAATCTTACGGCGAGGAAGCCGCTGCAAACCAGCGGCGGGCGCAAGTTGGAAAGTAGTAGCTAGAGCAGGGCGCTCACCGCAAATCGTCGAAGGACAGGAAACCCTCCTCCTCCAAACACGCCGTGACGCCCTCCAGCTCCCGCTCCAGCTCGTCGTTTTGGGCGCCCACCTCCTCGAGCCGCGTCGCCGCCTGGCGCCAGCGCTCCTCCGCGTCTCGCAGACGCGCCCGGGTGCCGGCGAGGTCGGCCAGGAGCCCCTGCACAAACAAAGTCAGAGCGTTCAGTTGACTCGAGGTTGCCAGAGCCGCAACGCTACCACCACCATTGTCACAACCAATGCTATCACCACCACCACGGCCATCAACACCACCGCCACTGGGCACCGGCTGCTCCGTGCCAAGCTGTGCCACAGGTTTCTCTCTCGCTCTCCCCTCTCTTCCAGGATCCCCCGCCCTGAACCTCCCCCCCCCACCCATACGTCTCTATTCTTGCGAGTGTTGTTACGTTTTTAAACCATTTAGAGGCGCGACTGCAGCTGCGTGAATGCGCCGTACGGCATCACGCTGCTGTTGTTGCAGTCGTTGTTCATGCGCGTGGCCATCTGACGACCTCTCACCTCCACCTGCTTCTCCAGCAGCGCCACCGCGTCACCGTCGCTGCCATCGGAGCCCAGCACCAGCCGCCGATGGGACTGCGTCGTCTCCCTCGGTGCCTCCTCCGCCTCCTCCATCCTCCTCCTCGTCGCCTCCTCCATCCTCCTCCTCGTCGCCTCCGCCTCCTTCATTCTCGTCATCGCTTCCACCTCCTCCATCCTCCTCCTCGTCGCCCTCACCTCGTCCTCCATCTGTTTCCTCTCATTCTCCGCCTCGTCCAGACGGCAGCTCGCGAGTTGATTGGCCAACTCGCGCTCCCCGACCTTTCGCTCCAGCTCCTGATTGGCCAAGTGCAGATCTTTGAGCTGCGCTGTGAGCTGCAGGGCCTGTCAGGGTGACAGATATCATCCTCGTCATTATCGGCCATGGTCTATCCACTGCTGTGCCATGCGACTTCATATGTCCTCACGTGTCCCCATGGATCGACGTGTCAGCCGTGCTTCCGTTTTATTTAAATATTTAATATTCTGAGCACGCTACCACCGTCATGTTACTGAACAAAGAAAAATTCATTCGGAAATCTTGCAGAAACGGGGGAAGTGTCTGTGTCCCCATGCCTCTCCTGTGCACTCCCAAATGTACCCGGTTTCCTCAACGTGTCCACACGTGTGCTTTTCCAGGTTCATCCATGCCCCCCCCCACCAAAGGGCCTCGTGCGCCTGTGCCCCCCCCCCCCCCGTGCATCTCCGACACGGTCCCCTCTCCCCTGAGCTCCTGACCTTGTTACGGAGATCGGCGAGCGGCAGTGCGAGCAGCTCCTCCTCCAGCCCCTCCGGCTCTGCCAGCTGGAAGCTCATGTACGACGTCTGATTCCAGCCGCTCACGAGGCTGTCTGTGCCTGCGAGCGCGCACGGGCAGAACGCGCACGGGGGACTCCGGGGCTTCATTTCAGCTGGCCTGCCTGGGTCGGCACACCACATCCAGTATACTTCCTACCGCCACGGCTGTGGCTCTCGCCATGGCCGTGGACATATCGGATTGAGTAATGACATTCCAGGGGCATGGTACTTGTGCCCCTTTAATGGTCAGATTTGAAAAAATACTAATCAGCGTGGCAGAAATAAAAGACTGGCTCCTATCAGACAGCGAAAGAGCTAACTGCTAGGTGAATTGTAGATGTATGGTGAATATCTGGTGGATGAATGATTGATGTCTGGAGGATGAATGGATGAAGAGTAGATGTCTGGCGGATTTCTGGCGATTATCTGGTGGACGTATAGTAATCTGGAGTCTGAACGGTTGATTTCTGGTGAACACGTGGAGTGAGTGAGTGCGTGCGATGAGTGAGTGAGCGATGGTGGAAGCGCGCTTACGGGCCGTGTCGTTGTTCGCGACGTGGAGCCCGAGTCGTCCCTGAAGGGATGCGTTCCACCGCTGCGACTCCTCCAGCTGCTGCCGCAAACGATCCACCTCCAGCGCCAGCTCACGAACAGCAGAGACACCTGTGGGCACGGACACAGACAGACACACACACAGTCAATGATACACATGCACACACAGACATGGACACCCACAAATGAACAGACACGGATGGACATGCACACGGGCACACAAACATGGAGACATGCACGTACACACAAAGACAAAAGCACATGTCAACACGTGTGCACACAAGCAGGTAGGTAACAATCTAGCTTGACCAAGGGTGCACCACTCACCCACACGATCGCTCACCCAGCCACTCGCTCACCCACACGATCGCTCACCCAGCCACTCACTCACCCAGCCACTCACCCACCATGATACACACCACGTTCTGCCTCCACATAAATTTACACACCTGTCCGCACCCATCTTCACACCTTCCTAACTACTCATCTACCCACCTGCTGATCTACCCATCTGCACACCTACCCACCTCCACACCTACCCACCACCTACCTACTTGCACACTTGTTGCTATGCAGCATCACCTAGCAGCAGCGCAATGTCCATGATCTGTCCGCATCGGAACCCTCAGGGACATGCAACGCAACAATCCATGGAGCAACTTGCACTTGAGCCGATTTCATTGCTCCATTTCCACGATGGACGTGCTCTCTAGGCCGAGGTATTATTTCCGTATTCTCAGTCGTGAGTCTCACCCGGCGGCCGCCGATAACGACTTTGTGTAATCATGAACATCCCCCATTACAGGCCTTAGGAGCGTAAAGCTACCGCTGCGTCATTAGTTCAAAATAACTGCCGATTATATTGCATTGATCCACGTGATTATTTTCGTTCTTAACTGGTGCAGTACACAGCCTGGAGAAGCCTCCACTCAGTGGTTTAAGTGCTGTGAATTATTTCGATAAAACATCTGCACATATATTGGCGTCTACATGTCTGTGTGTGCAGGTACAATCCGGCAGCGGAATAAGGGCTGTGAATTTTAATTGTATTAATTCTACTTTGTAGTTAGCCAACAGTGGCAGCTTTACAGATGTACCTAATGTGGTATTTATGCCGCTGGCCCAGGGCGCTTGTTGTTGCAGAGGCTCGCGGTTTGAGTCCAACGACCACCCTGGTAAATCCTGCACAATCATTCGACTCGCCGTCTGCTTGAGAGTGGACGTGATAGAACCCCGTGGTGCCATTCACAGGAGTAGGCCATTGTGTACCCCAGAGTCAAGGTCAAGGTTTGCAAAATTCAGCAACAGATGATGAGCACCAATGCCTCGGTGCTCAACTGAGCAAAGCAGAAACTCAAGAGTCATTTTATTCCCAAAGGGGAAAAAAAGTGTAAAAATAGTCTAGAAATTATTTATCTTCACCCTCTCAACCCTCTGTAGCGGTGGCTGGAACACTGCTTGCCGTTGTGAATTTAATCCACGGGCAGGGCTCGTCAAGTCAAGAATCAATTTTCAATCGGCACTTGTGGTTTCTGGACACGCATTGCACACTGGGGCTGCGTTGTCATGTGACGTCAAACAACTGTTGTGCGTGTGTGAGCAGCCCTCAGGTGTGTGGTTGTAGCGTGATTGGCACGGAGCCCAAGTGCGAGGAATGAAACATCAAAATTTCCCCTCTCTAACTTTAGGGTCTCTATGGGCTTTTATGCGAGTCTATATGCGTGGCATAGTGTGGTATTCGTGGCATAGCGTGGTTGGCGTAGCCTCTGGTACAAGGAATTCAATGAGGCTTCCTGCCCATCTCTTCGTAGCCCAGCACCGGACCTCTTTGGCCGTGGGTCCGTGTGCCATTGCACCGCCTGCACTAGATAGCTGCACCACTGGTAGTCAAGGATTTACGTCCATTCATCCCGCGGTGGGAATGCCCGGCTGACTTCCCAGCCAGCCAAGTGGGTGGTGGGAGCTGTTCTGTTGTGATTTTCTGTTGTGGTTGCTACGCAGGGGAGCGCGTGTTGGCGTGCGTCATCTCAGCTCCCGTGCCGATTTGAATGCTCGCTGGCCGGTGATGGGCACCACTCTCAGCCAGCCAAGTGGACTCACTCACTCACTCATTTCTTTGTTCAAAAGCCACCCCCAACCGTACGATTGGGCCACTGCCGCAAAGGGCGTGTGGCCGCAACAAGCTCAAGGCCCCGATGTGGGTCCCCATGTCCTGTATCGGAGGACCCATTCGCTCCCCTCTTAAGAATCACCATAAGGGGAGCACAAAGCAAGGACAGGATCTTGGAAGTGTCACACGGGGCCTGGCTCTCTCTCGTGTACGGCTGGATGAATAGCGACTCACGAGCCTAAGTCTGGTTAGGTTTAGCCAGCAAAGGGCTTTAGTCGGTGGATTGATCCGATTGGCTCAGTTGAATTTTTAAGAATTCACATTGATTCACGACTACGAGGGACTCACACAGTGACTCCTCAGAGACCTGCAGACTCGCATAGAGTTCACGGTGGTTCACTGCTTTGGTTGATGGTCTGGTCAGGTTCGGTGATGGCATCCCAGGCAATGTGGGAAGGGGAGCGGTGTGGCTGTGCCAGAGACTTCTGGTCTCAATGAGCCCTTCATCATTCACAGCCCTTTATCGATCCACTGCTGGATGGAGGCCTCGGCACGCTGTATCAGTCATGAGGGTTGTGTGATCATACTTCACCAAGCTGGTCAATGTGGGTTCGTAAAGAGCAGGGTGGGTGGAGCCCAGTATCAGTTCAGATATCACTTGTCACGACTGTTAGAAGTGGTCGGAAATCGAACACAGGTGGCTGGGTTCATAGCGCAGTGAGCTAACTGCTGCACCACCACTCCACGCAAAGGGGCCCTTAACCAATAACGTCATCTGTCTCGGAGCCTCGGCATCCGGGGACAACGAGACACCCCGGGCGGTGCCACCGGGAGGGGCGTACTTGCGATTCAGTTTACACAGTGCAGTGGCTTTGGCCGGCACAGCTACAATGACTGGGCCAGGACCTCTGTGGCATGGGTTTTGTGGGGGGGTGTCTTGACCCCCACCTTGTTGAGCCACGGTGGGTGGACGGGGTTTGGGGTGGGGGGGATGCAACACAAGGGCGAGTGTGCCGTGTGAACTTGCAGCGTGTTTGTTTATTAGGGGTGACGATGACGACGCCGCTCGGCTCCGCGCGCGTTTACATTCAGGGATTAGCGGTGACGCGCGCTGAGCCTCGACAGGCGACTCGGCTACCGTGCACTCGCACACACAGACTCATCCGTACAACTAACATGACCCTCCTCGGCCCCGTGTAAACTCGACAAGTGCAGGTCTTCACATGGACGTTCAGCATTCTACCCTCCCCTCCTGACGGAATGTGCTCTGTCCAATGTCCCAATGGTTTTTGTTTGTGTGCCATTGTGTCAGTCTCTCTGCAGCCAACACCAGTGACGAATATCTGAACGGGATCTGGGCCTCTCGACTCGGCCTCAAATGAGTACCTGGTATGGTGTGTAAACATCTCCACTGGGGAGACAAAGGCGGCCGGGCGTGGTGTTGGCCACCCACCCCCTCGTGTGCTGTGCCGACGTTCATAGGTGCTTGCTAATAGCACTTGCCCCAACAGTCTGTTCAGGCTATACGGGCGATCTTTGTCTTTGTTGTGTGTGTGCAATGCTTTGTAAAGTAAACAATCATCAAATGGAGTGAACGTAAATGGGCACAGGGAGGAGTTTAATTATCAAAGAGAAACGGGACATTCAACTACTGACAAACCCGTGTACCCGCCGTGCCTCCCACTCGTGTCCAGCCTGCAGCGGGACGAGGCAGCTTTGCAATGCTATTGCACTCGTAAAATGTTTTCAGAGAGAGACGAGCAGTTGAACACAATAAACCCGGGGTTAATTGGTACAGACACGCACGCAGACAGCGTGCGCGCACACACACACTCGACAGGCAGACAGAATCCATTAGTAACAACAGCGACGTCACAGTGGCAGGCCGCGCGCGTGTGTGTGCGTGCGCTTGGCGGTGTGGCTATGAACGGGTATGAACCCGTGCGTGTAGGCATCTACGTGCGTATGTACCTGCGCACTTGTGCGCGTTTGTAAACAGATCAACCTCCTAACAACATAAACAGTGCAATCATAAATTACTAAAACTTCACGACAACCCTCACCACCACCCACCTCATGGCCGCCACCTCTCCTCTCCATCTCATTTCTCTAAACTTCTCCATTTGCCTGGAATGGTCTGCATTAAAAACTATAACTGATCATCCGTCTCACCCTCGCGTCGCACCCACGACCCCCAACGTCACACCCACGACACGAAACGTCGCACCCACGACCCCTAACGTCACACCCACGACACGTAACGTCGCACATACTTGCTGGGCTACGGTCGAACGGAGCAACCAAACTACGGGGGCAGCCCGGTAGTCCAGCTGAGCGAGCGAGGCCCAGGTGCGCTGGCCTGGAGCCACCTCCGCTAACCCCTCAACCTGCCCACCCATCGCGCCGATCGGCGAATAAGGACACGACGACGTCGCGACCGCACGGCCGCTCGCTAAGCCTCCCGAGGGCGGTCGCCCCCCGCCCCACCTGGCGAGGTCTCCAGCTCGCGCGACAGCTCCTCCAGGTTGTGCCGCAGCTCGCGATTGGCGCGCAGCCCGTCCAGCAGCTGCAGTCGCAGCGTCCGCACGCGTGCCAGCTCCTCCTGCAGGCTGCGGCTGTGGCGGCGCCGGGACGGAGAAGTTAGCGTGGCACAACTCGGCGAGGACAATTTGAGTACTCACCGTGCGATGCTGCCGCTGTTCTTGTCAGGAAATCTAAAAGATAATTATACGACTCCACGCAGGTGATTACATCTCAGTCAACCCAAACCGCCTGGGTCTGTCCCGTGACCTCCTGCCAGTGGCGAGACTTCCACACTTCACGTGACGGCCTTATAGTGCACCTAGCCTGGCGCAAACAAAGTGGTGACATCCCCCCCACTTAATGGCGGTCATTGTTATTGTGTATTGCCCACTGCTCAAGAGGCTGTGTGCGAGTGGAGGAGGCTCATCAAGGACACTTTTGTGCAATTGGAAGTGACGAGCGGAGGGCCGGGCGGTGACAATGCAGCGAGATGGCACAGGTGGTGCATATGTCAGTCGTCTCAGTCCACGCCAATGGAGGTTGTTGTTCCAGAAGTAGGAGTGTAATAGGCAACATCTCACCACACAGGCGTGCGCGCGTGTGAGACACTCACCTGTCCGCATGCTGCGGCAGGGCAGCCAGGTGCTGGTACACCTGCTGTTCTGCGTGCAGCAGCTGCTGCAGCTTCCCACCCTCCTGTTCCTGCTCCATCAAGAGGAGCTGCACACGAGACAAAGACAAAGATGTACCTTCGATTAACATGCCTACATAAGGTGCAAAATAAGTTAAACATACGTACCCCGTTTAGCCGTGCAGATTGCTCGGGTAAGTGATGTTACCAAGGCCGGCAAAGTGCACGAAGAGGTGGTGTGGCCAGGGACGCGCCTGGCCGCCTTTTGACTCCCGACTGCTGATGTTTACACACCACACCGGGTGCTCATATTAGGCTGAGCTGACCTAGGAGTGGGCTTTCTCACTCACCTCGTGGGCGTCGCTGCCGGTCTCCGGTTTCGCTCCGACCGGATTCCTTGGACTCCTCACTCGCAGAAGCAGCACTTCCTGTGTCAGCCGGTGCACTTCCTGTGTCAACCGATCCACCTCCTTGTTCAAGAGCTCCACCTCCTGCGTTGGCTGAAGCGCTCCCTGGGATCGCGAGGCCTCGGGGGACGACGCCAGCGGATGCCGGAGGGCCGCTCGCCCCCCCGCGGGGCTCCCTCGCCTCCGAACGGCGCGGGGCGGTACAGTCCTGTCATCGTCAACACCCTCCTCTTCCTCCTCCTCGTCCTCCTCCTCATCCTCCTCATCCTCCTCGTGACAGCCCACATCATCCTCGTCGTCCTCCTCCTCCTCCTCGCCCAACAAATTCTGCCGGGTCTCTTTGTCTGCGGAGAGAAGCGATCAGAAAAATAACCCAATGCCTTTGTCATTAATCTTCACAATAATCACCATCAAGATATCGATATGAATTATAGTCCGTTGTCAATCCACTGCTGGATGGTCTTCACATGCCGTGGCAGTAACGGGGGTGGTTTGACCATACTTCACCGAGCTGCTCGGTTTCTGTTGGCAAACAGAGTAGGGTGCCCAGGAACGGTTCAGATGTCACTCTGTACGAATATTGGCCGAGGATGTTACAGATCTCTGTGATGTCATTCCAAACGAGCAGGCCATTGTGTGGCGGCGTCACAGTTCATATTTGCCAAATCCGAAAGATTACACCGCAAATAACTCAATCGGGATCACACACGGCAATGATAATAATCGTTTAGATTTGAAAGGAGCCCTTAAACAACGGATCTCAACACAACGTCACCCTCTGCTTGCGAAGTGACCGCAGATTGCGTCTGCCAAACGCAGTGGCGCCTTCCTCCGCAGGAGCGGTGGCGCCGGTCCCGAACGTTGCGAGGCAACGGGCAAGCTTCTCCTCTTCCCGCCCCTCGGTGCCCACCGCTCTGTACACCGCTCCGTACCCCGCTCGTCCTTCAAGATGCGCAGCGTCTGCTTAAGCTCCAGCGTCCGGGGCGGCGCCTGCACCAGGGTGAGTAGCCGGTCCTTCTCCTGCCCGTTCTCCACAAGCCTCTGCACCGCCCACGCAGAGGCAAAGGGCCCCCGTGTGGCCTTTAACAGAGCGTGCACACACGCGCGCACAGCCATCGCCACCGAACCCCGACATGCAGGGCCCCGCGGTAGGAACGGTGGTGGGGGAAGGCGCAATCTTGAGACGGGGTTGGTTGAATGTAGACGCTATACTCATTTGCTGACACAAATGTAATTGAGTCATTCAATAACATATTCTCTCACTGTTATTTATTCACTCACCCTTATAATCATACATTCATTTGCACACCCATTAATGCATTCGCTCATCTGCACACACACACTCGTACACGCATTCACTCATCGTTCCGTCTCCGCGAAAGACGCACGTGTATGATGGAGTCCTTCTCCTGCAGCACGGCATGGAGTCGTCCCAGTTCCACGTGCGTCAACGTCTCCCGGCCCGGATCCCCCTCCTTCACCCTCTCCGCGTCTCCCTCCCTCTCCGTCCACCGCTCTCCCCCGGCCTCTGCCAGCCGGCGCCGGAGCTGCTCCATCTCCCGCTGCTGGCGCGCCCGCTCGGCGCGCTCGGCCTACACACAACGGCAACGGGCGAGACCAAAAAGAAGAAGCCGTGACACATTTAGGCAGATGGCCGAGTGGCACAGAGGTCAGGGATGCCGAGCCGGTGCTGCCGAGTGCCTGGGTTCGACTGGGTTCTCAAGAACCAGGTTCCCAATAACCGGATTCTAAAGAGCCGTGAGTTAATGACCCAAACACCAATGACTGCACACAACGAAAAATAAACCCCATCACATTCAAGCCATTAGGCAATTAATCTGGCCAAATACGAGTTGAACGATCATGCGACGGACACGACTCTTGTCTGGCAGTGGGTGGGAGTGCCGCCCTCGACTTCGCCTCAGGACGCGACGGCGATAGTGCGATTGGGATAATCGTGGGGAATTCTCGTTCGGCTGAGAGCGGCGACATCGGTGGTGGCCCCTGCATTGATTGGGCGTGCCTGCGTCCCCCCCCCCTCGCTAGCAAGCGCGGGACCTAGCGAGCACGCAACGAAGCGAGCGAGCGAGCAGGAGGGGATCCTGACCTCCAGGCACTCCTCCTTGTCGCGCAGCTGCGCCAGCAGCTCGGCGAGCCGCCGGCCCTCGCGCGGCGCGTCGCCGCCTGGGCGCCCCCCCTCGGACAGCGCCTGCTCCAGCAGACGCTCCTTGTCGGCGAGGCGCTCGGTGAGACGGCGCACGAGTTCCTGCGCCCCCACCTCGGCCCGCTGCAGCAGGGCCTGGCGCGCCGCCTGGTGCATGTACACAGATACACACACACGGATACAAGGGCTCATAGATGACAGTCGCTGAATGGGTTTGCGTGAGTGTAGGCGTGTGTATCTGTGTGGATGTGTCTATGCCCAGTGGGTATCTGCTTGTATCGTTGTGTATGTACGTACGAGTGCGTGCGTATGTGCACGTACACGAGCGCGCGCGTACGGGCCGTGCGTGCGTATTTGTACGAGGGCGAGCGTGCAACCGTGCCAACGCGGGCGGCGTCGCACCTCCAGCTCGGTCTCGCGCTGCGCCAGCAAGGCGCGGGCCCGCTCCGCGTCCGCCAGCGAGCCGTCCAGCGCCTCCCCCGCCTCGTCGCGTGCGCGTCGCGTCTCCTTCAGCGCCGACGCCAGCCTCTGCAGCTCCGCGTCGCGCTCCCGCATCAGCTCGTCCAGACCCTGTTCGCGCCAGCGCCACCGCCGCGGTCAGGGAGCCGGCGTCGGTGACGGCGGTGGTGAGATGGTGACGATGACGACGGCGACAAGGTCGCGACGGGTGGAGACGACGTGAGGGAGCGCGTCCGCAGGCACGGACGAGAGGGTGAGCGGGCGGCCGAGTGGGTGAGCGGGTGAGAGGGTGGCCGAGTGGGTGAGCGGGTGGGTTGATGGGCGAGCGAGCGTATGGGTGGCGTCGCTTGCCTGGATCGTCTCGTCCTTGCCGGCGAGGAGGGCACGCAGGCGCTCCAGGTCGCGCGAGCGCTCCGCCAGCTCCCGCCGCAGCTCCACAATCTCCGCTTCCTTGTGCTGCAGGGCCGCGCTCCTCGCCTCGTCCGCTCTCTACGCGGCACACGGGCACCGGCGGACGTCACGGTTACCGCCGGGAAAGCACCACCTCCTGTCGACGGCCACGGTTAGCGACTCGTTGCCGCCCCCTTACCCCCCCATCCCCCGCCGCTCCCCCCCACCACCCCCCTGTTGTAAGCACTTGGTGATAAGTTGCTATTCCTCCATAAGATGTCATCACCTGGCATCGAGATTCCAGTTTTTAATTCATGATTTTTCTTTATCCTTGAGTGGGATGACGTAACCTTGCTGTAGCATATCTCAGAAATCTATTTAGTAAAATAAACATATGGTTTATAAATCGGTGGTATTGATTCACACTCCGAGTGTGTTTGTACACACGTGTGTGGGGAGCGTTGGCACAGCGATTAGCATGCTGTGCGACTAACCCGGCGACCTGAGTTTCAGTGACAAATATCCCTTCGGTCGACTCGAAATACCTGGCATGTGGCGTCCAAAACATTATAATTAGGAAGACAAAGGCGGCCGGGACGTGGTGCTGGCCAAACCACCCACTCATGCACTGTCAGCCTTCACAGGTGCTCGCGAGCAAGCCCTTGCCCCAACAATGAACGTGACCTACACAGGGGATCTTTGTCTGTGTGCACGTGCGCGAGCAAACAGGGAGCTCTGCACCTCCAGCAGCTGGTGCTGCTCGTTGAGTCGCTGCTGCAGGGCGGCGATGAGGGCGCCCTTCCCGTCGGGGAGCTGGTCCGAGCCTCGTAGGAGCTCCGTGTACTCCTGCACAACCGCACAACCGCAATCAAACGACCACACAAATCAAACAACCCGTGAAGGCTCCTGCCATAGCGCCACCGCTGCGGTGGGGACGCAAGGCCTTTGATGTTGCTCTCATTCTGGTTCTATGTCAGTTGTGCCTTGACATCGACACGTTTCCCTTCGGACATGTCAGAGCAAGCAGCGGTCCACCGTCTCCCCGTGCTACACAACGCCGGGAACTGGAAGGTACCGCCTTGTAACCACCTCCGCGTGTGGCCAAGTGACAAACCACATTTCTCACGCATGGTCACTGTCGACCGGGCTGGGACCATCCACTCGTTGCCCTCGGGTCACGCAGCAGAGACCGGTCCCTCGCCTCAATCAATCGGCGGTATCACCTTACCGTCTCCGACAAGGCCGTTAAGAACCGCGGCCGTACCTGCAGCAGGCGGTCGCGGTCGGCCAGGCTGTCGGTGAGCCTGCGCACCAGCAACTCGTGCGACGCCAAACGGTGCTCACAGTCGCGCCGGTGCGACTCGTGCTCCTGCACCAGCTCCAGTTCCCGCTCACGCCGCTCGCGCTTTGCATGCTCCAGCTCCGAGCGAAGCTCCTGGGAAGAGATGGCGATGCAGGGGGAGGAGGAAGAGGAGCGACGACGCTCGGTGAGAATGAGGGAACATGTGGCGTCGGTCCGCCCACGAGCTTTAATAGTTGCTCGGAGTATGTCACTCACTCATTCACGCAGGCACAGCCAGACAGCGGCTCACCTGCATGCCCCGCTCCGCGCGCTGGCGCTCCAGCATGGCGCCCTCCTTCTCTTCCTCGGCGGAATCCCTCTGCGCCGTGGCGTCAGCGAGGCGCTCATCGGCACGGCGCAGCGCCCGCTGGGCACGCTGTGTCTCGGTGAGCGAGCGCTGCGTGGCCGCGCGCAGCTCGCACAGCTCCTCTTCCTTCTGCGTAAGCAGCGCGTGCTGTTCCTCCGCTCCCTGCGGGGTCGGGGCCGAGGTCACGGGGTCAAAGGCCAGGGTAAGGCTCGGCTTGACGGTTTAATGGCATGGTGCAGGTTCAATTTGTAAAGCTTTCCGACTACGGTTGAAACCATTAACATCGGCTCCGTCCGTTTGTCGGTCGGTCAGTCTGTCCGTCCGACCGTCCATCTGTCTGTCTGTCCACGTGTCCGCACGTCCGACTGCCCGTAAACAGGGGGACACTATGAATCCACTATAAACACAAATAAAGTAGAGAGCTGTGTGGCTATTCGGGATACGACTTCTTGAAGACCGGCTACATGGGTGAGTCGCCCAAAACCAACCCGGGCACAACAGTTACATTACTCGGGCGATAATAATCCTAATTGCACCAAGAACTGTACCAAGTGTTTCGCCAACAATAACACGGCTGTTCATGCTGCTGCTAATGACGGTGCCGATGACTTGATGATAATTATGAAGATGATTGTGCTCTTATAACTACTCCTGCTGTTGTTGCAGACGGTGTTGCAAATTAAAATACTGCTGCTGATACTGCTGCCGCAGCTGATGCGAGAGTTGTGTACACTCGCTGAGTATGACGCACGTGGAACTTCTGCAGCTGGGCCTTGTGCGTGGCGTCACGCGCCTTCACCAGCGCCGCGTCGCGGTTCTCCAACTCCTCGCACAGCTCCGAGATCTGAAACAGCGGCAGCGACACCAGGATCGGCAACGGCAAAGACGCCAGCACCGGCGGTATGGGGATGGGATGGGCAGGGGCGGCGGCATCCGGCCCCGTCGGGGTGCGTGGTGGTGCGAGCGATGCTCGAGACACATGGGTGCGTGGGCATCGTGTTTGCTGTAAAGCGCTGACGCTGCGGTCGTGCGGTGCGCGTGTTGAGCGGCGTGCATTTAGGCCACACGGGGTGTGCGTGCCAGGTGTGGCCGCTGCCTGTTTCTTCGCGGTGTGTTTGAAGGTATGTGCGCGTGTCCGTGTGTGTGCACGTGTGTCTGGTGCATGTCTGTAAAGTTGGAAGTGTGGGGCTGTGATGTCTGAGCGAAGGGGGCCGCATGCGAGCACCGGGCGCATCACCGCACACCTCTTTGTCCTTGGCCTTCATGGCGAGCGAGAGGCCCTGGATGGCGCGGTCTCGCTTCAGCGCGTTCTGCTCCTGCGTTCGCAGCTCCGACGCCGTCTCCGCCAGCTTCTCCTGCAGCTCCTGCCGTGGCAGCAGAAGCAACTCCCTCAGATAGGGGGACCAGGCCTTCGTTTCTCACCTCGGTATTCTCCGGTTCACCAACCCCAATGGATACGGCTCTAGTTGAGGCCTTTTACATCTGTGAGTGTCTGTGTATGAGCATCTACACGAGTCTATTCAAGCCTATGTGGTTCTATACTAGTCGATCAGTCTCCATGCCAGTTTATGGGTCTTTTTGGAAGTGTACGGATTTTAATGAAAGTCTACAGGGTTTAACACGTAGGCTCTACAGGGTTCCATGCAAATCTATAGGTCTCCATTTGAATCTATGGGTCTCTATGTTAATCCTCACTGATAATATTGCCCGGGTCGTTGATAATCCAGAATATGTGGCAAACAACTTGTTGCCAAGGCCACCACATAGTCACCGATTTAAAGCAGCCCTGATGGTAGCCCAGCACCACAGTCCACCAGTTAACTTCTCACGCTATTGCTTGGCAGAACACAAATCTGGCCATCTCCCGACAGCAACGCCACTGGGGACTCTGCTGGTGACCTTGCGACCGTGTGACCGGCGGCGGACCCTGCAACGCACCTTGCCGGCACTCTCCAGCTGGCGCACGTGCTCCTGCAGGTCCCTCGCCTCCGCCTGCGCCTTCGCCAACGCGGCCGCCATCTCCCCGGCAGAGCGCTGAAGCCGCCCGGCCTCCTCCTCCCGCTCCTCGGTCATCTTCTGTGGAACGGCGATAATAATAATGACGACCTGGCCAAATATGTGTCTCAAGACCCTTCACCACCCGATAGCGCCAAATAAGTAAAAGTGTCATGCGGTGTGCAAATTTTAAACAAGGCGCCAATTATTTGGTCCAATCCTCGGAAAGTTAATGAACAATCCTCACAAGCAAATTTGTGATGTAATTTCAAGCGAACAGTTATAGAATTGATGTATGCACCCAAGCGTGCGAACACATGCATATGCAGGCACTCACGTTATGTACGGCCAGAAAGGCAAAATCACTTAGGTCACTGGGACCACAACACTCACACTCAACACGCAAACACACACAAACGCACGCACGTGCTCATGAGCACACGCGTGCACGCACGCCCAGGCACGCGCGCAAACGCCGCTCTTGACCCACATCGTTCGTTCAAATTAAACAACGACAGAAAGTGAGCAAGGAGACCGAGCGGGGAGGCAAGATTAGTGCCGTTTGGATAGGTTTTCTTAACGAGCTTCCTGGGAATGGCCCCGACGCATTTACGGCCCCATTAGGAGTTTCCCGTGCTCCCTCCGCTAGCCCCGCTAGACCCGGCTCTCCCTCTATCCGCGCGCACAGCTCTCATTTCGGTGATCCATCAGCCGGCACCGCACGTGCCGGGGCTTTACAAGCGTGCCGCCGCCACCACCACTCCCCACTCACTCACCCAACATTTAACAGGGGTCAGAGGTCGCATTCCCCGGGCCGCTAAGCTCCCCCAACCCGTCGACTGTGCTGCGACCCCACGGGGCTAGGGGGGTGCCACAGGTGTGTGGCATTTCCTGAGCCGGCGGTGGAGGTGACAGAGCGGGAGTGGCGCTACCTCCGCCACTGCCACCTCTGCCGCCGTCGTCGCTCGGGTTACGTACAAGCCGGATCAATTTTCCCCCCGGCCACTCCAAGTGACGGCAGTGCCCCCGCCCCCCGCCCCCCACCACTGGCGCTGGGAGTGGAGGTCCCTGGCTCGACTTCCCCTGAGCGGTGACGTGGCGGAGCGGTCGTGCGTTGGCCGCTTGCAGCAAAGGGTCGTGATGTGAGCCGCCCCTGGTTAACGCCACAGGCGTATTGTGTGTATACCAAGCGTAAAAACACACGCGCTCTCTGCGTCAGAGTAGACGTTAAAGATTCCGTGACATCACTCGTGCGCCGTGCCGGCGTGCCAGTCCAAATTTGCCAACTTTGAAAATTACACCGCAAATTACCGGACTGAGCCAAGCCAGCATCACTCCCTCCCAAATGTACCATGACTGCACATTATAGACGTATGTGAAACCGCTTTCCTGATGAAAGCCTTGCGCTATAAATGAGAAAATTTCAAGTGATTTTTTACATTGAGGTGGTGCTCATCCCCCTGCTCAGAGCCCTGAGAGCCAGGGATGGAAAATGAAGACCACCACTGTTGATTTCCTCAGTGGTGCTCATTTTGTCAACCCCAAAACAGGATTTGAACTCGCAACCTTCTCACTACGAGCCGTTGCTCTCGCACTGGGCCACCAATACGAACCGGGCGAATACCGAACTGGCCAATGATTTCATGCCATCGCGACCTCCCGTGACTCCGCCGTACCTTGCACTGGAAGGGCAAATACTCTTCACAGAGGTCATCAATCAGCTCCTCGTAGAGGCTACACCGGTCGTCATCGTCGTCGTCATTGTCGTCAGCGCCCAGCCGGTGAAAGCACGGCGGGGGCACGGAGGGGGGGGCCGGAGATGGTGTGTACTTGGGGGCATTCGGCACGGGGGGACTGCCCCTCGTGGCGGGAACGATGGTGGGCAGCCGCACCAGCACTGGCAGCCGGCTCCCGACGGCGCCACGCACCGGCCTGAATCCGATGTCCCTCATGGCACGCAGCACCTCTGAGAGGGGACAGGGCCCGGGGTCCGGGTTTTCCGCCAGGGACAAAGGAGCCTGCGTCGAGTTGACTAAGTCGCGGCACAAGCAGCGACTGCTGAAGGTGGTCGAGTGGTGCTCCCCCTGCAGCAAGGGGCACCTATGAGAGGGGATCGCCCCATCGGGCACCAGCTCCCCAGCAGATGAGGCCTTCGATAGGTCCGTGGAATTCAGAAAACTACCATCGTCTCGGCAAAAAGGCGATTCTTCCTGATCCGCCACGGCGAGAAACGGCGCCACCTCGCTGCCGGCGCCGTCACTGCACACGCTCGCAGAGACTAGCAGAGACGCTGAGCAGCAATCCTCGGTGTCGTCTTCCTCGCCGCTCGGTGAAACGGCACCGTTGAATGTTGCGGCGGCACCGACGTTGGTTCCGTGCTGCAGCCGGCGTGGCACGCCGCACACCGACTCGTAGCCCCAGTCTGGCACGCGCAGTCCCGAGCAGCAGGCGCAGCGCCGGCCACGGCACGGCGGCCCGTCGGAGGTGTCGGGTCCCGGCTCCGCCCAGCACTCGAACGCCGACAGCTCCAGGTCGGCACGGAGCAGCGCGTCGTAGCGGGCGTCCGCCAGCGCCACGTCGTCACCGATGGTGCCGTCGATGGGGCCCTGCGTGCGGCCGTAAAGGTGCAGCAGGCACTGCACCAGCTGCTCCTTTTCACGCAGCAGACGGCGCAGGTGCTGCAGGGACAGCGCTTGCACGCGCGCCCCCACCGCGTCGTAGCGGTACACGCGCTCTAGCATGAAGGCGCACTTGGAGCAGGCGAAGGGCGAGGCGCCATCGCCGGGCCGCACCGGGCAACGCGTCACGTGCGCCAGCGCCACGTGCAGCTCCGGGCGGCGCGGGGAGGCCGCGGGGGATCCGGGGGGGCCGGGCGAGGAGGGGGGGCGGCCTGGTGGGACGTGAGGACCCCGGAACAGCCATCGCCGCTGCTTGCCTTGCAGCTTGCGCCCGCACACGCGGCATGAGCCGATCGGCGCCATGGCACGCACGGCCGACGGGAAGCGTCAGCCAAATTGGTCCCAGGCAAGACGACGAACGTAGGAGATCCGACCTACGCACCCGTGCAGCCGTTAACCTGCACCGGCAGCTCAGTCGCTCGTTCGCTGACACGCGCACCTCTCATCTACCCGGCTGGCAACACCGTCCACGTGGTAACCGCTGGGCAGTGAGTTGGGTGTCGTGGTTGATCCACCCGGGATGTTGTCACTTGGTGCAAAATTAATCCTTTAGCGTGAGGGGTCGTTGTTTAGAACGCCAGTTGGCCACACCCCCTTCTCCCGCTCGCGTGAAGTCCCCACCCCTTGCCACGTTTATAATTAACACAAATTAACACATCAAAGGAGACACCTGGCTCCCACGAAGCGCGCGCATTGGGAATGCCGCGAGCCTCCTCGTTACACAACCGCTAACGAGGCTTCCTAAATGAGGCGCCCGCGGAGAAACGCGGCAAATTGGCGACTCGTGATGAGGTGGCGCAGGAATCATCCCTCTCCACGTCACCCGGCGACTCCCGTCTTCACGGCGCCGCTCAACAACGCATGCCCCGGTAGTGACGGCACCACAATGAGATCCGGGCTTGCGCCTTTGAGTCCGCTCCGTCGAGTTCCTCTAACACCGAGCTGCGCCGGACAGCGCCGGCAAATTTAGGGTTCAGGCCGACGCAACTTCCCTTGGGTTTGACTCCACACGGCGGCCCCCAGCAGCTCCCACTTGTCCGCTGAGCTCCCCGCACAGTCCCGCTTGTCGCGCTGAGCCAACCCGGCTCATGACATCGCTGCAGGTGCAGCTCGTGTTCCTAATCCAACAGCCCCGTGTCAACCGTCGTCTTGGGGCGGTGAGGGGAGCGGTGGCAGCCCGGCGAGAAGAGATCCGGTGAATCCTCCTAGCAACGGTGGTGATTCAGGCCCGGTGACAACGCAGGTCGCTGTCCTCGTTGCCCTAAGCGCTTGCGAACCGACTCCAGCTTGAACCCACACTCATTACGAGTGGACAGGACGAGGTGGTGGTGGTGGTGGTGGTGGAGACAGTGGCGGTAATTACCTCCTCCTCCTCTTCCCTCACTCTTCCTCTCCCCCTCAGCTGGCGCTTCTTTTAGCAACACCCGGATCTTGGTGATCAGTGCCGCTCGGCGCAGATTGCGGTGCCACTGCAGGTTATCGGGCAGTGGTGATATCGCCAGATGCAGTACCACGTGACACCGTGACACGCACACACACTGCGTCCTCTACCACCTGACGTACCACGTGGTTAGCTACCGCCTGGCACGACAAGGTGGCCACAGGGCGCACCGGCTCACAGCCCTGGCGGGCCGGTACAGTGAGCTGCTCTGCGCCACTGTAGAAAAACGGCCAGCACTGTGATGTGGCAGCAGCAGCAGCTCGTGTTCTCTGTCCCCTCCACTCACACCCCTCCCCTCCCTCCACGGACCCAACCATTTCCCAGCAAAGGGGAAGCGTAGTGTGAGTGACACCGCTGTAAGAGCAAGGAGCAGACTCGGCTAATGCTGATGCGGAGCAAGGGGTAACAATCGGAGGAAAATGCATCACGCCAGAAATGCGCAGCGGCTTTGTTTGCCGACTGAATCCGATGTTCAACGACCGGGCTCGGTCTCGCCGTTCCCGCCTCTCTCGCAGGACTTGGTACTGGCCATTGTGTTCCCAGAAAGGCGGAGTCATCGGGGCCATTTTAGCGGACCTGCCAGGCGAGCTGGACGTGCGGAGTGCTCGCTCGCTCTCCCCCCCCCCATGCCGTTAGCCCCTCCAACCGGCCAACCTGTTAGCAGCGGCGTGCGGTGACACGGAGGCGCTGGTATAAAATCCATCCGTCAGGTCACGACCCCCCCACTTTACTCCGGCACGGATGCACACGAATCAGTTCCGAAGGAGCCACCGTCAAAACCAAAATCCACAGTGCTGTCCAAAATTCCGCATACCAGCGCCAGCAGCGGCAACGCCCGGCAAACAAAATTCTAAAATTCCCCCAATCACCCAAAAAACACCCTGGATAGGTATCCGATCTCGTTAGATTTCACTAGCTTACCACGCTTCGGTCTGGTTAATACGTGGATGAGAGACTGCCGAGGGATACCAGACATCGCAGGCTAGGGCAGCAAAGTGGCCACATGATGGCAGTAGAGCAATGGATTCTTAAATCTATCTGTGTGGAGGTTTGAGAGTAACAATGCTGCGTTGGGTTTGCTCCCATACGAGGCCAAAAACTCAAAACTTTTAAGAAAGGAATCTTGAGACGCAGTCTTTCCTAGAAATAGAAAAGGAATAATCATTCTCACCCCTTTATTAATCCAGTGCTGGATTAAGTCTTCCAATGCTTTGTCGTCATGACATATGTTTGACCATACGTCACCGTGCTGGTGAACACATGGCATTACAAGTGCAATGTTTTCATTATTTAAGACACTCAGTGTATCTACCCGGAGGTCATGGCACATCGTCTCTCTGCCTTTCACCACTTCCTGTTTCGTATTGACGCCGATCTCCAAACGTCCTCACCACGAGCATCGGCAACTCCAGCACCCACCCCCCTCACGAACACTCAAAGGGATGGAGGAGTGGGGGGAGCAGAGGATGGGCGCCACGACCTTGCCAGGGTGTGCTGACCAGCACCCCCCAGAAAGGGATGAAGTAACTCGCCCCCCTACACGGTGTGACTTACGATCCGATTTACAAATTGATTATATTGTTTGGCTCACGTGGGACTGCATTCTGCCACTGTATGAATTCAGAGCATTGTTATTGCTGCTGCTGCTGCTGCTGTTGTTGTTGCTGCTGCTGCTGCTGTTGTTGTTGTTGCTGCTGTTATTGCTGCTGCTGCTGTTGTTGTTGCTGCTGCTGTTGTTGTTGTGATGTGGAGAATCCATGCCGGCTGCCAGGTTGCCATGAACCAATCGTTCGTGAATTAATTATTCAATAAGAGTTCCAAGGTTCTTTTCAGGAGGGTCCTGCAAGGAGATGATTTTCTAATTCCTCTTCATCATCACCAGCCATGCTCTATCCACTGCTGGACGAACGCCTCACTCCCCCCCCCAAGCCGTCGCCATCTCTCACAGTTTCCATCCGGCACCCACACGCGAGACGATTTCACCAGAGCGCCGTCTCCCCGGTATGCGTACTCCCGGGCACGTTCCCACCCTTGGACGCCGCTCCATTGCGAGTCTCGCCTGCCATGGCCATCGTCCCTTCTAGCGATGACGTGTCCTGCGCGAGGCCGCTTATGTTCCTAACAGTCAACGTTATGTCTCCATATGACTCATGTTCTCCAATTCCATGTGTTCCTCTTTCTGTGCCCCCTCCGCCACGCATCCACAGATGCCAACCGAGACAAGTGACCTACACCCATACTTCACCACGACCGCATCAAACATGCAAAGCCATCAGCCCCGAGAACAGAACGATAAACACTACAAGCTGGGTGAGCCAGTCCACTCACCACGTCAGATTGCGTCGACGGTGGTTGGCACAGGAGTTGGCTCGCTGGGATGTGAACCCAGCGATGACCTGAGAATGATTCCCGGACGCGGCTAACATTGGCGATGTCTGAACAAACCGGCACCGTCCAGCATGGCGATGTATGGCCAAACAACCCACATTACGGCCAAAGGCGTGGGTAGGCATTCATCCAGCAGTGGATTGACAAAGGGCAGTAATCCGCTATTAATTCTACTGTAGATAGATATGTGCGTACAGTAGCATACGGATGCACGAGTTGAGCGCTCATGTTCTAACACCCACGTGCTCGCGTTCTAACACCCACGCGTTGTAACGAAATTGCATCCGCCACACTGGCGTGCAGTGTAACGCCACATGTGTTTTACACACTGGAATGCTCATGTGACACTATTCCGCTGGCTGTCCTGCCCAAAAACCCACACACATCTGGGTATTGGTGCTGGCAAGCTCTCCGATGACATTCAAAGCAATTGTCTTTTGTAGTTTGTGTAAATGTGTGAAGTGTTCTTGGATGGCCACACGGATGGGTGTCATCTCATGTCAATAGCGATGACGGGCCTATCGACTCCACCAACAAAAAGTCCTTTATCCAGGAAGACCTCAGTGGGTCTGTTAATTTATTGTTTGTTAAAATATGTCCCCTGGAATATCCCATGAGATGGACGGACATCTGGTTTGCAAGGGCAACCCCGGGGTCGATGGACACACACGTAACCAACACATCATGACTCCTGCACACAAACGTTTTAAATCCACAACTTGCACTTTTCAGAAGAACATTAGGAGGTTTGGTCAATTCCCGGCCACACTGGTAAAATAACCAACTCAGCTCCGTTAATAACGAAAATTCACCGGGTACCTAAATGTGGAAACCACCACGCATGGCCTCATGCGGCGGATAAGCAGATTAGCGGATAAGTCCCGCAACAGGAAGGTGCGCACTTGTGCGTTCTTGGAATTAGCGGCTGAATCACCGAGCCGAAACGTCGCATTCGATCAAGTTCATCGCCGCCGGAGGAAGCGAGTGCCGGCACCACGCACAACCTGAGGCGGAGTCCACGCCCGGGTAGAGCGGGAGGAACCGCGGCCGCCATAGCAACGGTCCTAGCAACACAACGACCCCAGTAACGACCCCAGAGATAGAACGCCAAACACGGCCACCGGACCCTCCGGCCACCGCAAAGCGCGAGCCGCGAGCGGGATTACGTTACTGGCACGAGCGAGCGTTTGACACCTTGGCTTAGCCGACTTGGAGGCTCAGCGGTATAGTAAGCGGCTCGCAAGCAGAGGGTTGTGACATCAAAACCTGGTTTGGGGGTTAATCAGCCAATCATATATATGGGGTCGATAAAATCGGTACCACTTTACAGTGAAGTCAACAGTGGTTGTCATATGGATAGACGCCTCCGTCACAGGAAAACTGGAATTTCCACCACTGGCTCTGCAGGGCTGTCAACAGGAGATGAGCACCAATGCCTCAATGCTCGTTTGAACAGCAGATCACTCTGACTGTAAGCAGATTGGTATCAACAAGTTAATTGTCAGAGAAAACGTTCGTTACAGGAGACGTATCTTTTTCTGCTTTATTTCTATTTGTTTTGCTTTTGTCAATTTTCGTGATGCAGGTCACCCTCGCAAATGAGACTCCTATCTTGGTCTCTTGAGTTGGTTAAAGAAAATAAACGTGGACTTGGACTTCCCGTGAAAGTCCACCGAGCCTAAAGGTCTCGTCTATAAAGCGAGATCTGGGCCCTTAGAGCCACACAGTGCACATCGTAAACCAGCAGTCACGGCAACTCACGACAACAAAGAACATCAACAATCAAGACAGTTTGAATATTTTTCAACCAAAGCATTAATTCCAATATGATGCACTGTAGCCATATAGGCTGTAGGAGAATAGCTCAACGTAGAGGTGAAGCCCTACTGACACTCCATTGCTGGATGGGGGTCTCGACACGCTGTGTGGGTTGTCGGGGTTTACGCGACCGGACCCCTGTTATAGTTTCCAGCTCTTTCTGAATCCAATGCTGGATGAAGGCCTCGTCCACGTTGTGTCGGTCACAGGGGGTTGTCTTTGACCATACCTCACCATGCTGGTCAGTACCAATCGGTGAAGGAACCTAATACCAGTCCAGATACCGCTCGACAACTGATAGCCGTGATTTGGAAATAAAACTCGGGTCGATAACCATTGCATCACCACTCCACAATGACAATTATATTTACGCCAATTAACATGCACACCTGGCCAATGAGTTTTCACCTTGTGAAATAAAATACAACTGATACGAGAACGTGCCGACACGGCGCTCCCATCGCACACAGGAATCACAAGCCCTGAAGCTCCGTGCGCTGATAATCACGCACGAGTGTACCACCCGGGAGAAAGAGAACCGCGCCGTAAACAATGGCCACAGCACGGAAATAACCAATGGGCAGTCACACACACGCACGTACTCGTGCAGGCACACGTGTAGGGTCGGGGCTGGGGATGCGTACGCGAGGGCCTTAAGTGCGTGCGAGGCTCCTCCGAGGGGCCCTGGAGTGCACTCTCACACTCGTACAGTGGCCACTGCAGACTCGCCCTGGGGGAGTTGCGGAGCCAAATAGAGTGGCAGCGTCCGGAGGGGATGGCGTCTCGTCCTGATGTGGCTTTTCACTCCCTCCCTCCATCGATTCATCCCCCCCACCTCTGTCCCATCTCTCTCACCCACCTCCCTCCCATCTCCCTGGTAACTGGTGAGAAGTCACTGATAATTATAATAACTCTGCTCTGAAAAAGTGTCTCTCGTGCTAATCTACACAGGTGGTTCTGAGCCAGAAGTGCAACATTCCACATTCCTCTGGCAAGGTTTAACTCTGATGTTTTTACAGCTATTCCAATGCTCCAGCACATTTCTGCAATGAGTACAACGCTCTCACACAACGATTCAGGTAGTAGCCTAAGGGCGGGGTCCACATGGGAGGACCGTATCCACTGAGGAGGAGTTACAGGACCCACAGGCACCCCCAAGCGCCTGCTGCCTCAGCGTGGCTGTTGGTACTATTAGTCACCTGCCACCTACTGCAGCTTACCGATGACCCAGATACTTCCGCACCCAGCACACCACGTCCAGTACACCTCTCGCTTTGGGCGGTGGCTACTAATAGTTATGCGCCGCTTACGCCAGTTAACTAGCGACCCGGAATAAATATTCGGTGAGACACTAAGTCCTGGCCGCAACCCCACAACCCAGCGGGGGGCGGCGGCGGCGACGGAGAGACGGCGTCGTAGTCATGGTTTTGAGCGGCGGCTGTGGCGACGCAGCGCTGGAACCATTTACCCAAACAAACCGGGCAATCGCCAGAATAAATAGCGCCCAGCCAGCGCCACGGCTCCCAGCACAGCGGGGCCTCATTCATCTCCCACAAATTCCTTCCCCAAGCGATTCCAGATGTGCCCCGTTCGTCGCCGCTCCAACGACCACCACCCCCACCCCTCGCTTCTCTGCTTCAACGTCGCTTCTCCGCTTCTCTGCATCACAGCTGAGTGGAAGCGTTCGGCGGTTCGGCCCATGGTCGGGACATCGAGCGGAACGACCCAAAAGCACGACGGAGAGCCATGCGGCACGGTCGCGAAACCCGACGCAGTGGCAAGACGGAGCGCGCGGAGACGCTCCGAGCACGCGGGGCGAAACGTCGGACGTCGCGCCGAACATCACGCGTACAGTTGCAGGGACGCTCCCGCGTGCTCCATCTTTCTCCCACCGCCACCCCCAGTTACTGCGAACATGGCCATTATGCGCAGCCTAAGCGGGCTTAAAGTGGAAGTGGATCTAGAGTCTAGAGGGACCGGCCAGCATAATGTTGTTATTATTATTTTAGGAAACGACTGCTGAGCAGAGATTTATTTACGGTACGCGGACCGTACGCGCTAAGCGGCCGCGTTAATGGAAGCCACGTTTCTTACCTTAATCACTTCTTGCTGCTGCTGATTCTCGACCTTCTCCCGCTGAAGGTCCTTTATGAGCGCCTACAACAAACCGCCACACGGGGGTCAGAGCGAAGGGTCAACGCGCGAGGTGAAATATAACAGAAGCAGCGCCGTAGTGACACTCATTTGTACCTCACAGCAACAAGGGCCCCGGTTTGATTCCCGACTTTGTGTGAACACCTTTCTGTGTGCAGTGTGCATGCTCTCCCCCTGTTGTGCATGGGTTTCCTTCATCCAGCAGTGGATTCATCCAGAAAAAAAGTCTCGGTGATTTGCGCACTTGGCTACGTACGGTGTGAAAGAAGATAAACATACATACGTTTAAGTGGTAATCATCTTCTATTTCCAGCCCCTAAGCTAGTAGTGGGAATTCCACATTCCTATGCCGAGGACGAGTCTACCCACAGGATAACCAATGTTGATCTTTCCCACAAAAGAGGACTAATTTTATCGACTCCGGAGGAATGAGATGATGGGCCGAACCAACTCCCCCAGCCAGGAATTACATTTTCAAGCTTCTGATTGTGAGCCGCCCACACCTACCTGAGACGCCTGGCCGGATGGAGTGTAATCTGTAACGCATGGGGCTAAAGCGTGGAAAAGTAGGCCAAGTACCCTCGAAAGGGGCTCTCAGCCAGACCTCCCTCTCGTGGAGGCCCTTCTGCCAGCAGTGGCGTGAGCGAGCTATTGCAGGGCTACACCTCTACCTTGAGCGTGTACAGGGTTACCCCACAGGTTGCACCACGGCTGCGCGAGTGCCTTGCCATGGCGCGCAGGCTGCGGGGGTTCTCATTCTCGTCCCAGCACTAACCAGGTTAAAACCTGCTTAGCTTCAGACATCCGACGAGATCAGGTACAATGCCGGGTGACTGGTCACAGGCATTGATCGTGGCTACGAGGACCCAAGCTTCCCCACTAGGGGGCGCAATCTGCCAAGAGCGCCCACTATCTGATAAGGGATGCCCCTCCCTTGCAACAACGTGGGCTCCGTCCCAATTCAGCGAAACGTCTTTATTTAACCCTAACCGTCCCGCCGCCCGCTACCAAACGCTCAAAATAAAAACCCAAATGTTCTCTACCCTGGAGAGCCTCGCCGGGTCACGGGACCCACTCGGGAGGGCCCTGCTGGGTTGGGGCCGTGTCGCGGTGATGGTCGGCGCGCCCGACTTGCGACCGAGGTCGCCGGTTCGGTTCAAGCTCCCGGTGCGGCAGTTGAAACAACGGTGTAAGTTTCTTAAATTGCCCCTCCCGCGTCTGTCTGCCCAGCAGTACATTGTATACATGGGTTCACCAAGGTTGACCGATCCGCAGGTCGCGTGTGGGTGGGGTAAAGTGTGGGTAGGCACACCTCTTCTAAGATGTCTGGGCCAGCGTGGAATAGTTGACCAAAAAACACTCCAGAGCGGCTCTCTAAAGCTTCCTGTTGTGGAGACGCAATCCTGAACGCGTGTGAAACCATGTCGCAATCATCGTCCCCTCTAGAACTCGACTACAACAATGAATCTCAGTTCACGAATGCACGTGGGATGATGAAACAAGTCGCTTATGAATTGCGCAACTGCTCGCAAGCTTACAGAGATGTGCAAGCGCAGGCCCACAATGCATCAGAGCAATGCATTTGTGGGCGCGCGCTGGGCCCAGCCCGACGACAGCGACGGCACTTACATCGCTGGTAGCACGGTTTTCCTGCAGCGTCCTTTTCAGCTTCTCGACGCGCATCCATGGGCTGGGCGGCCCCGACCCCCAGCCCTCCGACGAGCCATCGTCTCCCTCCGCTAGCGACGGGGGGCCCTCGCTCGCCCGGCCACCCCTCTCCTCGGTAGCGCCGGCTCGCTCGGGACTGACGGTGCCCGCCATGCGGGATGAGGACAAAGAGCCAACGCGTAAAAATGTCAATAACAAATTTGTTTAAAATGCACGCAATTTACAGGACCAACAATTGACTGTAAACCCCAGGGCACGGGACGGCTCCCCACAAGGCTAACTTCACCAGGGCCAAGGACACTGGTCTAAAAACCAGACGTGGCCAACTACTTCAACTTGTACAAAGTTCAACATACATACATAATGGTTCCACTTGTGTACCCAGGAAGGCCTCAGCTGAGTCTCAAGACCCTTTTTCAAGAGGGTCCTGGCAAGTTTTTGTAGTCGGGGAAAATTTAGCTGCGGTGGGTGTAATCCCAATTGAGTGATTTTCAGGGAATTTCTGAGCAGTGGGATGTTTTGGTCCAATACAACCCAGGCCCGTATTAACGTTTAGGCATCCTGTGTTCAGGCATGCTATGATGAGTGCTATATGAGAATGTATTATGGACAGGTGTTCTCTATGGGTAATGCTCTGTGACAGGGTACCATGGTACACACACACACCTGTCATTAGGCCCGACCGCCACGGACCTCCTTCCTGTATGGGCCTCACGCCCGTGTGCTAGCTGCTGGAGCTGTTGCTGCTGTTGTCCCTGCGGCTGGTACGGCGGTGGTGACAATGAGGACTGCTGCTGCAGCTGCAACTGTTGCAGCTGCTGCTGGTGCGATGCACGGAGCTCCCCGAGCTCAGCCTCCAGCTCCAGGCCGCGCTCCCTCTCCGCTTGCGCCAGCCTGGCCATGTGGCCCAGCTCCTCCCGGCCCTGCTCCAACTCCTGGTACCGACAGAACACGTAGAGCCACGACTCGCTCACCACGCGGTGACCCCAATCCACGGCAGCATCTACGTTTGATCACATCTCAATGTGGCCGGGTTTCTTTAAGGCAAGGCCCAACAAGCAATGCAACTTTTTAACTTAAATTTCGTTTATACTTGATCATCTTTACGACAGTTACAGTGGCCCGCCTGTCATAGGCAGAGGGACACTGACAGGCGGACAGAGCTGTTGCATAAACGCTGGTGCGTACCTCCTGCAGCTTGCGCAGCTGCCCGTGCAGCTGCTGCATCTCCTGACGCGCCTGCTGATGCAATCGCGAGATCTCTGCCTCTCTGCTCCCAGCCAACGTCTCCACCGCGTTGCTGGGGTTTAGGTCGGGCGTTTGGGAGGGGGCAACACAAGGATAGCGATCAGCGTCCGAGCCACAGGGGGGGTTGGGGGGGCGGTAGTAACCATGGACAGGAAGCGACTGGACAGCTCACAACACTACCACTGCACCGGAGACAAGGAACCTACATTTAACGTAATAGGACAACACAGGATAAACTGGGATATAATCTATAGTAAGTCGTAAATAATTTGTATTTTTTTGCGGAAAAATACAAATTTTTGTAGTTGTTAATGTCTGATCATAGATAAAAACTGTAAACAATCATATCAGGTGCATTGTTATATTTCTTGAAAACTTTTACCTGACAAAGACAGGCTTTATGAATAAGTAAATCATAATTCATACAATCACCATAGGGATGAGCGGCGGAGTGATCGGTACTTGCAGAGTCGTCGTCTCATTCACATGGCTGTTAAACAGCAGCTGTTTGGGATGTTGTCGTAATGTAGCCAATCAGTTGCTTTATCTGCCGAGTGGTAATGCAGTACCTGGCCTGCACTCTCTCTGTATTGTCCCCAAGTGGCAGCCCTCAAAGGGTTCTTCCCACCGGCACCAGCAATAACCCCCCCCCCCCCAATCCACCCCGAGCGACGGCCCAGCCGCGAGCGCCCCGGCGCAGCTTAATAGCCGACCCCGTGGCAGCCGGCACCCGGGAGGCCATGCCGGCAGGACGCTATGGGTCACGGGGGGGCCCGCCGGCCCGGATGGCCCACCCGGCAACCGTCCGCCGGTCTGTCGGCGCGTTCCAGGTAATCGTTCGTTATTCCCGCTCGAGGTTGTCGGGCGAACAAAGAATAATAAATGTTAAGATATTAATTGCTCACTAAGGAAAAACACGGATGACCTCTGAGCTAATTGCTGCCACGTGTTGTTGTGGTTGGCGCTCGGCGCCTGTCTCGTGGCGCGTGCCGGTGTATTGTAGCAGAAGAGCCGTGACTGCGGTGGGGATTACGGAGCAGAGCGCTGCCCCAACCAGGGCAGTGCTGCCCTTAACATTTGCCTGCGTGTGCATGTGCGTGCCTGAGCACCTGAATGTGTGTGCAAGAGTGTGTGCGTGTGTGTATCTGTCATTCTTAATACGGGCTAGAGAGGAGACGGGCTGACGCGGCACAGGAGCATATAGAGCTGAGTGGACTTCCGATGACCGATACCAGCGGTGTCAAGTTCGGCCTCTGTGGAGGAGGCTCGTAAAGGACACTACTGAGCAGTTGGAGCCAGTTGCCCTCCTGCAACAATGGAGGGCAAAGTAGTGATGCTCACAACAACGAGCAGAATGTCGGGTGGCTAAAACGCAGAAAGTTGTAACAGTAGGGAGCACAGATGGTGCAACTGGCAGTCATCTCAATCAGTTAACCCATGGCACCTGGGTCTGTCCCGTGACCTCCTGCCAGCAAGCCTTCGACACTTCACATGGCCTCAAGGTGTACCTAGCGTGGCACAAGCGTTGTGGTGACGTCACCGCAGTGGCCAATGGCGGCTGTTGTAGTGTGGGGAATCACAGTGCGTTGGTTAGCCATGTCAGCCTTCATAGGCGCTCGCTAAGAACACTTACACCAACCGCCTGTGTAGGCTACACGAATAATGTTTGTGTCTGTGTACGCACGTGTATGTACGTGTGTGTGTGCGAGACATACGAGGCCTTGACGAGCAGATTCTGCTTCTCCCTTAGGTCTCTCTTGAGGCTCTCCACCTCCACCTTGAGCTCGATGTTCTGTAGTAAGGACAATGACAAAGATCCCCCGTATAGCCTTTAACAGACTGTTGGGGAAAGTGCTGTTAGCAAGCACCTATGAAGGCCGTGACGGGACACGAGGGGGTGGGTGGCAAGCACCACATCCAACCGCCTTTGTCTCCCCAGTGCTGACGTTCACACAGTACTAAGTGCTAATTTCAGGCTGAGTTGACCTTAGGGTGCCAAATATTCGTCACTGTTGTTCGTGGGCAGGACTCGAACACGGGTCACTGGGTTCAGAGTGGAGTATACCAACCACACCCCCTGGCACAGACACACACACAGCCTATGCTCACGCGTATACAGTCAACCATACGACAACGAAGACCACGCACATTGGAAAGCAGTGCAGAATCCATGCATGTGCATGATTTTCATTCCTGGCTTTTGAGGCGATGGGGAAGGGGGCAGAGGGACAAACAAGAGGGAATAAGCCCACACATCCGCCCATAGCAACAAGCATCAATCTATAGCAACGAGCAACGATCCATGCCAGGCCATAGCCTGGACTGGCAAAGGCTTGGGTCGTGTTGCCAAGAAACCGTGGAAACACAGCACGACCGGTCGTGGCAATGACGACAGAAAGGCAGCCACGGGTGCTGGCACGGCCGGATGTTGCCAGAGCGGCAGCACAAGCCTCACCGTCCGGTAGACATCTTCCGTGGCGCCATCGCAGCCTTCCTGCACGCGTTCTTCCAGGAAGTAGATGCGCAGCTTCAGGCTGAAGTTCTCCTTCTTTAGCTCCGCTATTTGCTGCACGGGGAAAAGACCGACGGATGCAGGAGGCGGTGGGGGGGGGGATGGGGGAGAGACGCCGGTGGTGAGAGGCGGCGGAACCAACGCCTGGGCACCAACGCCACCCCTCACCTCATCTGAACTCACGAAACATCATCCCTTACCCTTATGTGGGCCCCAACTATCACCTCTCCAACATCATCCATGACCCGTCATGGGCCCTAAGAATGCCTCCTCACCCTCCCTATGCCCCAAGGACCAATCCTCCTTCTTTTGTGGCTCATAAAAGCAGGGGTTACAAGCTCAGTCCAACAACCAATATGTAACAATGGCTCGTTAGAATGATTATCATGAGCAGGAACAAACTTGATAACCCACAGGTATATTCAAGCTTGTGCTGTAAACATTTCCAGTCGAAACTAGTATGAGCTATTTTCAAATATACGGGGGTTATAATGTGTTTCCAGCCAGTGACCCGAATTCAGCTATCGGCCAAGGCTAACATGAGTAGTGGCGAAGTATGGTCACGCAATTTGTACAACCGACACGGAGTGGGAAGGCAATGATCCAACAGTGGATTGAAAAAGGGCTGTGCATCTAAAATTAATCCAGGACACCCCTCAATTTGCAAGATCGCCGGGACGGGAGTGAACGGTTTCGATCGTCGATAAACCACTCGCGTCCTTTCCCCCGCTGACGTCACGCAAACCGATCTAAGACAAAAGCAGCGGGGTCCGCGTGCTTGAGCCGGCACGGTGAAAGTTCCGGATCGGAAGTTTCTCATCCGGCAGTGTCCGGTCGTGAGGGGCACGGCAATCAACCGCTCCTACACCCTCCTCTTCCCGCCACAACCACCGCCGCTATCATTATCATTTCCGCCACCATCAGCAGCGCAACCAATACCACCACTCCATACTCCTGCCACCACCACCGCAGCCACCATCCTCATTTCCAAAACTACCAGCACCATCATCGTGGCTACCAACACCACCACTTCCTCCTCCTGCCACCACCACAATCGCACCCCCTACCCCGTTTCTCTGTCACCACCGCCACCACCTCCTCGTGCCACCACCACGGCCCCCACCCCTTTCGCCTGCCACCACCGCAGCCGCCGCCCAGCACGGAAGGACAAACCGTATCCGCAAATACCGCAGGGTGGGGGGTGCACTTGGGGAGGGGGACATTTATTAATAGGGACGGACGAAACTCAACCGGGCAGTGGCAGGTGCATAACCTCTCCCTGCGGCTCGCGTTGTGCCGATACGGCGCGGCGGTGAAGCCGGGACGCTTGGAGCCGGCCTCAGCGCGCAGTTGGCGTTTTGGCAGCTGAATAACGGCACGGCACGCCGGAGACCCGTACGCGCGCGCCATTTCAACCATCAGTGGTGGCGCCGTCAAAAGAATTTCAATAATTTCCCCCATACTCAAACGAGCTCGGTCTGGCGCCGATCTCTGGCACCGGCACTAAACCGGCGGTGAAAATTCCACATTCCTATGGCTGCGGCCTGGCCACAGCCCAGAGCAGGCGCGGCTGAGACGGTGCAAACGAGGGCCGGGCGGCGGCAGCGGTGACCCGGTCGCCACTCCGTGAAACCTGAGCTGCACGGCATCCTGGGAGCAGCTGCCCGGGGAGAGCTCTTAGCCGCATCAATTATGTACGTGGTAAGAGACACCAGCACGGAGCGTGTCGGGGGACAGGAGGTGAGGGCGCTGGCTCGGAGGCAGCAATGTGACGGTGGGTGATGCGGAGTTAACAGAGGGAGATCTTTATTTATTTTAGTTTCCTTAGCCAGGTGAAAACTCAAGAGACCACGATGAGTCGCAAGAGTGACCTGTTGTGTGTATCGTGATGGTGGGTCACGGGGAGTTTTTGTGGTGGTCGGAGATGTTGCGTGTGGTGGGGGATGAGGGGGAGGGAAGGGACGGGGAGAAGGTGGGACGCCCACCTGTTCGTAGTCCTTCATGGTGCGGGCGCGTGTGGGTGAGATTTGAGTCCCTCCCGCCAGCCCTGAGGAGAAGTGAGGGGAGGGACGTTAATGATCCCATTAACCAGGGCGGCTTCTGGGATTCTAACTGCAAACCTGTACAATGAGCAGCGAACGCGCGACCGCTGGGCGTTGTCTATAACACTGCGGCGACATGTAAAATAATTTGCACAGTTGCTATCTGCACCATTCTGATAGCGCAATGCTACAGGGGGTCATCATCACTGCAGTTAGCTGGGGGGGCAGGGGGGGGCGGTGGAGGCACCGTGTGACACTGGTGACATTGAAACGTGCACACACAGGGAGAGGCTCCGACACAGGGGGGGGCATCACGAGCTGGCAGTGTCTAAACATAGGTCCAGAGAGGGGAGCTGCACATGCACATTCACAAAGACCATAACACACAAATACACATTTACAGCAGGTGGATGAGTTGTGTGTGCGGCTGAATAGTAGAGAAGGTGGGAAGGTGAGTGGGTAAGCGAGTGTTGGGTAGATGAGTGGGTGGATGGGTGGGTTGGTAAGTAGATGGGTGAATAAATGGTGAGTGGGTGAGTGGATGACGAGTGAGTTTGTGTGTGGATTGGTGGGGTATCAATGTGGGCGAATGGGTGGACGGATGGTTGAGAGGATAAGCATGTGAACGGGCCGGTGGATCATTAAACAGGTTTATGAGTGGGTGCTTGTGCGTGCGGATCGGTGGATGGTGGGGATGGCAAGGGTGTGGGTCTGTGTGTGAATTGGCAGGTGTGTAAGTGGACATATGGATGGATGAGTTGGTGAGTGGTTTTACGGGGTGAGCATGTGGAGCAGTGGGTGAGTAAATGTGTCAGTGGATATGTGGATGGTTGAGTGGCTAAGTGTGGACCAGAAGATGTGTGGATGGATAGGTGGGTGGATGGTTGAGTGTGTATATAATGTGGTCGGAGGGTGATTTACTGGGTGAATGTACAAAGAAATGGACAGGTGGGTGAATGATTGTCTGATGAGTGGGTCTTCGTGTGCCTCGTGTGTCTGTGTGTGCGAGTGGGTTGGTGTGTGTGAAGAAGCCGTGGCCCTCGCACTGCGCTATGAACCTGGCAACCCGAGTTTGAATCCCCTTCACGGTCAACATTAGTGACAAATATCTGAACTTGTCCTGGGCCTACCCTTGATTACCTGAGCCTGGTGCAGTGTGTAAAAATCAGTATTGCAAAGGCAAAGGCATGGTGCTGGACACTCACCTCCTCGTGTGCCATCCCGGCCTGAATAGCTTCTCGCTAACAGTATTTTCCCAAACAGTCTGTCAAGGTTGTAGGGCATCGTCGGATCTCCTTTGCCAGTACCAAAATATGATAATAGGGTTGTCCCCTTTTTCCCGGCAACAAAATAGGTGTTAAGATGTTAAAACACCAAACTGAAACCTTTTACAAGGAATCATGTCTGCATTAACCACAATGCTTGTGGTCAACACCGTTTAAGATGAGGCTCAAAAGAAAGCTGTCTCTGGTGTGAACCAATCAATTTCAAGGACAATGCATATATTAGAGTACGTTTTTTTTTGCATTCTGACCACAAGCATTGTGGTTAATGCAGACATGATTCATTGTATAAGGTTTCAGTTTGGTGTTTTAACATCTTAACACCTGTTTTGTTGCCAGAAAAAAAGGGGAAAAACCTATTATCATGTTATGGGAGGGTGAGAGAGTGGCTTTGTGTATGAACTGGGCGAGTGTGTCAATGGGTTTGTTTACGAGTTGATGGTTGAGTCACTGAATGAATAAGTGGGCATGCGAGTGATTGAGGAGAGGGGGAGTGAATTATTGCGAGCGAGAAGTTAAGCGAGCAAATTAGTGGGTTGGTGTGTGGTGGGTGACCGAGTGAAGAAGCGGGTGGGTTAGCGATAGGCGAGTACGCAGTGAGGCATCGGTGATGAGCAGGAGGAGGAGTGCAGCCCGTACCTCCCGGTCCGCCCGGCTCCACCCCGAGCTCCATGCCCAGCAGCCCCCCGGGCTCCACGCCCGTCAGCTCATGCAGGCGGGACAGGCTGCTGCTAACAACAACGACAAGAGGCCTCGATCAGCGCTGCACTCAGCTCTGCACCCGGCACCGCACGGTCACCCGCAGCTTTTGAGTCAACATCACCGAGTGACCTTTAAATGCGATCGCGAGCCTTCATGGACACGTCCACTGTTACCGTACTCCCCGGATCACAAGACGCTCCGGAAAGTAAGTCGCATCCCAAACTCGTGCCCCGAGTCAATAAAGTCACGCACACCCGGTAAACTTACAAACACACTCACACACTTGCATAGTCACAATAGCATGCACACACACTAACACACAAGACAACGGTCCCCCATATAGTCTTAACAGACTTTTGTGGCAAGTGCTGTTAACGAGCACCTATGAAGGCCGGCACCCTGGCTCACCAGGAGGTTACAGCAAGTGAACTAATCGCCATATGTACGGGGATAGAGCGTTGCCCCCTCGCGCAAGGCGTGGGTGTTCTCCGGGTGCTCTGGTTTCCTTCCACTTGTATAATAAACATTAATCATTAATTGGCTGAAGACAACTTAAAATAAAAACCCAATGTGGGACGAGGAGGTTGGTGGTAGACAGCAAGTCCCAGCTGCCTTTGTTTCCCAAATGTTCATGCACCAGCAAGTCATTTAAGGCTGAGTCGACCTAATGGAGGCCCAGGACCAGTTAAGATATTCGTCATCGGCGTTGTACGTGACTACTGCGCCACCGCTCCTCACGAACAGCACAAACACAACTTACACAGATAACGACACACACCCCCAACTGTTGCTTCACAGCATAGGGGAACAATGCGAGTCTCACTATCCACAGGACTGGGCAGCGTGCACACTCGTGGCAAACGTTGGCGATGCCGAGCAATCCTTCGCTCAACCCGCGGCAAAAAAAATACCACGCACAGCCAGGTGCGGCGACCAGGGAGCAACTCATGGGCCGTCCGGGGGCCACGGCCACATCGGTGATGGTCAGCACTAAAGCACCGCGTTCCCAAATTAAAAACGTTACCCGCCACGCCACGCCATTCTATTCTGGGATGTTTTTCAGAGATGGTGTTTGAACACACGGAGCTTCACGAACAAACGCGTCACCCTCGCACCATTGCTCCGCCGTCACGTTCCAGCGATGTCGCTCTTTTGGACCGATGACTCGAGCGCGCGGCGAGCGTGTGATGTGTGTGAACTGTGGGCAGCGGCAACATAGCGGTTAGCGCGCTACGAACCCGGTGACCTGAGTTCGATTTCCGTTCACGGCAACCAGTGACAATTATCTGAACCAGTCCAGGGTATTTCTTAGGTTAACTGATCCTTAAGTGAGGACCTGGCATGGTGTTGACCACCCACCAGCCTTCATAGGTGCTAAACTAGTGCATGGTAAGCGAGTGTGTGCATGGGTAGATGATAGAGTGACCACTGGCTTGGTGTGTCCGCGCCTCCGATTAGCACGGTTGGCTACGTACGGTGCGAAATAAGTTTGACAAACACATGTGAGCAGATGTGAGCGAATGAGTACCAGTGAGTGAGTAGGTGATTAAGTGAGTGTGAGTGAGCAAATGAGTTGGTGAGCCAATGAGCACGGGGGAGTGCGAGCCCGTTTGCGAGTAGGCAATTGAGTGAGCGAGCAAGTCAGCGAGTGAACGATCGAGCAAGTTCCTTTCCCCGTAATCTTGCGGTGCATGCGCGGTGAAGGAAGCCAAACCCCCCCCCCCCACTGCTGCCCGTGTGTAAACGCCCGTAACAGAACGCCGCCTGCTTGTATTTCCACCGATTTAGCTCTCGCTGAGCGCAGCTCCGACCGGGGCTCGGCACGCACTCCGACACTTCTCCATCCTGCTATCCGCTCCCCGCAGCGCCATGACACTTGTCTTTTCATAATCTCCCAATTACAATCCAATTGGGCGGCAGGGGGGCGAAGTGGCAGTGACGATCGTGCCTCACGGCAAGGAGCACCTAAGTTCCATTCCAGACTCGGGCGTGTTTCTGTACGGAGTTTGTATGTTCTCCACCTGTTCTGTATGGATTTCCTCAGGGTTCTCCAGTTTCCTCCCACAGCTAAAAGAAATACCCAATGTAACTGATATCAGCTCAAATATCTACAAATTACTCAATTGCGAGTAAATGTAGCGACATTGTCCCCTATTGCAATAACTTGACAGGACCCTCCTAAAAAGTAATGTGACTACGAGACTTTCCCTGGGTAAACAAGCGGAACAACCATGATTGGGATTGCTGCCACGGTGCAACGCAATGGCGCATGGAGTAATCTCAGAAAACTCCACGGTGACCGGAGTGGGGCGGCGGGGGCTAGGTGTAGGGTTAGAGTTAGGGTCGTGAGCAGGACCGATCAGTCATTGGCTGCCAGTGAACATCCACATCGCTGCATCCCGTGCGTGTGTCACACATGGCGGATGGACACCAGCACCAGCGGTGGAGGCGGTCGCGTGAATTATTCATCTGCCATAAAACATTCAACGCCGCGGGGCACACAACAAATGCTGGTTCCCATTCGGCCGGATCGATAACAGCGCAAATACATTATCACAGCAATGCGATTAGCGGCCACCATAATGGCCATTAGTAGCAGACACGCGGGACTGACAGAAAGTGACTCGGAGATGGCACAGAGATGGCTCACGACACCTAACCCTACTTATCCAGCCACGTACACACAGACCCACCAAAACATCGAGCTCGATCAACGAGGAAAAACAACACCCAGCCACCGCTGCCAACACCAAATCACTACACAAACCCAGCCCATGCCTTCATCACAACCCTACCAGCGAGCGGGATGAGGTATTGAGGGTCATGCAAGTCGATGGCTATAGCGTTGTTACCGTATCCTCCGGATTATAAGACTGCTCTGGAAAGTAAGACAGTGTACAAAAAAAAGTATCTATAGACCACGCACCCAAAGTCATTGGTATTGGCCAAACATTCCAACGCTAAAAGTTGCTCAAGTGGGATTACACATGGCAATATGGTCTTCTCGAGAGAATCACTGAGGCATTTCCTGGGTAACGAAGCAAATAATAATGATAGTTCAATACAATCATGTTTGTCAACAAGCAACTGGTGTCTGCTGGTTGGTCTTGTAACACCTCCAGTCTGATCGCATGGGATTATCTTTGATATTTTAACACATCGTCTGATCAGTCGGCTGGGCTTATCATCTCGTAATTTGATTCCATGGGGTTATATGAATCTTGGCGCGAGCTCTGACCTGGTCTCTCATTTACAGCAGTCATCCATCGTAGCTTCTATTAAATTCGCCGTGGACCCTAGGAGTAAACAGTGTCGTATGTATGTGGGCAGTGTTGATTCCAGACGCTACACGACTTCACGGACTGCGCTGCTGTTTGCCGTGGACCCTCAACATTCCGTGTCTCACATTTGCAGTTATTATATTATTATTAACCCTTCATCACCCCGTGAAGCTTCGCACGAGGACGCCACGTGCCACACACGCACGTACACGCATGTACACTGCCTGCTTGGCCAACAGTTCAACAACCCAGTGTGAACTCCACGGTCATTCGCAAGCTTTTGCCAGACGTAATTCCCCCGGCGTTCATGACCACTTAGTGCTGTGCCCGCTCTCCTCATAACTCACCTATGACATATCAATTCAACCACCCGCTCACCTACTTGGTCACTCACTCACTCTTGCACTGGTCTGTACACCTTCTGCTCAGCCGTTAACGCTCTTGTTCACCCAACCACTCTCTGGCTCACTGTAAACCAATCCACCCATCCAATCACTCACTTGCATTCACCTATTTACTCACTCACTCACCTACACTGTCGCTCACTCGCTCATCCACTCATTTACTCGCTCACTTGAGAACTCACCCACCCATCTACCCACTTTCTCCGACTCATCCACGATTCACTCAATCATCCATTAAATCACTCACACTGCTATTCATCCATGTACTCACAAATCCACCAACTGACCCACACAACCGATCTCTCCATTGCCCATACATAGACCCACTGGCTCACTTGACAGCCCACTCACGATGCCATTCAACCATCCACCCACTCACCCACGTTGCCACTCACTCTTACAGCTACTTATCCACTCTCTTGGGCATACACCAACTCACCCATTCGCTCTCCCACACTACCGCCCACCCGTTTTCTCACCCACACTTTCGCTTGCTTGCTCATTCACCCACTCGCACACCCTCTGGCTCACCCACCCATCTGCTTGCTCACCCACACTTTCGCTCGCTCACCGACCCCACACGGCCACACAAAGGCACCGACCGGGCGGCATCAATGTTTAATGGCCCCAGCGGCCGGCCGAAGAGCGCCAGGGGCACCGGAGCTGGCGCAGAACTCAACAGACGCGGCGTAACAACAACAATAAGTCCTTTATTTATACAAACAAAGCCACGGCTGAGTCTCAAGGCTCATTTTCAGGAGGGTCCTGCGATGGGAAGTATCACCAATGTTTAAAATGAAATTATGGAAGAGTGCCCGGAGAAAACTCAACACAATACTCCAAGGGATCCGTAGAGATACGAAGATGTTAGAAAACGGCTGCCTCTGTCCCACCTCCTACTATGGGCAACAAGCCCGGCGTGCCTACTTGATTCCGCAAGCAGTGAACACGATATGATGTACGCAGTGACTTATAAGGGCACAAAATACAGTGACACGTTTTCACACACTGCCCAATAATACCAACAGTGCAAAATAATTGGGTGGCAGGGTGGTGGCACAGTGGTAACACTCCTGCCTCACAGCAAGACGTTTCTGAGTTCAATTCCCAATTCTGGATCCTTACTGTGAGCAGTTTGTATTCTCCCCCCCCTGTTCTGCATGGGTTTCCTCCGTGTTCTCCGGTTTCCTCCCATAGCTCAAAACATACCTGGTATCGGCCCAAACTTCCCCAATGCTAAAAACTTAAATGTAAATCACTCAACTGGAATCACGCACAGCAGCAGCAACATCGCCCCCAAATCAGACTCCGTGAGGCATTCCTGAGTAAACAAGCGAAATCATAATAATCATAACACACCCTCAACTGTTCTCACAAAAGGATCGGTCATCTGCCTACTCCTCGCACAGGGGTGGCTTGGCATTACCGTGGCGAGTGGGTGAGGAGGCCTGTAACGGACTCTGCCCGCATCTGTTTTCGTAAACAGTGGGCGGCGAGGGCTGCAAGATGCCGCTATTTCCACGGCTAACCTTGGACAGGCGATCGCGGCAGCAATCGCGGCCCCGCGGGCGGCCGGTTCGGGTGACAGGCGATACGGCCCGAATTCCTCCGCAAGAAACGCGTTAAATATAGCGTCGGGGCACAAGCGCGCGTGCGTACGTGTGTGCGTGTGCAGCACAGCCAACAACAGCTGCTGCTGCAACCCAGGTCCAAGCCACAAAGTGGGATAGGACAGGCGTTTCCTTTGTGCAACATCACTACCGTGTGAGACCACTACCGACAAGTTCACTCATGAACGATATAACAAAAGCGTGGGATCACCACAGAAAGGTTTCTACCTACTGTGAGGTCAATACCAAGGTCACGACTGGGGTAAGTTGAACACTGAATGAGTTCACAAAGGAATGAGTTCACAACTGTGTTTGATCACTACCAGGTTCACTACTGTTGGAGTTCACTAATGGGAGTGGTCACGACCGCACGAGTTCACTACTGAGGTCGCTACTGAATAATCTCAATGAATGGTTGAGTGAGTTCACTGTCGTGATTTCATCAGAGTAGAAATGCAACAACGCAGATTTATCGATTAAAATCTGTTCTTGCATTCAGTGTACAAGTGTCTAATTGTACTTGTCCTTATCGATTACATAAGATGCACGCTATTCATATTAAATGACTTGCAATTTGTACACATCCGAGTCGTTATACAACCAGGTCATTACACACGCAAGTCGTGATGCACTCAAGTCTTTGCAGTGAAACCCCTCCTATCCGTGGCCCTATTACCCGTCACTTCTAATACCCGAATCCCCAATCAATATGCAAAATATCCTATGAAAAACCAATAGCCTCTTCCTATTATCCGCCTATGAGAGGGACCACCTCGATGTGGAGACAAAATAGCCCTATTGTCCGCAATTATACGTGGATAAGTAACCCAGAAGTGGTCTCCTGGATTTGCTACATTCATTACATTATCCATATAATTTACCCAATAACAGTGACCTAAAATTGTTGGCAAATTATTATTTCTATTATTCCACTCTTTACCCAGGAAAGCCTCACTGGGTCTTAAGACTCTCTGTTCAGGAGGTTCCTGATAAAAGTGTTTTGCAGTATGGGGAAATGCTTCTGCAGTGTGATCCTAACCGAGTAATCTGCAGGTTCATTTCAGCACTGGGATATATGACCAATGACAGCTATATTGTACAGTTTTATTGTAAAGTTAATCTGAACTCCATTCCTAAATTCATGTTATCCTCAAATAAGTCTCCCAAAATCACCATGGACCAGAGGCGGACCAGAGGGGTCGCCCAAACTGGGCCTATAAATTCATCTTATTTGATCACGTTTACCTTAGATAACCGTGCTGAAATCACGAGTTATATTTCACCGACAATAATAATAATAATATGCGCCAATAGCACCCCCACCACGCATCTCCACCGACGGGACATATTTCACCGGAGACACATGCACACACACACACGGGCCGGTACCCACGTGGCACGGTGAGAGACCAGGGACACTGCGACCGCACACGCGGATTATCAGCACTGCTCGGAAAACACAGCTGGCGGCACCGGGGCGACGCCTGACGTCAGTGGCGTCGTGCCCCGGGCTGTGACGCCGGCCTCTTGCGCCTGTTCAAGTCCATATCCTCAAAAAGAGACCCATAGACTCACATAGACCCGTAGACTCACATAGACCCGTAGACTCACACGGTGATTGCTACGCACATGGAGACCCTTAGACAACACAAATAAAACTCGCGTAGGCCCGTAAACTGACGCAGACAACGATAGACTCGCAGAGTCTTACGTAGAGATCCTTAAACTCACACTGACAGAGAGACCCATAGAATCCCTCTGCCCCTATTCACATCCAAGCTCCAGAACTTGCTCCTCTCCTCTGCCTGTGACTGACTGCTGATGCAGTCATATTTAGATACTAAGTAAATACACACTGTATTACATTGCGCAGTGTAGACTTGTATAGAAACCCATAGATTCCCACACAGAACCATAAACCCCCTGAGAGATCCAAAGACTCACAAAGAGATCCATAGATTAAAATAGAGGCCAACAAACTAACATTGTGAAACAGAAAATGCACATAGAAAGCCACAGACTCACATTCCATAAAAAACTCATAAAATCGCATTAGGAACCACAGATTCAAACAGCAATCCAGAGACTCACATAGAGCTCCAGACTCCTGACCACTGTTCAAGTCCAGGCGACAAAATAATCATGAACACGGTCACATTTAGATGCGATATAAATACACATTTTAACGTCGTGTGTTCACAGTAATGGCAGAGAACTCAGCACGGCACGGTTTCAAATCCAACCGCAACACACAATCTATGTCTCACTCAGATGAACACACACCACTTGTCTCACCGTTAATCCCAACACACCACCTGAGCGTGAATAACACTGCCACAACACACCACCAACTGTGTGTATTGCACTCAAACCACAACACCCCACTTCTCGAGCCGCAACACACCACTTGTGTGCGAATAACTTCAACCACAGCACACCACCACCTGTCTGTGCCACATCGCAACCATCGCAAGTTACCAGTTTCAGGCTGAGCGGACATAGAGGAGGTCTTCTCCAGCTACAAGAGTGCCTGGGAAGGGGACCCAGGAGTGGCGGCTCGCGTCCCGTTAGGCGGTGTGTGCGCACACAACGCGCAAACAAATGCACACACGCACGCGCGCGCACGCACGCGCGCACATTCCTGGCAGAACACAACACTGAGCACATCGCCTCTCGCTCGCTCAGCGCATCGTGACGTCACCGTGGATCCAACGTCTCACCACGGCACCACGCCGCTAGCCGTGTCAGTCAGAGCCGATCCACCACACAGCTGCCTATCCCCCCCGAGTCCTTACCCCCAACTGGCACCAGGTTCCCTGCCTCTGTGGGTCCCCTGCCTCTGTGGGTCCCCCTGTATTACGGGGTCTCGTGACCTCACCATTCCCCCGTCCTCCTGCTTTGGTGGGTACACTGCCTCCATCGCTCTGTGTATTTGAAACATGTCCCAGTCTGTTGACATTTATAGTGCTGTAATCACCCGAAATCCACTTTGGAGCTGTTGCTTACATTTTTCATCCAACTTCATGGGTTATATTGATTCATGTTTGTGCAGTGCTTCTGATTTCTTCTGCAATGTGGTTGTTTTTGCCCCGATTTGTATTTGTTTCGTTGTTATAGTAAATTCCTGTTATTTCTGTTGTCATTTCATTGGCTCAGGTCACTCTTGCAAATGAGAGACCTGGCCTCCTCCAGAATTCCCCGTCCTTTCCCCTGCCTCACGTCCCCCCCCCCCATCTTCATAGATCCCCTGGGCCTCACAGTTCCCGTGTCTTCACCGAGACCCCCTGGCCCCTGCCAAGTCTACGCTTGCGTGGAGCTCTCGTGGATCCCTGGTCTTCCTAGATCCCCTGTCTTGTGATGCCTTGCTTCCATGGGAGAGGCAACTCGAGTCGACTCAACACGACTCAAGTTGGCATGAGTTGAGTTGATTTCTCCACACAACTCAGGTTGAAGAACAAATCAAGTTGCTTATAAAAAAAAGCGGTGTCTTCATAATTTGCCGAGTAACCCGAGCCATGGCGTGAGGTGGGAAGGGCTGGCCAGAAACACTTCCTAGTAAGACTTTCCAGGAAATACCTGCGAATAAAAGGTCCAGGATTGCGTTGCCGACAAAGTTAAATTAAACATAAATGGAAAAGTTCCCTCCGTCTCCAACTGACTGAACTTGACACATTTGTTGACGTATTTCCACTCGGCCCAAGTTCTGACGTGGGCCCCAAAATCCGCCCACAGAATTTAGACAGTTCCGAAATTGAGCCGAGTGGAAACACAGCACTGATGGGGGGGGGGGGGTAGGTTCACACTGCTGGGCATTCCTGTCCTCAAGGCAAATAAATATTTTCATCATCATCCATGAATAATCCACTGCTGGATGACAGTGTCCCTAAGCTACCACCCCGTTTAATGATCCTGCAATGTAATAATCCACCCAGCACCTGCACAGGAGCCAATTTCATCGCTCCATCTTCCCTAGTCCACGTCCTCTCGGACGCGTTTCATTTCTTGGCTGCCGCTCCATTATTATTCTTGCCCGTCCGCCATCGTCCCTTCTAGCCATGACGAGTCCTACACCCCCCCCCCAAGCCTTTTCCTCACAGTTTGAATGATTCCATTAATCGTATGTTAATGACATCATCCGTGGAAACGTGGTTCCCATGTTAATAACATCGTTCAAACTGTTTGGAAGCGTAAGAGGGTGTGGGCAGAACACGTTGCTAGGAGTGGGCAGCCAAGGGATGGAATTCGACAATTATTCTCCGTCTCGTTTTGTGCAGCTCCGTCTGCTCCAGGCCTGCCAACACTGATGCAAGTGGCGCATCTGCTCACTACCCCAGCCTCAACAGACCCCTTTTTCTGGGGGCCGAAGAGAACTTTGAAATTCCTTTGGCGAGCAACACTAACAACAGCAACCGCCATTAACCGCGAAGGAGCGGTGACGTCACCACAGCGCTTGTGCCAGGCTAGGTGCATATTCTTAGGTTTTTTTCGGTAAAGTCACGTAGGTAAAACATCAAAATTAATGAAAATAAAATAAAACAAAACAAAATAAAACAAACAGGCTAGGTGCACTTCCAGGACATGGTGCGAAGTGTGGAAAGCTCGCTCGCTGGCACAAGGTCACGGGACAGACCCCAGGCAGTTGCACCACCTGTCCTCCCTTACTCCGACAGGCAAGAACCACACATTCACCCACACTTTAGCGCTTTAAAATAGCAAAGCAAAAACAATTGCGGCTCCCTCCAACTGCACTAATGCAATGCTTGCGCCTGCTTTCCTCCAACACGTTGTGGAAAATTCCTAATTGGTTTATTTAGCATGAGATCGTGTTGGAATAATCCCAATTCGTTAAACATAACCCTCCACCCAGCGATAGAGCCAATCAAATCAAGGTGTCACGTGGGCACATTTGTTAAGTCATCTGGTTAATTAGCAACAGCGGAGGGTAATGCCGAAAGGCAACCTAAATATTGGACAATTTATATACTGTACAATTTAAATGTGGCTGATGCCGGGTCGCAGCCCTTTATTAAAGACACACAGCTAAAATGGTTTCAGGGATGAATACACATTATCCTCAGGCGGTGTCAAAGAGTTAGGCCTCGTGTGTTGGTGGGTCGTGATAAGTGTGGTCGTGTGTTGTTGCTTGTGGCCCGCGGGCCGTAGGCTCTGCCGCCCTGCTGCTCCTTGTGTAGGTACAACAGATTATTGAACTTCTATCGCATCGTACGGAGCCAACCGCGCTAATCGGAGGTGCTCTCGACATGCACACACGGCAGGTAGAACGTCCCTGGTCGATACACCACCGTACGCGGTTCATCTGAACCGGCGCAATTCGCAAGGCACACATTAGCAAGGAGACATTGACTGGTGCATGCCCCGACATGCAGTGTTGTGCTCCAAGTGAAGATGCAACCTCCGGACACGTTACTGTCTTCTTTTTATTTTTGGGTCAATAAAATGTGTCGTAAACCCTCCTCCACCCGACACAGCCAACTTACAAAGTATATGCAAGGCCCAAGGCTCCCAGCAGCCCGTCCCTGCACAATTGTCAAATGTGTGTGGATCGCTCTGCAACATCAACATTGGGGCGTGTGTACGTCACGTGACAACTTGTGTCGGGTGGAGGAGGGGTTACGACACGCATTTATTTTCGCGATAGGACCCAAAACTCAATTACGAATCATAACATTGGTCGCCCAAGCGTGCACGTGTTACACGGAGCACGAACCGACTGGGGTTCACACAATTACACACAGATGGGCAACACACTGGGCCGCACGGCACGACGTGGGGCCGCGTGGAGTCGCAACAAGGGGGCTCACGAAGCCACACGGAGCCACATGGAGCCCTCGTAGAGCCACGTGAATGTACACAAAGACATAAGACAACAGAGACCCATCCACGACACGGAGCCACGCGGAGCCGCACCTCAGGTCCCCGGGCAGGCTGGGGTCGTCTCCCACAACCGAGTCCATGGCTCCGCGTATCCTGCACCTCCGTCTTCCTCCCTCCCATCAAACTCCAGAGACGGTGATGAATGTTTCTTTTTATAGATGACGAGAGGCGCAGAGCGATTCCGGCTCGGAGTTGAGTGAGAGGCGAGAAGTTTTGTTTACGGCAAGTGGCGGCTGCGCTGAGGCAGCTGCGCGGGAGACGGAATCGGTCCGCGTTCAAACGGCGCCATTTGCGCGAGTAGCACGACGGGAGCGAGACCACGCCCCCTTCGCGTCTGGTCACGCCCCCACCATAGCTGGCCACGCCCCTTTCCGGTTGGCCACACCACCACCCCCTGCAACTGTCCGCGGCCGTTGCTTTCAGTCCTTTCACCACGCACTGGCCACGCCCCCTAAAGTAGACCACACCCCCTTGCGGGCGTGGCCACGCCTCTTTGACAGTTGGCCACGCCCCTCAGCGGCATGTGGCTGTTGTGTTGCCTTTTCTAGATTTGAAGCTTTCGTGACTGCAAGGATTCATACTCTCAGTTCTTTCGGTAAAGTCACGTAGGAAAAAAAATGAAATTACAATTTATATTTATTTTTATTAATTTTAATTTCATTTTTTTACCTACGTGACTTTACCGAAAGAACTGAGAGTATGTTGTGTTGTCGTTTGTGTTGAGCTGTTGTTTGTGGTTGTTGAGTTGTTGTTTGTGGTTGTTGAGTTGTTTGTGCTTGCACATCATTGCCAACGCAGGCTCGCCAGACGAGGCGTTTACCGGACTCAACCTGACCACGCCCTCCTCGCCCTCGACCACGCCCATCCACGACGTCCGTCATGGACACGCCCCCTCCCTCCCCGACAGCGAATCAGGAAGTCGCGCCCAGCCGGGCCACGCCCCATGGCTGGCCACGCCTCTAACGAGACGAGAGGAGCGAATCTCGATTTGAAGTTTTCGTGACTGCAGGGATCACGTGACTTTACCGAAAGAACCAAAGAGTAAGAGGAGCGAAATAACAGTTCTTCAACTTCGTTGTCTGCGTCGGGTGGAGGAGGGTGTACGACTCACATTTTACTTAACGTGACCTGACCCAATAATAAAGATCATCGCATTGGCTGTTTAGAGAAGTGAGTGGCCTTGGGCCGGACACGTCACGGCTCAGCGGGGACGGTGGCCGCTAACGACAGAGTGGCAGCCAAAGCGGAGAGAGACGGAGGTCACGCTCGAGGGGGCGCTCACGGCGGAGACGGAGCCATGGAATCAGCTCGCGGGCAGCAGCGAGACGCGTGGCAACATCGCGAGACTGCGAGAGGTGTCGACGGCTTGGGGCGGCCTTCACCCAGCAGTGGATAGACCATCGCCGATGATGATTGATGATGTGGAGGACACGAAACGGAGTTCTTGACGTGGCTCGCTCCTCCCGGCGTGGTCACCCGGGGCAGTGGCGCCCTCTGGCGGCCGCTGAGTGAACAGCAACGGGGCTCGAACCGGGACGCATTCACCTCCGAGGTCTCTCTCGAGCCGGCCGACAGGACACGGAATCCCGCCCCCCCCCACATTACACGCCGCTCACTTGTATCGTGTGCGGGCTGGTCTCCTCTGCAGCAACAACCTACCTGCTGTACTGCTATCGCAGGTGGTCGCAATTATCACGTGGGCTAGCGTTGATGCGGTCAGTCGCGGTACGGGGGTCACTTAGCAACGAGATCGTCATCATCAGTGACACACTCAGCAGAGTCGGCGATATCATACGCAGCAGCAGCGTTATCATAATCACATGCATCACAAGCATCATCATAATCAGCAGCATCAGCGAAATGATAATAATCACAGGCATCAGCAGTAGCATCAGCATTCACTGTGGGAAAATGAGCAGCCCCGCTTCGCACAAATTCAACATTGGGTCATCCTTTAGATGCCCTGGCCCCCGCCATATGAATGTGGAATCGCAGTCAATCGCATTTCCAGTCGTTTCCCTGGTAGATTGACCCTACCGGCGGTTGATAAGTCATTTGCAGAGAGAGCGTGGCTCGGGGAAGAGGCGGGGATATCCATGAAGGGAAGAACTGGGAAGACTCAGGAAGGACCGTGAAGAGCCATGAAGGGTAACGAAGGGTTGGGAAGGGCAGGGAAGGAACAGGGAAATTCGGGAAGATCCGGGAAAGCGGTCCGTAAGGCGTAATGTAGGGACTTTATTGGCTTCACCTCACGTGTACAGCGCCGTTACACCGCGGACGCAGAGAACGGGCTGTAACCCATCGAGATCATCATCATCACGGGCACCGTCATCACCCCGCTTATTGCCATCATCATTATGAAACATCACATACATCACCATCACGGATAGCGTCACGAACATCATCAGCATACATCCTCATCAGATACATCAGCAGCATCATCACAGTTATCATCATCATCATCATCACATGCGTCACCATTATTATAAGACATCATCATCATTACCACATTATCACATACATTAGCATAACTAATAATGACATCACATACATCATCATTATCACCGACATCATCATTACACACACCATGACAGGTATCATCAGGGTCACCATCACAAGTACCATGATCATCTTCACTATCATCATCACAAGTGAGGGTCAGCTTTGAGTTTCTTATTAAAGGTCGAGTCATACAAAAATATTCATCATAAACAACAATAAACAACAGCATCAAGAGTTAAATCAATAGTACGGAGTAAACATCTGTACATGGTCCTCTTCTCGGTGGAGCTCGCCTGGACTTTGTTGAAACCTCAGAGAGGGGGCGTCTTAGGGACTCTTTGGCGGGGGGGGGGGCGCAGAGATTTCTCGGGGTCCCTCTGCGTGTCCGGGAGGGGGGTGGGCGGCTCCTTCCCTCTGCAGGCGAGACAGAGGCGCCCCCATCAGCCCACTCACTCACTCAACTCATCCACTTCGTGTGCCACCGGACGGAACGGATCGAATTCCCATCACGTTCTGCGTTGGGTTTGCCATGAGGGATTCTTAGTCGTTGTCATCATCGGCCATGTTGTGTCCTCTGCCGGATGAAGGCCTGCTCAAGTCATCACCGCCTCTCACCATCCTCACGATACAACAATCCATTGAGCACCTCACCACGGACTGATTTCGTCGCTCCGTTTCCTCGGTGAACGTCCCCTCGAACGCATTCCATTCCTTGGCCGGATTACTAAAGTGTGCGTGGTTGGGCAACGGCAATCGATGATGTGAGTGATGGGACGCTCTTTCCCCCAGTCACAGAATCACACAGAGACACATGGACTCACATGGAGACCCGCAGACTCACACAGAGACTCCTTAATTCTCTAACGAATCTCCTCTGGCCGTCCACTCCACCCCATGGGTGGATGCATGACTGGTGGGATAGGAGGTTGGCTGGCTGGATGGCTGACTGCATGCGGAGTTTCCTGGTTGCTCGGTAGCTCAGTGGGCACCTGTTGCCTGGTCGCCTGGTTGCTTGGCTGCCTGTCTGTCCAGTTGTCCTCCGAGTTGACCCCTGGTAGCTCGGTTGCCTGGTTTCCTAGTTGCCGGTTGCTTGTCTGGTGTTGTCGTCGGCTGATGGTAGACACCTGCTCGTTTAGCTCCCCAGTTGTCCACCTGTCTCCCTGGTTGTCCCCTGGTCACCCAGTGTCGCTGACACTTGATTGGACACGTGGTCACCCAGTGTCTCTGACACTTGATTGGACACGTGGTCACCCAGTGTCGCTGACACTTGATTGGACACGTGGTCACCCAGTGTCGCTGACACTTGATTGGACACGTGGTCACCCAGTGTCGCTGACACTTGATTGGACACGTGGTCACCCAGTGTCGCTGATACTTGATTGGACACGTGGTCACCCAGTGTCGCTGACACTTGATTGGACACGTGGTCACCCAGTGTCGCTGACACTTGATTGGACACGTGGTCACCCAGTGTCGCTGACACTTGATTGGACACGTGGTCACCCAGTGTCGCTGATACTTGATTGGACACGTGGTCACCCAGTGTCGCTGACACTTGATTGGACACGTGGTCACCCAGTGTCGCTGATACTTGATTGGACACGTGGTCACCCAGTGTCGCTGATACTTGATTGGACACGTGGTCACCCAGTGTCTCTGATACTTGATTGGACACGTGGTCACCCAGTGTCTCTGATACCTGATTGGACACGTGGTCACCCAGTGTCTCTGATACTTGATTGGACACGTGGTCACCCAGTGTCGCTGATACTTGATTGGACACGTGGTCACCCAGTGTCTCTGATACTTGATTGGACACGTGGTCACCCAGTGTCTCTGACACTTGATTGGACACGTGGTCACCCAGTGTCTCTGATACTTGATTGGACACGTGGTCACCCAGTGTCTCTGACACTTGATTGGACACGTGGTCACCCAGTGTCTCTGATACTTGATTGGACACGTGGTCACCCAGTGTCGCTGATACTTGATTGGATACGTGGTCACCCAGTGTCTCTGACACTTGATTGGACACGTGGTCACCCAGTGTCTCTGATACTTGATTGGACACGTGGTCACCCAGTGTCTCTGATACTTGATTGGACACGTGGTCACCCAGTGTCTCTGACACTTGATTGGACATGTGGTCACCCAGTTGTCCACCTGTCCATCCGTAACGTTCTTGGTTGCTTGGTTGCCTGGTAGCCTGGTTGTTGTGGCTGTCAAAGTAATTTTCCACCTGCCTGTCTCTGTCTGTGTTTGTCTTCTCAATTGTCCATGTGCCCTCCCGGTTGTCCATCTGTCTGTCCCCCAGTTTCCCCAGCAGCCCGGTCGTCCGCCCGGCGCGCTGTCAGTTGACGGTGGACACCTGGTTGCGCTGCAGGCTGTACTCCTTGGCCTTGAGGCGCAGGCTCGCGATGCTGCTCGCCATGTGCACCCCAGGGCCCGGGCCGCTGACCGCGCCGCCAGAGCTGTACGCGGACATGGCCCTGAGACGCAGAGACACGCAGTGAGACGACCGCGCGGGGACACGGGGACACGCGGAGACACGCAGGGACACGGGAATGAGGTATGCAGGGAAGGGGAGGGAGGCGTACAGGAATAGGTTGGAGGGAGCGATGGATGGAGAGAAGGGAAGGATGGATATAGGGTTGCAGTGGAGATGGATGTAGGGAGGGAGTTGGGGAGTGAGTGGGTCAGTGAGGGAGGTGGTAGATGAATGGAGGAGGGATGAATGTGGGGAATGAGTGAGTTGGTGAGTGAGCAATGGAGGTGGTGGGGATAGGGTAAGAATGGGATCTCTCACCCCCCACCCCACTCCCCCTCCCCCCCGCGATACCCGTAGGATGCGGCCGAGGCGGGAGGCCAGGAGAGGAAGTCGGGCGCCGCGAGGGGCGCAGGCCGGGCAGCCATCGGCTGCTCGACGGCGGCTTCGCCGCTCGCGGCGAACACACGGCCCGCGCTGCGCGTGGCCAGCAGCGCGCGCTCGTTCCGCCGGAACTTGGCGCGGCGGTTCTGGAACCACACCTGGGGAATACACACACACACACCTGAGCCACGTAGAGACACACACACACACGTGGAGACACACACACGTGGAGATACACACACACCTGAGCCACGTAGAGACACACACACACGTGGAGACACACACGTGGAGATACACAAACACGCGGAGACAAACACGCGGAGACACACACGCGGAGACACACACACGTGGAGACACACATACACGCGGAGATACATACACGTGGAGACACACACACACGGAGACACACACACGTGGAGACACACACACACGCAGAGACACACACACACGTGGAGACACACACACGCGGAGATACACACACGTGGAGACACACACACACGCGGAGACACACACACACGCGGAGACACACACACGCGGAGACACACACACGTGGAGACACACACACGTGCGCCACATGGAGACAACAGCCGCCATTCGCCACTAAGGGGCCGTCCATAAATGACGTCACGTGATTTTAGACGATTTTTGACCCCCCCCCCTCGTCACACGGCGTCACAAAAAGTCAGACCCCCCCTCAAATATTACGTCACAAAGCTCTGCCCCTCCCCCCCAAAAAACATGCTTCAAATCGCTATAAACTATTGTCATTGTAGTGCGTATTTAATGTGCCGCTGCACTCTGATGTTATAGGAGAAAACATTTATCAAAAAGTCAATTTAATTAAGTAGAACGTGTTGTCTATATTTATTTAAAGTTGCACATTTTTATGTGACGTCACATTTCTCAAACCCCCTCCCCTCGTCACACATCGTCACAAATGTCTGACCCCCCCCCCCCTAGGTGCGTGACGTCCTTTATGGACGGCCGCTAAGTGGCAGTGATGTCACCACGGCGCCTGTGCCAGGCCAGGTGCACTTTGAGGCCACGTGAAGAATCGAAGGCTCGCTGCTGACAGGAGGTCACGGGACGGACCCAGGTGCCATGGTTTGACTGACCGTGATGACTGGCAGATGTATCACCTGTGCTCCATCCCTCTCTCCTACCCCCCCTGCCCCCTTTCTCGTCACCCCCCCTCCCTCTACCCCCCCCCCCAACCTGCACGCGCGCCTCGCTGAGGTTGACGCGCCGTGCCAGCTCCTCGCGCACGAACGCGTCCGGGTAGTGCGTGCGCTCGAACACGCGCTCCAGCGCCGCGAGCTGCGCGCTGTTGAACGTCGTGCGGTTCCGCCGCTGCTTGCGTCGCCTCTTGGCCTGCTCCGAGCCCAGGGCCTCACCTGGAGGCCAGGGCAGAGGGGGGTGGGGTGGGGGTACAGAGAGAGAGGTGGGGGGGGGTACAGAGAGAAAGGTGGGGGGGGGGGGGGGGTACAGAGAGAGAGGTGGGGGGGTACAGAGAGAGAGGTGGGGGGGGGGGTACAGAGAGAGAGGTGGGGGGGGGTACAGAGAGAGGGGGGGGGGGTGCAGAGAGAGGTGGGGGGTACAGAGAGATGGTGGTATAAAGAGGGCAGAGAGAAGGGACATTTCGCGTGTTAACATCCACGCGAATGCTGACCAGAAGCAACACAAGAGCATCGTTTAGCCGTATAAGGTAGACATCTTGAACAGAGAGGGGGAGGGAGAGGGGAGAGTGGGAGTTGAGGTCCGGCATCAGTGAAGCCACGACACTCAGCTCTGATTCACTGACTCAACATCACTCAGCACTCACTCCACGCCCACTCAAGAACAACACGGTACCACTCGGAAGTACGTAGAGACGCATCAGCAACCCACTTTACTGATTTACTTCGATTCATAAGTTTGCTCATTTATCCACGACGCGCCCACACTGAGTTAAGGGACTATCGTTTTTCAGGAGGCTTCTGCTGCTTCGTAGTTTTATTTATTCGATTTCAGCCAATTCATGGCGAGTCGTGTTTATTATTATTATTATTCACGTGGGGAGTAAACCGGAGCACCCGCAGATAACCGCATGCCTTGAGCGAGGGGGAAACACTGTATCCCCGTACTGATGGAATAAACAGATGGCGATTATACCACTTGCTGTACCGCCTTGTCCTGGCGAGCGAGGCTACGGCCCCTCCTCTACGCCCACCCACGTGAAGGGGGCTTCACACCCCGTCTGTGTGTGATCCACCAACCCTCCACCACGCTGGGTTACACAGACCACGTGCAGCAGCGTGGGCCACCACCACCTCCCGGCTAACCACCTCCCGAGCCCCGCAGAGCCCCTGGGGCGCAAAGATCTCTGCGTAAGACACCGACCCCTCGCCTGACGATGCATCAGCCGCCATCTACCCACTGCTGGGTGAAGACCTCCCCGAGCAGTCTGTGTCGCCGTCACGCGATGCCACCGTCCAGCAGGCTTCTCGCACACGGGGGGATTTCAGCGCTCCATCTCCACGCTGCCTTCACCCCCTGTTCCGTTATCATTGTTTGAATGCGAGTCGAAGAATTAAAGTCAGAGTGACTTCCTACTCACACGGTGCTCATCTCCCGCTGACAGCCCTGCAGAGAAAGTGGTGGACATTCCACATTCATATGGCGGGGGGTGATGGAGTCTCTCCAAAGGACCACCACTTGATGTTTCCCACAAAATGGTATGTATTTTACCGACCTCCGGAAGGAAAGACTTGGTGATGGTGGGCTGAGTCAACCCATGCCTCCACCAGGAATTTAACTCGCAAACATTTTCTGATCGAGGGCGCCGAGTGGCCCTCGACACAGCGGCCACTGCCGTCGACACGACACCTGCCACGCTACACGCAGCTCAGGCACGCTCATAGCTGACACGACAACAGCAACAATGGTCACAATAGCTGATGTTACAGCTGCTGTGTGAGCATCAAGGTTACAGCTATTACAATACTGGCACGTGGCCGCGTGGACACGTGATGGATGGAGTGAGCGGCGAGCAGCGGCACGTGTTTGGACGGGGGGGCAGGGCGGGAGGGGGCTGGGGGGCAGAGGTGGGAGACGGGGGGAGCAAGGGAGACTAAACTAGATACGAGGTACTGTATACGATTCATCATCATGGGCCATGGTTTATCCACTGCTGGACGAAGACCTTCCCCCGCCGCCGCGATCCGCAACTGGATGTTGATTTACCATAAGCAGGAACACATCCACGTGGAGTGACAGCCCAGATCTTTCTACCGCCACGAGTTGACGTACGGTCACTGCCGAGAGCGTAACGAGTCTATGGATATTCTCGCTGTGCAAGCCCATGGGTATCTGTGTGATTCCGTGGGTCTCCTTGTGAGTCTATGTGTCTCTATGTGAGTCGGTGGGTCTCTATGTGTCTCTATGCGAGTCGGTGGTGACCGGGCTGAAGACCATCAAGCCGCTACACATGGTATGTATGTTGAACTTCCTTCGCACCGTGTGTCGCCAACCGTGCCGATGGGAGGCGAGGGTACTCGCTGTGGTTGGGACTGCGATCTGGATGCGAACCGAGGTTCCCAGCGGAGCCGGCTCCGCGGCTCTGCCCTCGGAGCTCTTTCCTCTCCCTGGAACCCGCTCCACCCCTCGATGTTATCACTCCGTGCCTGTCACCATTCTCCGCTCTTCCGAGTCGTGTCGTGGCTAGCGCACTGTGGGGAGTGGTGGCACAGTGGTCGAATGTTTGAACCGTTACCGAGCCTCCTCTAGGTCGATTCAGCCTTAAATGAGGATTTGGTGGGTTATGCAATCATCGGCGCTGGGGAGACAAAGGCGGCGGGGCATGGTGCTGGCCACCCACCCACCCCCTCGTTTGCTGTGTCGGCCTTCATAGGTGGTACTCGCTAACAGGACTTGCCCCAACAGTCTGTTCAAGGCTATACGGGGCAACTTTGTCATTGTCCCCTGCTATCCTGTCGTGTGCTCGCCGAGGGGAGGCGCCCTCTGCAGACTCGTGCGCCGCGCGCAGAGCGCCGGTTGTTGCTGGCCGCTTGGCGTCGTGGGCCCGTGCTCAGCAGCTCGCGGGTCGTTTCGGCTCCCCATGAATCTGATGACAGTGACGACAAGAATGTACGGTCCTCTGTGATTCCACTGCTAGATGAAGGCATCTTGTGCAGGGAGTGCGGTGGGTGGGCAGGACCGCTTCAGGTATCGCTCGCCACTGATGTCAGCCGTGGCCGGGAACCCAACTCGGGTCACGGGGGACTCAGAGCGCAGAGGTACTACTAGCTAACAAGACTTGCCCCAATAGTTTATTGAGGCTATTCGGGGGATCTTTACATGTGTCTTGGTGGCCACGCTGCACGTGGCGGCCCGTCATCCAGCATTGCGGTGGTGGCAGTGGCAGCGAGGGTTGTTGGATCACACAGAGATGTTGCTCCGTGGTGGGCGTTCGGGTGGAGCCGCATCCGCCTCACTCGCCAGGAGAAAGCGGCAATCTCCTGTGTTCCGTCTCGAGAGGGTTGCCCATTCGCCCACGTGGGGATTCTCCGGGTGATCCGTTTCCTCCCACGCGTAGAAACACTCCATTGACGGGACATATCGAACTATATAGAGAAACGCAGAGCTTGGGCAACTGACAGTAGCGAGGGTCCGCGGCGTGGCTGCTCCCTCCCAGCTTTGTCCGTGGCCCCTCGGCGAGCGAGACGCGAGTTGCGCGAACCTCGACTTTGTAAGACTCACAAAGTCGTCTCATTAACATGACGGGAGGAATGACCGCCCGCAGAGTCGCGTCGTGTTGTTGTTACCCCGCTCCATTAGCCAGGGGAGCCTCGCTGAGTCTCGGGACTCTCTCTCGGGAGGGTCCTGTCCGGGTTTCGCAGCCGCTTCTGCTGCCGCGTGCGATCCCAGCCGAGGAGTTTGCCGGAGACCTCCCAGCGCTGCGAGGTTTGGCCCCAGTGCCCGCGCTGCGAGCCCCGCAGCAGCTGCAGCTGCAGCAGCAACAGCAGCAGCAGCTGCAGCAGCAGCAGCTGAGCCGCGTTCACTCTGCAACGGGGCCTTCTTCTAAGCACTCCGAGCCCAAGGCTCTGTCCCTGCAGGGGTCATCGGACTTGTGCCACCGCGCAGCTCCCAAGCGTTGAAGCTCGTTGCCGTCGCTAATGAACAAGACGACAGAGTCGTGAGCGATGCACCCGCCTCTTCAAAGTGGCCTTCGCCCCCGCCTCGTCCTGCCGTTGAGCCCGCAGGTTCTGTTTGCTGCCTGCTTCCCTTACACGGTGGCGCATTGGGATCTCCAGATTAAACGCGCCTTACAAATGTATATAATTATATAATATTCTTCAAATCCTGATGATACATTATTATTAGTAGTAGTAGTATTAGGACGGTGGAGCGGTGGTGCACATGCGGTGTCTGTAGTCGTGTCGCCGCTGGGTGGGCTCGCTGTGCGCGCTCCACCGACGTTCGGCCACGTCACGACGCGTCGGCCCCAGCGCTGGGCTGTCTCAAGTCGTGGAGGAGGCGAGGGAGGGATGAGAAGATCGGGAGAGGAGGTGAGAGGGAGGGGAGATGAGAGGGCGTGCGTAAGGGAGTGAGTGGGATTGTGTGTTTGTGAGTGGGTTGGTGAGTGGGAGAGTGAGTTTTTGAGTGGGTTGGTGAGTGGGAGAGGGAGTTTGTGAGTGGGTTGGTGAGTGGGAGAGTGAGTTTGTGAGTGGGTTGGTGAGTGGGAGAGTGAGTTTGTGAGTGGGTTGGTGAGTGAGTGAGGAGGAGGAGGAGGGGAGTGAGTGAGGAGGAGGGGAGTGAGTGAGTGAGTGAGGAGAGGAGTAAGGAAGTGAGTGAGTAGGGGAGTGAGTGAGTGAGTGAGGAGGGGAGTGAGTGAGGAGGAGGGGAGTAAGGGAGTGAGTGAGGAGGGGAGTGAGTGAGTGAGGAGGGGAGTGAGTGAGGAGGGGAGTAAGGAAGTGAGTGAGTAGGGGAGTGAGTGAGTGAGGAGGGGAGTGAGTAGAGGGGTGAGTGAGTGAGTGAGGAGGAGGGGAGTGAGTAGAGGGGTGAGTGAGTGAGTGAGGAGGAGGGGAGTGAGTGAGGAGGAGGGGAGTAAGGAAGTGAGTGAGGAGGGGAGTGAGTGAGTGACGAGGGGAGTGAGTGAGGAGGAGGGGAGTGAGTAGAGGGTGAGTGAGTGAGTGAGTGAGGAGGAGGGAAGTGAGTGAGGAAGTGAGTGAGGAGGGGAGTGAGTGAGGAAGTGAGTGAGGAGGAGGGGAGTGAGTAGAGGGGTGAGTGAGTGAGGAGGAGGGAAGTGAGTGAGGAAGTGAGTGAGGAGGGGAGTGAGTGAGGAAGTGAGTGAGGAGGGGAGTGAGTGAGGAAGTGAGTGAGGAGGAGGGGAGTGAGTGAGTGAGGAGGAGGGGAGTGAGTGAGGAGGAGGGGAGTGAGTGAGGAGGAGGGGAGTGAGTCAGTAGAGGGGTGACTGAGCGAGTGAGGAGGAGGGGATTGAGTGAGGAAGTGAGTGGGTAGGGGAGTGAGTGAGTGAGGAGGCGAGTGAGTGAGGAGGAGGGGAGTGAGTGAGGAGGAGGGGAGTGAGTAGAGGGGTGAGTGAGTGAGTGAGGGGGAGGGAAGTGAGTGAGGAAGTGAGTGAGGAGGGGAGTGAGTGAGGAGGGGAGTGAGTGAGGAGGAGGGGAGTAAGGAAGTGAGTGAGTAGGGGAGTGAGTGAGTGAGGAGGGGAGTGAGTGAGTGAGGAGGGGAGTGAGTGAGGAGGAGGGGAGTGAGTAGAGGGGTGAGTGAGTGAGGAGGAGGGAAGTGAGTGAGTAGGGGAGTGAGTGAGTGAGGAGGCGAGTGAGTGAGTGAGGAGGGGAGTGAGTGAGGAGGAGGGGAGTGAGTAGAGGGGTGAGTGAGTGAGGAGGGGAGTGAGTGAGGAGGGGAGTGAGTGAGTGAGGAGGGGAGTGAGTGAGGAGGAGGGGAGTGAGTGAGTGAGTGACGAGGGGAGTGAGTGAGTGAGGAGGGGAGTGAGTAGAGGGGTGAGTGAGTGAGTGAGGAGGAGGGGAGTGAGTAGAGGGGTGAGTGAGTGAGTGAGGAGGAGGGGAGTGAGTGAGGAGGAGGGGAGTGAGTGAGGAGGGGGGAGTGAGTGAGTGAGGAGGAGGGGAGTGAGTGAGTGAGGAGGGGAGTGAGTGAGGAGGAGGGGAGTGAGCGAGTGAGGAGGGGAGTGAGTGAGTGAGTAGAGGGGTGAGTGAGCGAGTGAGGAGGGGAGTGAGTGAGTAGAGGGGTGAGTGAGCGAGTGAGGAGGGGAGTGAGTGAGGAGGAGGGGAGTGAGTGAGTGACGAGGGGAGTGAGTGAGTGAGGAGGGGAGTGAGTAGAGGGGTGAGTGAGTGAGTGAGGAGGAGGAGAGTGAGTAGAGGGGTGAGTGAGTGAGTGAGGAGGAGGGGAGTGAGTGAGGAGGAGGGGAGTGAGTGAGGAGGGGGGAGTGAGTGAGTGAGGAGGAGGGGAGTGAGTGAGTGAGTGAGTGAGGAGGGGAGTGAGTGAGGAGGAGGGGAGTGAGTGAGGAGGAGGGGAGTGAGTGAGTGAGTAGAGGGGTGAGTGAGCGAGTGAGGAGGGGAGTGAGTGAGTAGAGGGGTGAGTGAGCGAGTGAGGAGGGGAGTGAGTGAGGAGGAGGGGAGTGAGTGAGGAGGAGGGGAGTGAGTGAGTGAGTAGAGGGGTGAGTGAGCGAGTGAGGAGGGGAGTGAGTGAGGAGGGGAGTGAGTGAGGAGGAGGGGAGTGAGTGAGTAGAGGGGTGAGTGAGCGAGTGAGGAGGGGAGTGAGTGAGTAGAGGGGTGAGTGAGCGAGTGAGGAGGGGAGTGAGTGAGTAGAGGGGTGAGTGAGCGAGTGAGGAGGGGAGTGAGTGAGTAGAGGGGAGTGAGGAGGGGAGTGAGTGAGGAGGGGAGTGAGGAGGAGGGGAGTGAGTGAGTAGAGGGGTGAGTGAGCGAGTGAGGAGGGGAGTGAGTGAGTAGAGGAGTGAGTGAGTGAGTAGAGGGGTGAGTGAGCGAGTGAGGAGGAGGGGAGTGAGTGAGGAGGGGAGTGAGTGAGTAGAGGAGTGAGTGAGCGAGTGACGAGGGGAGTGAGGAGGAGGGGAGTGAGTGAGTGAGGAGGGGAGTGAGTGAGTAGAGGGGTGAGTGAGCGAGTGAGGAGGGGAGTGAGTGAGTAGAGGGGTGAGTGAGCGAGTGAGGAGGGGAGTGAGTGAGTAGAGGGGTGAGTGAGCGAGTGAGGAGGGGAGTGAGTGAGGAGGGGAGTGAGTGAGTAGAGGGGTGAGTGAGCGAGTGAGGAGGGGAGTGAGTGAGTGAGTAGAGGGGTGAGTGAGCGAGTGAGGAGGGGGGGGCTTGCGTGAGAAGTGTTGCCGCCTCGGCTGGTCCCGGGGTGACTTCCCGGCGCCTTCGCACATCTGGTACCCGCTAGCCTGTCTGCCCGCCAGCCCCGCCCCTCCCCCGCTCCCAGCGCCAGCCCCGCCCCTCCCCCGTGCTCACATTCGGCCCCGCCCCTACCCCCACGCCTGGGGAGGCGATTCTCTGACCCAAGGGGAGGGGTCGTGGTTGATGGAGGGGGAGGGAGGGGGGATGCCCCCACCCAAACCTACGTCACAGTGACCACCAGCACGCGCGTGTCGCTGTGGACATCGACGCCGCTGGGTGTGGGGTGAAGTGCGGCTACTCCCAGACGCCTGGCTGGCGTGGAAGAGTAGACCAAATACACTCTGGAGGGGCTCCAGAGCGCCCTTTAGTGCACTCGCGAGGCTGCGCCTTTAACTTACAACTTTACGCACAGACACCCGCAAATAAAGACAAAGATCCCCCGTGTGGCCTTGAACAGACTGTTGGGACAAGTGCTGTTAGCCAGAACCTATGAAGGCCAACACGGCACCCCAGGGCGTGGTGTGGCCGTGATCATGCTCGGACGCCTTTGTCTTCCCAATGCTGATGTTTACACAAGACGTCGAACTCGGGTCGCCCGGTGTCGTAGAGCAGCGCGCTGACCACTGCCCCGCGACTTCCCACAAACGAACACAAAGACACACAAAGACAGACAACGACACACAAAGACACACAAAGACAGACAACGACACACAAAGACACACAAAGACAGACACACAACGACATCATCAGGAACACAACTCCCACATGGGACCGGAACAAGAGACCCCCCCCCCACCGCCAAGAGCCCCGCCCCTCGCCCCCTGCGTGGGACTGAGCGCGTCCCACGTGAGCACACATCTCTACCGCAGGCAGAACACCATCGCATACACCATCACACACACCATCACACCATCACACACACCATCACATACACCATCACATACACCATTACACACACCATCACACCATCACACACACCATCACACACACCATCACACACACCATCGCATACACCATCACACACACCATCACACCATCACATACACCATCACACCATCGCATACACCATCACACACACCATCACACCATCACACACACCATCACATACACCATCGCATACACCATCACACACACCATCACACCATCACATACACCATCACACCATCGCATACACCATCACACACACCATCACACCATCACACACACCATCACATACACCATCACATACACCATTACACACACCATCACACCATCACACACACCATCACACACACCATCACACCATCACACACACCATCACATACACCATCGCATACACCATCACACACACCATCACACCATCACACACACCATCACATACACCATCGCATACACCATCACACACACCATCACACCATCACACACACCATCACATACACCATCACATACACCATTACACACACCATCACACCATCACACACACCATCACACACACCATCACATACACCATTACACACACAATCACACCATCACACACACCAACACACACACCATCACACCATCACACACACCATCACACACACCATCACATACACCATCACACACACCATCACACACACCATCACACACACCATCACACCATTACACACACCATCACACCATCACACACACCATCACATACACCATCACATACACCATTACACACACCATCACACCATCACACACACCATCACACACACCATCACACACACCATCACACCATCACACACACCATCACACACACCATCACACACACCATCACATACACCATCACATACACCATTACACACACCATCACACACACCATCACACACACCATCACACACACCATCACACACACCATCACATACACCATCACATACACCATCACATACACCATCACACCATCACATACACCATCACATACACCATCACATACACCATCACACCATCACATACACCATCACACCATCACATACACCATCACACACACCATCACATACACCATCACACCATCACACACACCATCACACCATCGCACACACCATCACATACACCATCACACCATCACATACACCATCACACACACCATCACACCATCACACACACCATCACACCATCACATACACCATCACATACACCATCACACCATCACATACACCATCACATACACCATCACACCATCACACCATCACCATCACCCACACCATCACACACACCATCACACCATCACACACACATCACACCATCACCGACACGCGTGGTCTATCCCACAGCCCGCTGCTGCTGCTGCTGCGAGGCGGCCCCCGTCTGGGCAGCGGGAGGCCTCTGGGACGAGCCCAGGGGCGGAGCGGCAGCCAACGGCGGGAGCGCGGAGACGGAGCCGTGAACTGGGCTCGTGCCAGAGACCTCGGGAGAGACGGCGACGGCTTGGGGCGCCCTTCCACACCCAGCAGTGGATAGCCCATGGCTGCTGCTGCTGCTGCTGATGATGATAAGCGTAATATTTCACAAACCTTCGCGGAGTCACATGATGGTGGAACTCGTCTGTGAAGTATTATCGTGGTTCGGCGAGCCGGAGTGCTGATGAGACACGGAATGTCGAAATCGGTCCCAGACTGCTGCTTGTGCCGAAGCAATGCCGCTGAACAAAATAAAATATCTCGCGGGGGGCTACGTGCGGTGCGAAAGAAGTTCAACAAACATACCATGCGATTTGTTTTTATACATCTGGAGATCGATGCTGGGTAGCCGCGAACTTCTCCCCTTACGTAGTGAATCATTCTAGATTGTCATTATAACAATTATTATTACTTCACAATTCTCTACTTAACTACCCAGGCCAGCCAGTCGTAGGACCTTCTCAGGAGGCCGCTGCTACATTTGGCTTCTTATTTTACGATGTTCAGCAAATGCATGATGAGTGGTGTTTATTATTAATGATGACGACGACGAGTCGTGTGTGTTATTCTACACGTGGGGAGGGAACAGGAACACTCGGAGATAACCCCGCGCCTTGCGCGAGCGGGAAACACTCTATCCCCGTACAGATGGAATAACAAACAGATGGCGATTATCCCACTTGCTGTACCGCCTTCTACCTGGTGAGACAGGGTATGGCACCTCGACCCCGACGGGAAGGGAGTTTCACTCCCCATCTGTGTGTGATCCACCAACTCTCGCGACTGCCTCCACAGCGCTGCGTAGCCACTACGACCGCCCGGCAGGACGAGTGTGTCTGTGTGCACGTGTCTGGGTGCGTGTATCTGTGTGCGTGTGTCTGTGTGCGTGTGTCTGTGTGCGTGTGTGTGTACGTGTGTCTGTGTGCACGTGTCTGTGTGCGTGTGTCTGTGTGCGTGTGTGTACGTTGGGTACGTGTGTGCGCGTGTCTGTGTGCGTGTACGTTGTGTACGTGTGTACGTTGTGTACGTTGGGTACTTGTGTAAGTGTGTGCGTGTGCGCACGTGTCTGTGTGCGTGTGTCTGTGTGCGCGTGTCTGTGTGCGTGTCTGTGTACGTGTGTGCACATGTCTGTGTGCGTGTCTGTGTACGTGTGCGCGTGTCTGTGTGTGCGCGTGTCTGTGTGCGTGTGTGCGCGTGTCTGTGTGCGCGTGTCTGTGTGCGTGTGTCTGTGTGCGTGTCTGTGTACGTGTGTACGTGTGTGCGCGTGTCTGTGTGCGTAGGGAGCGGTAGTGCAGCGGTTAGCGGGCTGCGCCACGAACCCGGCGACCCGAGTTTGATTCCTGCTCATGGTCAACAACAGTGGCGACTATGTGAACCGGTCCTGGGCCTCCCCTCGGTTGACTCCGCCTCAAATGAGCATCTGGTGCGATAAGTAAAACATCGCCACTGGGGAGACAAACGGTTATAACCACCCACCCCTTCGTGTGCCGTGCCGGCCTTCATAGGTGCTCGCTAACAGCACTTGCCCCAACAGTCTGTAATATACTAAGACAAAGACCCCCCATATAGCTTTAACACGCGCACACACACACACGTACGTACGCACACTCGCACACACACACACGTACGCACACACACACACACGTACGCACACTCGCACACACACACGTACGCACACGGGAGCTCAGCCGAATTCCCACGGCAGTGTCGGCCATTAATCTGCCTTTGACATTGACCCCCAAGTGTCGGGCAGCCCCCCCCCCCCCCAGTGCAGGGAGACCGGAATCGTGAGTCGCACGGATCGTGGTGCCCTCGGTCTTCTCCGTCTTCCTCCTGGAGCTGATGATGATGATGATGACGCAGAACAACAGCTGTAATTTCACATGGAGGTGGTTAATGAGCCAGAGGATTGCGGAGTCAGGAGTAGCGGCGGAGTGGGGGGGGGCATCGCTCTGATGATGCCTCCTCCACCTCCTCCTCCTCTGTGTTTGTGGACCGGGCACTGAGTCTGCGTTCGAGGCTCCATGGATCATACTGCCGCAGAGTTTTTACATTCCCATTTGTGCATCGGCATCATCATCATCGGCATCATCATCAGGTATCCGCAGCTACCGCTGCTGCCGTGTTCTGGCTCTACGAGCCTCGCTCATTAACACTGAACCCTGATCATCCTGAAGATGCCTTTGTCTGGCTCTGGGAGCGCAAGGCATTGATACTGAACCCTACGAATTCTATACAATTCTCAATACCACCATCAACAGCCATGATCGATGCACTGCTGGATTAAGGCCTCCCCGAGCTCCCACTTCTCACGATCATGCGATGCCAACAATCCGCCCAGCACCTGCGTTCGAACTGATTCCATCGCTCCATCTCCCTGGGGGACGGATTCTCAGTTGCGTTCCATTCATTGACTGCCACTCCGTTATTAGTCTCGACAGTCGGCTATCGCCCTCCCTTCTGCCCAAGCCCCACTCACTTCTCTTAGCAGTCTGGACGATGCCATCAAGCCACGCGTGTCCTCTAATCCACGTGCTCCTCTTCATGCCTCTCACTACAAAGACGCGATCTCTCCGTGCGTCCGTCCTCATCGTGGTCTATCCACTGCTGGCTGAAGGTCAGTGCGATGCCATCAAACCCGCGTGCGTCCTCGAACCCACGTCGCTCCCCGTTGTGCCCCTCTCTCGCTCGCGCACGAGCGCGGCCCCGACTCGCCACGCGATCCACGAGCCCAGGCCCAGACGTCTCCGGCGTCGGTTCCACGTGCGGCCAGCAACGGGCGAGCAAGGCGGGAACCATGGGCAAAGATTGTGGTGGCCAGCTCGCCCGCCGGCACGTGCCCGCGTAGGCGACGGTGCGGCTCGCGCGGGCTGCCCGAGCGGGCACCGCCGACTCCCCCTCCTGCCCCGGCACCGATCGGAGTCTCGCGCCTCATGGCAGAGCCAAGCGACTCACCAACACGCACACAGCCACAACAACCACAACAACCACACAACCACAACAACCACAACAACCACACAACCATAACAACCATATCGTTACTACAAATAAAGACAAATAAAAACAGGTTCGTTTACCGATTCAAGCCCGCTGAGCTATGAGCTATTTTTCGGAGGCGACCTGGCCACACATAATAGCGCATCAAAGTGGCATAGATCATCATCCTAATCATCATCACACTTCTAGTAGCAGCCAACTAATATAAACGCATGTTTACAATTGTGGAGGGCAAACCCAAAGTACCCCGAGAAAACTCCACGCGACGAGCCGGAGCGATGTCGAGAAGCCCAAACAACATTTTGGCAATTTTGTCCGACGTTTCGGCTCTCACACCACGGGCGATGACGCCCACACTCTGCCTGGGCTTCTCCTCACCCCTCCTGCTCCTCCACGGCCGCGTCGTGACGACAAACAACATCGAGCTGCCGCGTGTGGCCACGTGACGGCTTCATGTGATGGACTCTGTCGCTGGGTGGTGGAGGGTTATAGTCAAAAAAATGACATTGTACCGACACCACGATCTACAATGAAAGAGAAACGAAGTCATGAATCGTGAATATCGGTCTTGAACGCCTACGTGTAACGTTACGACGAGAGGACTGCGATGCATGCGGCTCTTCAGGAACTGCTGGTGGTTTTTTGCGTGCAAAATGCTCGAAAGGGTCCGTGCGCGCGCTCTGTGAGCTCTGTGAGCTCTGTGAGCTCTGTGAGCACGCGCACGGAGCGCGCTCTGTGCGGAACTTAGCACGGTGCTCGCTAACAGCACTTGCCACGACAGTCTGGTGAAGCTACGCGGGTGACCTTTGGTTTGAAACTTGGGCCGCACGTAGCCCGGGTCGCGTCTTTCCGCGTTGACCACCATCGCGGTGCCCGGCGAGCCGCGGAGGTCGCCACAGCGGAGCCACGGCGGCTCGCGGAACAGTCCGCCCGGCGCTGCCGCTGCCGCCGCTGCCGCCGCTGCCGCTGCTGCTGCTGCTGCGTGCCAGCGGTGGAGGTGGTGAACAAGCACGGCCAACCACAACCACTCGACGGGTTCGTCCCATAACACGCGTTAAAAGGGAAAAAGATAATAGGCGACGTTTCGGGCAATGGCTCCTCTCCATAGCACGTGACTCGTAGAATAGGTCTGGGAGAGCCGCCCTGCGCCGCCTGGCGCGGCTGCCTCGACGAGCACGGTGGGCTGCGTGCGGCACGGCACACGCACGGCACGTGCCGTCGTGAGCCGCACGGCACCTGCTGCGCGTGCGAGCAGCGAGGAGGAACCCCGCCCCGCGCTTTGCGCGAGGGGACAAGACGACGACGCGGCAGTCATTGTTATGCCTCTATTGCTCTCGTGTAATAATGTCACCGTGTTCATCATCATCACAATCGAGCAACTGCGCAAGTGGTCGTGCTGCTGCTGCTCTGCATCTCCGAGGTGTGCCGGGCTGTGCCGCCACGCCTTGTCCGGCACGATATCCGACGTTTCGCTCCATGTGCTGGGAGCTTCTTAAAGAAACTGAATTAAATTATCATCATGATCATCACCTTACGAGGGAAGTATGGAAAGTTGCTTGACCGACGTTCTGCCGTTCACGCGAGAATCAAACTCACGACGAGGACGTTCACGGGAGGCAATCGAAGTCGCCAAGGGCGAGGAGGGGATTCGAAGTGATTGGTGCGTCGTCGTCTTTGGTGGTGATGACATTCGCTCGTTTACCCAGGACAGCCTCGCTGAGTCTCAATGCTCTTTCTCAGGAGGGTCCTGCCAGGTTATCGTAGGTGGGGGGGGGCGATGTTGCTGCTGCCGTGTGATCTTAATGGAGTAATTTTCAGGTTATTTTTTCTAGCATTGGGATGTTGGTCAATACCGGTTGCTTTGGGGGTGTGTGGAGGTTTTAGAAACTTTGGGAGGCGCCGGGGGAACACGCAGAGTGCGCCTCTGTGAAGTGGGAAAGCGGCGCGGGACAGATATCGCGATGCCACTGATGTTAGCCGTGACCGGGGATCGAACTCAGTTGACCGGGTCAATAGCGCTGTGCGCTGACCGCTGTTCGTGAATAAGAGTATTACGCCGTGTGTCCTCTACACTGTCCTCTACACTGTCCTTTACACTGCTGATGGGACTCGAGAAAGGCGAAACTGCTCCACATATCACTGCTTACATGCTGCATAAAAGCAGATCAACCCACCAATCAACCCTTCAGACTGTTTCAACCCCATACACACTGTACACCCACCACTGTTGAAGTCACAACAGCACACTCGCTCACACGCTCACCCACTCACGCACCCATGCATCCACCTACTCGCACACTCGCTCACACGCTCACCCACCTACTCGCCCACTCACGCATCCACCCACTCACTCGCTCACACGCTCACCCACCTACTCGCCCACTCACGCATCCACCCACTCACCCACCCACTCGCTGGCCACACTGCAGGTCACTTCACTCGCTGCTCAATTCCCTCGCACTGCTCCTCTCTGGAACTCCCTCTCCCACCATCGCCACCGGCTCTCTCCCCCACGCTCGTAGAGCAATAACCGTGCTGCTCCATTCACGAAACACGTTACACTCTCATCGTCGATTACGACTCTGAATATTCCGTTTGTCGCTGACCGCTCGATGTTTTGGGTCTTATGAGCCTGTGCTCAGGAACCCCGATAAAGATCAAGCCAGGCCCTCAACCCACACCCGATGATCTCGTAAACCCCCACCAGGTACACCGGTATCAAGATTCAAACCCCGATGCTGGGCCGTGAACGACAGCTCTGTTCCTCGGCTCCAAATCATCCCAGAGTCACTCTCCCTGGAGTCGTACTCCCGAACGGATAAAGACACAGATCCCCCGGATAGCCATAATAGGCCATTTGGGCAAGTGCTGTAAGCTAGCACCTAGGAAGGCCGACACTGTGGTACACGAGGGGGTGGGTGGCCAGCACCACGCCCGGGCCAATGTTGCAACCCCTACTACAACCGCTACAGTTACACCACCACTACTACAACCCCTACTACTACACCACCACTACTCCAACCCCTACTACTACACCACCACTACTCCAACCCCTACTACTACACCACCACTACTACACCCCCTACTACTACACCACCACTACTCCAACCCCTACTACTACACCACCACTACTACAACCCCTATTACTACAACCCCTACTACTACACCACCACTACTCCAACCCCTACTACTACACCACCACTACTCCAACCCCTACTACTACACCACCACTACTACAACCCCTACTACTACACCACCACTACTCCAACCCCTACTACTACACCACCACTACTACAACCCCTATTACTACAACCCCTACTACTACACCACCACTACTCCAACCCCTACAACTACACCCGTACTACTCCAACCCCTACTACCACACCCCTACTATTACACCCCCTACAACTACACCCCTACTACTCCTACTACAACCCTACTACTACAACCACAACTACTACAACTCCTACTACTACTACAAGCCCTACTACTACAACCCCTACTACTAATACTACAACCCCTACTACTACTATAAACCCTACTACTCCTACAACCCCTACTACTACTACTATAACCCCTACTACTCCTACACACCGCACACTGGGAACTCGACGTGGCCGCGCCCTCCGACGCGGCCACGCGGCTGCCTGCTGCCCCGGCGCGGCCCCTCGCACCGACTCCTCCGACTCCTCGGCGCGGCAGCTGCGGCCACAGCCCCCCCCCCCCATCAGTGTATGTGTGTGTGTACGTGCATGTATGTGTGTACGTGTGTGTGTGTTTGGCAAGGTGTGAGGTCCAGTGTATAAATGCGAACTGTTATATTCTATAAATGGTCAATGTTTGCATACGTGTCATTACGTTTTAGCTGTGTGTGTGTTTGTATGGTGGGGAGTGGTGGTGTGGTGGTTGGTGCCACAGCGTTGGAGTGACGAATGCACGGACTCACGCCCGAGTCCCAGCGTCGCCTCGAGTAGCAACTTCACTGAACTCCGAGCGGCACCACGTGGCGAGGAAGGAGCCGATTCCACTCACGCAATCCACCTCGTCGCCACCTCCTCCACCTCCTCCTTCTTTACCTGCTGCACATTCAACCTCCTTCTACACCTCCTCCTCTCCTCCTCATCCCTGCGACTCCTCCTCCACCTCATCCTCCCTCTTCTCCACCCCTCCTCCTCCGCCCCCTTCCGCTCCACCTCCTCACACTCACACACGTGTGAGTGTGAGCGAGTGACAATTATCTGAATCGGTTCTGGGCCTCCTCTAGGTCGATTCAGCTGCAAATTAGGACTTGGCGTGGTGTGTAAACATCACATACACCTGCCCCTACAGTCTGTTAAGGCTATACGGGGGATTTGTGTATTTAGTGTGTACATATTACGTGTATCGGTATCAATAGATGTGTGTGTATATACATACACACACACAATGTGTGTGTGTATGTATATACACACACACAATGTGTGTGGAGCGTTAGCGTAGCACTGACGATTACCTGAACCGGGCCTGGGCCTCCCCTAGGTCGACTAGGTTTCGCTCCGGATGGTCGCTGCAAAGTATGATCTTGTGTTTTGATTGGGCGTGCTGATCTTTAAAGGTGTTTAGAAAATGTTTGATACTTCGACTGATGCTCCTACTGCTGTTGTGGAGTGACTCATGCAGCCAGCTATGGCCGCAGGGTTTGGTAGTACATGTTGTTTATGCCGTTTATTGTGAAATTTCGGTCACAGTTCCTATGGTCACTGTTACATTGATTTTATGAATTTATTTTGGTGATTTCGAAAAGTTTTTTGGTTTGGCCATGTTTGTTGTAGTACGGAGTTAGACTGATGGCTTTAATCTAAGTTGTCTTGTGGTTGTTGTTGTTTGACTTGCATCCCACTGGGATTTTTTAAACGCAGCGTTGGTGTACGGTGCTTTTTCTGGAATATGTTTTGGTGTTTTTTCCTGGATTTTTCTGTTTGCGCATAGTCACATAGTCACTTTAAGATGTTTTCTTATTCATGTTTTTGTTTTTTGTTTGTTGCGGTTGCACCCGATTCAAGAGCCGAATGGCTCACAGGGCTATACCTAATACATGAAACCGAAACTGAAACGGACCCAGCGACCCATATTCGATTGATGCGAACGACTGATAACAGTGACAGCGAATAGTTGAACCGGTCCTGAACCCTCCCCTAGGTCGACTCCGCCATGAATAATTCCCTCTTACGGTGTGAAACATCAGCACTGGGGAGACAGCCCGGACGTGGTCCCAGCCACCCACCCACCCTGTCGTGTGCCGTGCTCGCTAACAGCACTTGCCCCAACAGTCTCCGATAGGCGTATCGGATAATCGTTGTCTTTGTTGTGTTATTGTAAAGGACATGCATGGGTGTACAGGGCTAGTTCTACATGTGTACATTCGCATATCGCAGCGGGTGTTGCCCGCTTTCTCTCGGCTTCAGCGTCACACTCCACGGGAGGCGAATGACTCGGTCACCGCTGCCGCTGCTGCTGCTGCCGCCCTGAGCCCGGGGCCTCAACTCGGACCCCGCGCCCTCGGCTCTGGGGCTCCGCGGCGGTGCCGAGACTCGGCTCCTTGCGGCGCGAGGAACGACGCCCCCCCCCTCTCTTTCTCTCTCGCCCCCCTCTCTCTCTCTGGTCTTTTCTCTCTCGCCCTTTCTCTCTTTCGCCCTTCGAGGACACCGCGGGGGGTTTCCATCATCCATTCGCGGGGAGCGCGTTCGTGAAACGCGGACTCTGCGATGGTGACGGCGTTCGTTTGCACTGAGCCCAAACGCACCGTGCTCAACGTGAACACAGCAACGATCCCCGTGTCGCCTTTAACAGACTGTTGGGACGAGCGCTGTTCGCGAGAAGCACCTATGAAGGCCGGAACGGCACACGGGATGGTGGTGTGACCAAAATCACACCCGTGCAGATGTCTCCCCCATTGCTGACGTTTTACACATCGCACCAGGTACTCGTTTAAGGCTGAGTCCACCTTGGGGATGGCCAGGACCAGCTAAAATATTCGTCGGGTTCGCAGCGCAGTGCGCTAACCGTTGCGTCACCACTGCCCCAAGGCGAACAGACCGCGCAGAGCGCTCGCGAGCCCTTCGAGAACGCCACCATAATTGCCACCAGTCACGCGGTGACTGCGTGTCATGGTGGCAGTTGCCTTGGTCTAATGGGCAGCACATCGGACTTTAATAATCCAGAGGTGGCCGGTTCGACTCCATCTCCTGGCGCGGCAGTCTAAGCCACGAGCGAGGGAGGGAGGGAGAGTTTCTGGACCACCCCGCGTCTGTTCCCCGGCAGGGTCACAGTCACCATGATGGGGCACCACAGTTCGTCTATGATGGGCAGGTGGCGCGCGGTGGGGTAAAGTGTGGGTACGCCATCTCTCCCAACACGTCTGCTCAACGCGAAGGAGTTGACCAATTAGCGGTTCGCTCTGGAGGATGAACTTCCGCTAGCAGTGTCGTGAGCGAGCAATTGCGGGGCTACGCATCTACCTGCTATGAATGTAGTGGGGGGAGCGGTGGCGTGTGTTCGTGTGTGCAGGTGAGCCTGCAGGCGAGTCGGTGTGCAGGTGAGTGAGTGTACTTGTGAGTGAGTGCATGTGAGTGGGTATGCAGATGAGCGTGCAGGCGAATGAGTGTACCTGTGAGTGGGTGTGCATGTGCCATGCGTACAGAGACACGGACCCTCTCGATGTGGGTCATAGTTCGACCAAAACCCGAACCCTGTAATACGCAACACAGGACGATCACTGGCGTCGTTATTCTCGTGCTCGTGTGCGTCACCTGCTATGCTCAAGGAGGCGCCGTATCCCGAAACGTCGCCTATTATAGATACCCCCCACTAAGGCGAAACAGCTTGTTACAGGACGAACGCGGCGAGTGGTTGTTGTTGTTGTCTGTGCTTGTGCACCGCCACCACCACCACCACCGCCAATGCAGCAGCAGCTGCGCCAGGCAGATTGTCGCGCTCCGCCTCATCGCGGCGCCAGCTTCGCGCGGCACGTAGACAGCCCCCCCCCCCCCCAGCGCGTTGTGCACACACCAGCAACTCCTACAGAACTGCACGCGTCGCGGACCTCTCGTCCTGACGCCACACGACCGACAGTCCGGGTCACGCGGCAGGCGAGGGCCATCAGCGCCGCTGCACGGGCACGCGCACGCGCGTGCACGTCTCTTCGATGTTCTAACCACCTTGAGAAGGCCCCCATCCAGCAGTGGATGGATCAAGGCTGATCATGACGATGGTGAGTATTTGAATTACACTCCGCTCGGTGTCATTCGGATGTGTCCAAGCTGCGTGTCCCAGCTGCGTGTCCAAGCTGCGTGTCCCAGCTGCGTGTCCAAGCTGCGTGTCCCAGCTGCGTGTCCAAGCTGCGTGTCCAAGCTGCGTGTCCCAGCTGCGTGTCCAAACTGCGTGTCCAAACTGCGTGTCCCAGCTGCGTGTCCCAGCTGCGTGTGTATTCTCGTTCATGAGGTCGCCGCGAGTCGTCGTCGACACGACCGGCCGTGGTCTATCCACTGCTGGAGGAAGACTTCCTCGCGATGCCACGGATCTTCCCGCTGCTGCGCGAGCCGACTTCGCCCCGCGCCGTTGTCGGCATTCTCGAGCGAGCGACAGAAATGAGAAGATTGTTCTGGAAGGGCGAGAGAGCTCAGGTGTGGAACAAGTGGAGTCGACGTCGTCAATTCACGACTGGATGAAGGCCTCCCTATGCCGCGTCGGTCACGGGCGCCGCTTGACCATACTTCACCACGATGGTCCCCGAGGGCTGTCACAATTCACCCAGCGCATGCACACGAGCTCATGTCACCATCGCTCCATCTCCTCACCGGCGGGCGACCTCTCGGACTCGTTCCACTGCTCGAGCTGCCGCTCCGCGAGTCGCCTCGACCACCGCAAGTTGCCCTGCAAGTCCCCGCGGGCTCTGCCAGGCGCTGCGGTCCGTAGCGAGCCCCGAGTGTCAAACCATCGCCGGCTTCGTCATCGTCACCGCCGCGGTGTCGGCACGAGCATTCAATCGCACAAACTGCGCCATCGCAGCAATCACCCACCTCCCCTGGACCCTTTTGTCTGGAAGACGAATCGAACCAAGACCACCGGCACTCAGGGAACTCGCCCGGTCGCAAGCAACGCGTTGCACGTTGTACTGTGCACATCGCGTGACACGTCGCACTGCACGGTTTGTTTTCTGAAGGCCGCTCGATCTAAACGTCTAATCATATACCGTACGTGTATTTCCGCAGCTACGCCTATTTCGTGTGAATGTACCCCAACAGCGGAGGCTGCGTCGCTTTCTCTCGGCTTTAGCGTCACACTCCAGAGGGGGCGAATTACTCGGTCCACCGATGCCGAGGCTGCTGCTGCCCTCGAACCGGGAACTCCACTCGGACTCGGCGAGGTGCATCGGGCTTGTTGGTGGGGGGGTTGGGGGGGGGGTTGGGGGGGGTTGAGGTGGGGAGTGGGGGGGGGCTGGGGGTGGTGTAATTGGCAAATGTTTGTACGCGGACAAAGGCCCGGCTCTGTGCGTCTCCACGATTATTCAGACGACCGCCACGCGGTCGCGATTGTGAACATGAACTCCCGCTGTGTGCCATTCTATAAACTGTGTATATGTGTGTGTGTACTACAACTCGTGTATGTGTGTGTGTGTACTTTAACTCGTGTGTGTGTGTGTACTACAACTCGTGTGTGTGTTTCCCATTGTGTACACTGTGTATACAAGTACTGTCAGTGTCTCTGTGCACGTGTGCGTGTGTGCGTGTGTTTATATTCCACGCTGCGTTGTGTCATGGTGAGTGTCTTATGTCTCGTGTATGCATTGTCAACACTGGGGAGACAAAGGCGGCCGGGGTGGTGCTGGTCATAACACCCGAACAGCCTGTTCAAGCTACACGTGGCATCCTTGTGTTTGCACTGCATGTGCAGCTATACATGTGTATGTATGTGTGTATGTTTTGCCCGCATGTTCATCACTAGATATGTGTTGTGATGTCGTGTATATCGCTGTACACGTCTCGTTCTGTAGATACTCATGTCAGATACGCGTGTATGTAGCGCTCACGGACAACATCGGTGACGAGTATCTGAACCGGTCCTGGGCCTCCCCTAGGTCGATTGAGCCTTATAAATGAGTACCTGGTGCAGTCTGTAAACATCAGGACTGGAGAGACAAAGGCGGTCGAGCGTGGTGCTTGCCACCTGACCCCCTCGTCTGCCGGGTTTGCCTTCACAGGTGAGGATTTTCAGGTAGGGGGGGCAACCCCTCCAGCAATGAAAAATGATAGAGGAGTTGTTAGTAAGTAATGAGTTGTTAGTGAGTAAGGACTTCTTAGTGAGTAAGTAATGAGTTGTTAGTGAGTAAAGAGTTGTAAGTGAGGACTTGTCCCTTGCTTTTGTTCGACGCGTGTGCGGCGATGGCGCAGCCATCGATCGAGGGTCGAATTCGATCAGCGTTGTGTGATCGGCATCGCGCTCGCTGAAGGGGAATGCCTTCAGGGAAGTCGTGGACTCTGTTTACGCAACTGCACACAATTCTGTGAGTCACTTATAACCGCTTTGCCGTTACTTATTGCCAATTATGGACTCAGACTATTGTCATATCATCTCATAAAGTCCCTCGCACGTAATAATATGCTACACAGTGGCAGTACAGGTCGCAAAATGCCGATTTATTACTAATAAACCGCAATTATCCGATCAAAATTAGGGATTTCGATCGGATCATTGGGGGGCACGCCTCCCCCCCACTGGCTCCGCCAGTGTTTACAGGCGCTCACTAACAGCACTCGCCCCAACAATTTGTTTAGACTACACGAGGGATCTTTGTTACTGTGTACATAGATGTGTATGCGTTGTTCTGTACAGCATCATCATAGTGCACACGTGACAGCGTGTGTGAGTGTAGAGAGGAGCTGTGGGACAGTGGTTAGCGCGCTGCGCTACGAACACATGGATGACCAGTGTTCAATTCCCGACCACGGCTCACATTTAACAATGAGTGATATCTGAGCCGGCCCTGGACTTTCCTTAGATCGACTCAGCCTAAAATATGTACCTTGCACTGTGTTAAACATCATCAACGGGGAGACAAAGGCGACCGAGCGTGGTTTTGACCACATCACCAATCGTGTGTGCAGTGGCGGCCTCCTTCATAGGTGCTCGCTCGCAGCCTCCACGGATCATCTTGATCCCCCGAGTCGGCTTGATCGCTTGGGCACGTGGTTAGGGTTGGGGTCAAAGTTCAGTGTGTGGTCAGGCCACCGGTCAGGTTGCGAGCTGCCACGTGTGTGGTCAGGTGTGTGGGTAGTTGTCACGTGCTCGGCCAAACAGGAGGGCGGGTTCGGTGGGTGTGTGTGGTCGCGCGCGTGTGTGATGTCCACGTGGTCAGGTGTCGCGGTTCACGGTGATGAGCGGCGGTGTAACCACGTGGGGTGAGGTGTGTGTGCTGTTGTCGTGGTCACGTGCGTGGTTTGCTGTGTGGTCACGTGTATTTTAGGGTTCACGAGAGGCGTGGGAATGGTAAATATTTTTCTAAATCGTAAACACATCTCAGCAGTGACGACTTAAAAAAAAACAAAGCGCAACTTAACACTGTGCGTCCTTACAATCGCGTCTGCCTGTTTGTTTATCGGTCTGCCTGTGTGTCTGCCTGTCGGTATGCCTGTGTGTCTGCCTGTCTCTCTGAACACCGGCCTGCCTGTAGAGCTCTCTGTATGTCAAGCTACCTGGCTGTCTTACTGTCTGCCCGTCTCTACACGTCTGTGTCTGTGCGCCTGCCTGCCCACCTCTATTTCGAGCTCACCGATGTGGTTTTCGGATTCAAGTAGCCGCGACGCGTCGTTCCCGCACGGCGTCCGACGTTTCGCTCCACGTGCTGGGGGCTTTACAGTTATATGAATTCCATCCAACTCCGCAACTCAATGTAGTGACCCTGAAGAAGCTCCCCAGCACGTGGAGCGAAACGTCGGACGTCGTGCCGAACCCCGCGTGCCAGTACAGTCCGAGAGCCACTCGTGGGAGACCCACAGCGGCAGCAGCAGCCGCGAGAAGCATCCCGGCCGCACTCCGCCCGCACCTCGCGTGGGCAGCGGCTGGGGACCGGAGTAGGCAGCCTACGAGACGCGCCTGTTCAAAGCGCGCGTCTCACAGACGGGTGCGCGCGTGCGCGTGTCTGTCGCCCTAATCGTGTCACTTCGTGAGCGGTGGCGCAGCGGTGAGCGCGCTGCGCTACGAACCCGACGACCCGAGTCTCGATTCCCGCTCACGGCCACCAACACCGGTGACGATTATCTGAACCGGCCCTGGACCTCCCCTAGGTCGACTCAGCCTCAAATGAGTACCTGGTACAGCGTGTAAACATCGCCATCGGGGAGACAAAGGCGGTCCGGCGTGGTCCTGGCCAACCACCCCCTCGTGTGCCGTGCCGGTCTTGATCTATGCTACTTGCTAACAGCACTTTGCCCAACAGTCGATTCAAGGCTACACGGGGGGATCTCTGTCGTTGTCTAACTTTACTGACACCGATCACGAGTGTGGGAGTACGTCTCACTCCCTGGGGCGTCTAATTACAATGGGGAGAACGAGGCGTGAGCCGTGAGGGGCGCGCACTCAAGAGACGACGTCGACCTCGGCTCGAGGAAGCCGCCGGCTGGGTCTCCCCCGAGGCCGCGCGCGGTCCAGGCGATCACGATGTCAACCGAAAGCATGACAGTGTTGTTCTTAAAACTCCACAACCACACGCTGGATTTGGGAGCTGGGCATGTAATTACGGGACGGCAAGTTGGGGTTCGTGTACCCGTCTGTGTGGACCAGCGAGTGTCGCGCCCCTCGTGGCCTGCGCGGTGCCGGGGATTCTCCGGGGTCTCCAGCCCCTCGTCGTGGGTTATGTAGAGGACACGTGTCGTTTGCTGTGTGCAGAGACGTTGTCTGCAGAGACGTTGTCTGCAGAGACGTTGTCTGCAGAGACGTTGTCTGCAAAGACGTTGTCTGCTCGTCTCTCGCGTCCTTGAATTCTCCACAGCCGCGCGAACCATGGGGTTCGCGTCTCGTTATTGAAATGGGAAATTGACAAAACATCCCCCGTGTAGCAGCAGCAGCACGCTCCTGGCAGTGGAGTCTTGAGACTCGGTGGAGTGAGTGGCACCCGGGAGTGAGTGACACTTGGGAGTGAGTGACACCCATAGGGGCATAGCCGCTCACGGACTCGTGCGGGAGGGGCGGTCTAACCATCGGTACCGGATTCGAACCTGTGGCGCGCCTCTCGCCTGTTGCTCCCCAGAGAGAACAGGGAAGGAGTTTGCAAACAACAACAAACACCACCGAGCTCCCGGACGAAGTCACGTGACGCCAATTAAGGGTAATTAATGCGCGCGTGATTCACCGCGTTAATTAATTCGTCATGCGTCCCTTATTGGCGTACGGCAAGTCGCGATGACGGATGATGATGATGATGATGCTGCTGCCGATGATGATAATGATGAAAGTGCTGCTGATGATGATGATGCTGCTGCCGAATGATCGAACTCGGGTGGCTGCGATCGTAGCGCAGTTTGCTGACCACTACGCCACCGCTGCCCACTTGCTTGCACGCAAAAAAGACAAAGATCCCCCGTAACTGCTGGGGCAAGTGCTATTAGCGAGTAGCACCTATGAAGTCCTGCCCGGTACACGAGGGGGTGGGTGGCCAGCACCACGCCCGGCCGCCTTTGTCTCCCTAATGGCGATGTTTACATATCGCACCAGGTACTCATTTGAGGCCGAGTCGACCTATGGGAGGCCCAGGCATGGTTAAGATAATCGTCACTGGTGTTGGCCTTTAGAGGGAATCGAACCCGGCCCGCCAGATTCGTAGCACAGCACGCTAACCGCTACACCACCACTCCCCACTTGCACACACACAGACACACACACAGACACACAGACACACACACAGACACACAGACACACACGCAGACACACACGCAGACACACACACACACAGAAACACACACACAGAAACACACACAGAGAAACACACACAGATAAACACACACAAAGAAACACACACAGACGCACACACAGAAACACACACAGACGCACACACAGACGCACACACAGAAACACACACAGAAACACACACAGAAACACACACACACACAGACACACACAGACAGACACTGAGACACACACACACGGGGCACTACTACGCCCGGTCGCTGCTGCTGCTGTTTACACATGGCACCAGGTAGCGTGCTAAAGTAAGGATGGACACGACGAACACGCGTGGTATGGACGCACCTATCCATACATAGACATAGCTCCGCCGTACATCCTAAACGGCCCTTTGTAGCCCCGACTACGAAGGCCGGCACAGCACACGCGGGAGTGGTGTATCCAGCACCACGTCCGGCCACATTTGTATCCCTCGTGGTAACATTTGAGGCTGAGTCGACCTAGGGGAGTCCCAAGCACGGTAAATATAGTCGTCATTGGTGTTGGCCGTGAGCGGGAATCGAACACGGATCGCCGGGTTCGTAGCGCAGCGCCCTAACCACGACACTACCGCTCCCCACGTATACACATATACATAGTATACACAAATTCTTACAACTCTACACACGAGGCACACGCAGACACGCAGACACGCCAATAGACAGACACGGTACGCAGACACGCACACACGAACACACACGAACACACACACACACGAACACGCACACACACGAACACGCACACACACGAGCACACACGACCACACGAACACACACACACACACGTGCACTAACGAAAACAGCGGCACACGTTTACTGACGCAGTTGGGATGCGCGCTTGGACGTAAACACCAACACACGCACATTCGTGCAAACGCAGACACGAGTACTTTTAACACACACACACATATATACAAAGACAAAGAACCCCCGTATAGCCTGAACAGACTGTTGGGGCAAGTGCTGTTAGCGAGGGGGTGGGTGGCCAGCACCACGCCCGACCGCCTTTGTCTCCCCAGTGACGATAATTTTACACACTACACCAGGTACTTATTTGAGGCTAAGTCGACCTAGGGGAGGCCCATTACAGGTTCAGATCATTGTCACCGAACCCGGCTCCCTGGGTTCGTAGCGCAGCGTAGCGCTAACCGCGACACGACCGCTCCCCACATACGCACACACAGACACACGTCAACATACACGTTAAACCACCCACTCACACACGTCAACATACATGTTAACCCACCCACTCACACAGACACACGTCAACATACATGTTAACCAACCCACTCACACACGTCAACATACATGTTAACCCACCCACCCACTCACACACACACGTCAACATACATGTTAACCCACCCACTCACACACGTCAACATACATGTTAACCCACCCACTCACACGCAGACACACGTCAACATACATGTTAACCCACTCACACACGTCAACATACATGTTAACCCACCCACTCACACACGTCAACATGCATGTTAACCCACCCACTCACACATGTACACACGTCTGGAAACTCACACAGAACAAACAAAGATCCCCCGTGTAGCCCCAACAGATTGTTGGGGCAAGTGCTGTTCGCGAGTACCAGTGGGTTGTGTGGCCAGCACCACGCCCAGGCCGCCTTTGTCTCCCCGGGGCGGATGCTTACGCGCCGCTCCAGGTACTACATGAAGGCGGAGTCGACCTAGGAGATATCCGCCACTATTATTCTAAATAATTATCTCGCAATCAAACGTGGGTCGCCTGGTTCGTAATGCAGTGCGCTAACCGCTGCGCCACCGCTCTCCGCACACCCACGCATACAGTATACAAAGACACGTGTACACACACGTGCGCTCACATATACACACGTACACGCACGCACATACTTGTACACAAAGACAAAGATAACCCGTATAGCCTCACCAGACTGTTGGGGTAAATTTTGTTAGCGAGCACCTATGAAGTTGTACACAGATACACACACACGTGTACACAATGTGTACACACACACACACGTGTACACACACACGACGTGTACACACACACACAACGTGTACACACACGTGTACACACACACACGTGTACACACACACACGACGTGTACACACACACACGTGTACACACACGTGTACACACACACACACACACGTGTACACACACACGCACGACGTGTACACACACACGCACGACGTGTACACACCGTGCACACACACCGTGTACACACACACACCGTGTACACACACGTGTACACACACGTGTACACACCGCGTACACACACGTGTACACACACACGTGTACACACACACACACACGACGTGTCCACGCGCTCTCGTACCCTCCGGCTGCGCCGTGTCGCTGCCGCTGCTCAGGCCCCCCAGCTCCATCTGCCTCGCGCAGGCGACGCCCCGAGCCCCCCCCACGTCGTCCTCGTCGTGCGCGGCCCCCCTCGACCCCGGGGGGGGCTGCTGGACCCTGCGCAGCGCCCCCGCCGCCTCCTCCAGGTCTAGCAGGTGGCTCACGGAGAAGTTCTTGGGCGCCTGCAGGTTGACCCCCCCGGGGTCGACGCCCGAGAAAGGTCCCTGCTTGTCCACCCCGGCGCCGTGCATCGTCCCACCTCCACCACCTCCACCACCACCACCTCCTCCTCCTCCACCTCCGCTCATGGTCAGACCGAGCGGGCTCCGCTGGATGAACCGGGGGTTGCTATCAAAGCGGTGGGTCGGGAGACGCAGCCAGCCGGCTCAAGGGCGGACGTCAACAAGCGCGCAACGCTTGGCCAGGAATCATCATCATCAGCACCATCATCAGCACAAGATCAGCATCATCGTCGTCATCAGAGTCATGCGGAGCGAGGAGATCCGATCATCATCATCATCATCAGTCGCCCCAGCCCGATCCGATTCCTGTTGCCCGAGACGACGAGCAGCAGGAGCAGCAGCAGGAGCAGCAGCAGCAGCAGGAGCAGCAGGAGGAGGTGGTGGAGGTCCTCCCGAGTCGCCGCGACTGGGAAGTTGCCGCGACCCGCGGAGTCGCCCCGCGTCGCTTTACGCCGCGCGCCGCGCTCGGCCCCACGCCCCGCGCGGCTCCCATTGGTCAGGGGGTGAGCGGGGAGGGGGCGGGGGGGACGAGGCCCCCTCTACCCCCACCCACCACACGATACCCCCTACACATACCCATATACACATACACACACATACCCATACACACACATACACACGCATACATACACACACATACACACACATACACACACATACACACACATACCCATACACACATACACACACATACCCATACACACATACACACACATACCCATACACACACATACACACGCATACATACACACACATACCCATACATACACACACATACACACACATACACACACACATACCCCCAACAACCGCCATTCGCCACTAAGTGGCGGTGACGTCACCACGACGCTTGTGCCAGGCCATGTGCACCTTGAGGCCACGTGAAGTGTCGAACGCCCGCTGGCAGGAGGTCACGGGGCAGACCCAGGTGCCACGGGTCGACTGACCGAGATGACCAAGATGACTGTCTGATGCACCACCTGTGCCCCCTACTGTACCAACTTGCTGTGCTTTAGCCACCCGGCGCTCCGCTCGTTGTTGTGAGCGTCGCTCTTCCGCCCTCCGTTGTTGTTGGAGGGCGACTGCCTCCAACTGCCCAGTAGCGTCCTTTTTTTAGTGGTCAATTCACCACCACTAAACTACGAATTAAACATACCCCCCCACACACATACACACACATACCCATACATACACATATATACACATACATACACACACATACCCATACACACACATACACACACATACACACACACATACCCACACACACATACACACACATACACACACATACATACACACACATACCCATACACACACATACACACACATACCCATACATACACACATACCCATACACACACATACATACACACACATACCCATACACACATACATACACACATACCCATACACACACATACACACACAAACAACCCACACACACATACACACACAAACAACCCATACACATACCCACACAACCAACCCATACACACACAAACAACCCACACACACAAACAACCCCCACACACAAGATCCCCCGTGTAGCCTTAACAGACTGTTGGGCCAAGTGCTGTTTGCGAGCACGGCACACGAGGGGTGGGTGGCCAGCACCACGCCCGGCCGCCTTTGTCTCCCGCAGTGGTCATGTTACACACACATCACACTCGGTACTCATTCGAGGCTTAGTCGACCTGTAGGAGGCCCAGTTACACCCTTATACACACACACCCACCCCACTCTGACTCACAAACACCCCCCCACACTCATACACACTCAAATATATTCTCATACACAAAGATTCCCCCTTTAATATGCTGATGGGGCGAGCGCTGTGTGTGTGAGCGCAATGAAGGCCGGGACGGCACGCGAGGGTTCGGTGGATCGCACCACGCCCGGTCGCCTTTGTCTCCCCAGTGCTGATACTCACACCTCACGCCAGCTGCTCATTTGAGACCGAGTCGACCGAGCGGACGCTTAGGACCGGTTCAGAGAATCGTCACTGGCGTTGGCCGTGAGCGGAATCGAACTCGGGTCGCCGGGATAATGGCGCAGCGCGCTCGCCACTGCACTACCGCCTCCCAATTACCCCCATACACTCACACACACTCACACTCTCAATCACACACCCCCCCCACTCACCCACACCCCACCATAACACTCCCCACACTCACACACACTCCACACTAACACACCCAACACTCACACACACACCCCCACACACACTCTCAATCACACACCCCCCACTCACACACACTCTCAATCACACACCCCCCACTCACACACACCCCACACTCACACCCCCACACTCACACACACTCCCACACTCACACACACCCCCACACTCACACACACTCCACACTCACACCCCCACACTCACACACCCCCTACACTCACACACCCCCCACACTCACACACACTCCACTCTCAACACACTCACACACACCCCCACACTCACACACACTCCACACTCACACACTCACACACCCCCCACACACACTCCACACTCACACCCCCCACACTCACACACACTCACACACACTCCACACTCACACACACCCCCACACTCACACACACTCCACACTCACACACACCCCTACACTCACACACACTCCACGCTCACACCCCCCACACTCACACACACCCCCACGCTCACGCACCCCACTCCCCGCGGCCCAGCCGCCAATAAAATCGGACTTCAAACGCGGCCCAAAGTGGCGTGGACGATTTGATTTGAGCGATTAGAGTGAGGGTGACTCGCGGGGAGGGGTGAGTGAGGAGCGTGAGTGGTGTGAGTGAGTGGTGTGAGTGAATGGAGTGAGTGGTGTGAGTGAGTGGAGTGAGTGAGTGGTGTGAGTGAGTGGAGTGAGCGGTGTGAGTGAGCGTGAGAGTGTGAGTATGTGATTGAGTGTGTAAGTGTGAGTGTGTATGAGAGTGAGTGTGTGTGAGAGTGAGTGTGCGAGTGAGTGGTGTGAGTGTGAGTGAGTGAGAGTGAGTGTGTGTGAGAGTGAGTGAGTGTAAAAGGGAGTGTGTGAGAGAGTGCGTGGTGTGAGTGTGTGAGAGTGAGTGAGTGTTTTAGTAAGAGTGAGAGGAGTGCACGGTGAGAGTTCTGAAGTTCCTCTCCCTCCATTCTCTCCCTCCCCGCTGTCCCCAGAGGGGGGGGGGGTTGTGAAGAGATCACGGCCTGGGAGCGGAGCCGAGGGAAGAGAGGGAGGGAGGGGGAGAGAGAGACGGGGAGAGGGGAGGGAGGGGAGAGAGAGACGGGGAGAGAGTGGGAACGGGCAGAGACAGGAAGACGGGGAGAGAGTGGGCAGCGTGAGAGGGTGACGCGGAGAGAGTGGGGTGAGAGCGCGGGACGAGAGAGATGAGTGAGAGAGCGTGTGGTGAGTGAGAGGAGTGAGAGAGCGTGTGGTGAGTGAGAGGAGTGAGTGAGCGTGTGGTGAGAGAGAGGAGTGAGTGAGCGTGTGGTGAGTGAGAGGAGTGAGAGGGCGTGTGGTGAGTGAGAGGAGTGAGAGGGCGTGTGGTGAGTGAGAGGGCGTGTGGTGAGTGAGAGGGCGTGTGGTGAGTGAGAGAGAGGAGTGAGAGAGCGTGTGGTGAGTGAGAGGAGTGAGAGGGCGTGTGGTGAGTGAGAGGGCGTGTGGTGAGTGAGAGGGCGTGTGGTGAGTGAGAGAGAGGAGTGAGAGAGCGTGTGGTGAGTGAGAGGAGTGAGAGGGCGTGTGGTGAGTGAGAGAGAGGAGTGAGAGAGCGTGTGGTGAGTGAGATGAGAGGAAGAAGAGAGGCGGGGGGATGCGCCTTGGACTCCTCTCCGAGTTTCTCGCTCTCCCACGCGGACGCGAGCGTCACGGGGAGGAGGAGGGGAGGGGAGGAGGAGGGGGGAGGAGGAGGAGTGAGAAGTGGAGTGACCAGGACATTGGAATTGCCGCGGCTCGGCGCGTGCCAAGTCCCTGACTCGGGCTGAGCCCATAAATCAGCGACGTTTCCGACTGCAGTCCACACCACGCGCCCCCCCGCGGGCACGGGGAGCGTGGGGGGGGGGTGGAGGAGGGGGAGGGGACCGAGTCCCCGGTGGGAGAGACGAGGGGGAGACGGAGGGGGTCGTGGGGAGACCGGGCGGCAAGTTCTCGCGGGGGGGATTGTGGGAGACGGGGAGAGAGGGGAGACACCACGAGGGAGACACCACGGGGGAGACGCCAACGAGACGCGGGAAGGGACGGGGGGTGGGAGTTACGGGGGGTGGGGGGCTGGGTGAGATGGGGGAGTAACGTGCCCCCCTCCCCCCGTGCCCGCCGTGTGCTGGCGGCCTTCACGCTGATGTCTTATCGGCGAAAGTGGCCCTCTGCAAATGAGTGACGAGCACAGCTCGGAACGCAGCTTGAGTCTGAATGTGGAGGGAGACGATGCACGCAAGCGCGAGGAGAACACGCAAACTCCAAATGTAGAGCAGGCGTCAGGATCGCGATCGGACTAAAGACTCCCTGTACACCAGGCGAGGGAGTTAACATCCCACCACCGTGACTAGCGAGACGACGCCAGGCAGGGAGACCCGTGATGAGTGGGCGATGTGGTGGTGGTGGTGGGTGATGTGGTGGTGGTCGTGGTTGATGGTGATGTGGTGGTGGTCCTAGTATGAAAGCAACAGGGTAATGGATCAAAGCCCACTGTTGCACTGTACTTCCATGATCTCCAATACCTTCTCCAACCCGCACTGACCAGCGTGGTGAAGTATGGTCATAACACCCACACAACCACCACAGGCGTGGGAAAGGGGCTCTCAAAACTCCACTCATCCAACAGTGGATTAGCAAGGTTGATGTCATCTGTTGTGTGTGTGTGTTGTGTCCTTGTGTGATGTTTCGTGTGTGCTGTTCGTGAGGAGCGGTGGCGCAGTAGTTAGCGCACTGTGCAACTGGACCCGGCCACCCGAATTCGATTCCCAGTCACGGACAACGCCGATGACGAATATCTGAACTGGTCCTGGGCCTCCATTAGGTCGACTGAGCCTAAAATGAGTACCTGGTGCGGTGCGTAAACAGCAGCACTCGGGACACGGAGGTGGTGGACGTGGTGCTGGCCACCCATCACCACGCGTGCCGTGCCGGCCTTCAGAGGTGCTAACTGAACTTTCCCCGACAGTCTGTTAAAGGCGATAGGGGGGTGGGTCATTGTCGTTGTTGCGACTGTGCTAATTACTCGTTACTGCTGGAGCGAACTTCACACCGACAAAGAACACAAACAACAGCTGGCAGCTCGCCGGCAATGGGCCGAGGAAGCCGGCTTTGCTGATGAGTCACTGAATGCAGAAACCGGTCCAAAGTGTCGCTCAGTGTGGACATCAATGCGTCTGAGATGATGCACTCCCAGGAGGAAGTCCGCGTGCTGCTGATGGGATGTGTGAACGACCGCGCCGTCTTGTGTGTGTGGAGGGTGCAGGGAGAGGCAGATTGCTTCTTCATTCCAGCAACGTCAGCGCCGGCGTCTGGCAGCGCTGTGCGCGGGAAGTTGGGCACGGATCTCCAACTCTCTTGGAGCTGAGATCATTTCTGGACCATTGTATGGTAGAACGTACTCGGCAGGTAATGTTAGATATCGACAAAGCAATGTACATGACACCGTCGGCAACTTTATTTATGAAGAATACGCGCTTAGGTTGTGGTCGAGCAATCTAGATTGAAAAGTCATTTCTTTAAAACTGTTTGTTGTGTTGAGTTTGTTGTTGAGTTTGTTGTCCTTCCGCCCGCACCTCCGACGAGCACGGTTGGCTACGTACTGTGCGAAAGAAGTTCAACATAGATAGTTCATAGAACTGAGACTTGCGCACAGAGAGGTGGAGAGACGCGCGCGAAGAGCCCGGGAGCTCATTGCCAATGTGGAGATCTGCTGCTGCTGCTTGCTGCTGCTGCAGCCTGCCCTGTTGCCGCTGCTGCTTGCTGCTGCTGCTGCAGCCTGCTGCTGCTGTTGCCGCTGCTGCTGCCGCTGCTGCTGCTGCTCGCCACGACAAGAGAGAGAAAGAGGGCTTCAGCAGAGAGAGAGGGAGAAGTCGTGTCAGTCTGCTGTTTCTCCGTCTCCTGTTGAAGGAGCGCAGACCAGCTCAATCGCTTGGGTTGCCTGGTCACAATCGCACGACTGTGACTCGTGTCTTGAACATATCTCAGTGTCTCGATATACTATGCAGTGTATATCTACGTATCTCGATATACTATGCAGTGTATATCTACGTATCTCCACGTGTCTCTCCGCGTCTCTGTATCTCTATGACTGTCTGTGGGTCTCTGCACACGATCTCTATGAGTCTCTCTGTATATCTCTGTATCTACGGGCTCACGATACGGGCCGTAGTTCGCGCTGCATGGCCACGGTCGCACTCATGTCGCTGTGTATTCAAGTTTCTATTGATGAAGAAGAAGAAGCTGTGGTGCGCATCCGCCTGTTGATGTTCTTGATGCGGTCGATGGTTCCACCGCTGCCCTCAAGGAGGAACAGGAGGGGGGGGGGATGACGCACCCAGGAGGTGCGCGATTTGTGGGTCTCGGAGCTGTTCATTCTGGACGCGCGCGCTGTTCCATTCTGTTCGCCAGCAGCTGCAGTAGCAGCTGCAACAGCAGCAGCAGCAGCAACAGCAGCAACAGCAGCAGCAACAGCAGCAGCAGCAACAGCAGCGGCAGCAACAGCAGCAACAGCAGCAGCAGCAACAGCAGCAACAGCAGCAGCAGCGGCAGCAACAGCAGCAACAGCAGCAGCAGCAACAGCAGCAACAGCAGCGGCAGCAACAGCAGCAACAGCAGCAGCAACAGCAGCAGCAACAGCAGCAACAGCAGCAGCAACAGCAGCAGCAGCGGCAGCAGTAACAGCAGCAGCAGCAGCGCGATCTCAGATGGGACATTGGGACTTGGGTGGTCGGTGATGGCCATTGTTGAGGTCTCGGTTGGTGACGGGTAGCAGGTTGTCGTTGGCAAGAAAACATGGAATCTCCCTTTTGCAGTTTGAGATGGTGACACAGAGAGAGGAGCGCGTGGGTTGGAGGCACCGATTGCACACGCGGCGAGAGGAGACGAAGGCCGATGGCTGAGAATACAAACGGAGCGGCAGCCAAGGGGTGAAAGCTCGTCTGGGGAAGAGGAGATGGAGCGGTGAGGTCAGCGCGTGTGCAGATGCCCAGTGGACTGTTACATCGCAGGGTTGGGCCTCCATCCAGCAGCGGATTGAGTGCGTCTGACGACGCTCTGATTCACGGGTGTCCTGCACGCGCCTGCGGGCCGAAGGGCCTCCGCTGCAGGAGGGGGGGGCGCTGTGGAGGCGCGGCCACAGAACGTGGCAGCGCAGAGCCCGGCGACCCGATTATCTGAACCTCCCCTAAGTTGACTCAGCCTCAAATGAGTACCCGGTGCGGTGTGTAAGCATCACAACTGGGGAGATAAAGGCGGTCGAGCGTAATGCTGGCCACCCACTCCTTCGCGTGCCATGCTGGCCTTCAAAGGTGCTTGCTAACAGCACTTGCATCAACAGTGTGTAGAGGCTATGAGGGGGATCTTTGTCTTTGCGTGCGCCTACTCTTGTTTGCAACCTCTCCCCAAACCCACCCTCCCCCTCGAGCCCTCCCCCCACCACCCCTCGCTTTGAACCCCGCGTCTCGTCCCACTCGGGCTGTGGTCGGAAGAGCGAACCCCGAGACTGCAGGGAACCTCCAGACACGGAGCCGGGAACCCGGGGGGGGGTGCAGGGGGGGTGCAGGGGGGGGGATCAGAGCGGGCGCGGGGGCGGGGGCCAGGTGCCCCACCCCCCCCCCACAGCAGCAGCCCCGCCCCTACCGCCCAAACCCCCACCACGTGGCGACTTCACGCGGAGCCTCGCACTCACAGAGAGCACAGAGAACACAAAGGCAAAGCTCCCCCGTGTAGCCTGAAGAGACCGTTGTGGCAAGTGCTGTTAGCGAGCACCTATGAAGGCCGGCATGGTACACGAAGGAGTGCGTGGCCAGCACCACGCCCACCTTTGTCTCCCCTTTGTCTCCGCAGTCGATGTTTACACACCGCACCAGGTACTTATTTGAGGCTGAGTCGACCTAGGCCTGGTCAGACAATCGTCACTGGCGTTGTGAGCCACCAGTGGGGTCCATAACGCACTCTCCCTACAGGCTCAAACACACACACACACAACCCCACTAACACACACACACACACAAACACACTAATACACAAACACACTGACACACAAAACACTAATACACAAACACACTAATACACAAACACACTGACACACAAACACACTGACACACAAACCCACTAACACACACAAACACACTGACACACGCAAACCCTAATGCACACTAACACACTAACACACACTAACATACACTAACACACAAACACACAAACCCACTAACACGCAAACCCTAACGCACACTAACACACAAACCCACTAACACACAAACCCTAATGCACACTAACACACTAACACACACTAACACACACTACTCTCCCTACCCCCATCCGTGTCTGCATCTTCTCTCGCTCACCTTTCCCACCCCCTCCCCCCATGATCCTCCAACCCCCCCCCCCCCCTGAGCCCCCCCCCCCGAACCCCCCCCCCACTCCGCCCCCGCGGCGCATGGCGACAGGACCCCGCTCCCGCATCCCCTCGCCGCCGCCACCACCGCCGGACCCCCTCGCGGCCCGGAAGGCCGTGAGCGGGGCCCCCACCCCTCGCGGCTTCATCCCCTCGCCGCAAGCCGAGACCCCGGGGGGCGGGGCCCCGGGCCCCGCGCCTTCAAAGCGGCGCGATTGGAAACAGCTGCGGGGCCCGGCAGAGGAGGAGCGGCGTCGCCTTTCATCGCGAGCCGCGACGCAGTCGCCCGACGCCGCCGCCGCCGCTGCCGCGTTTCATGATTGCATTCCTCGCGAGGAATTCCTCCTCCCGCTCCTCCATGATGATGCTCCTCCTCCATGCTGATGATGATGAAGATGATGATGATGCTCCTCCTCCATGCTGATGATGAAGATGATGATGATGATGCTCCTCCTTCATGCTGATGATGAAGATGATGATGAAGATGATGATGATGCTCCTCCTCCATGCTGATGATGAAGATGATGATGATGATGCTCCTCCTTCATGCTGCTGATGATGATGATGCTCCTCCTTCATGCTGATGATGAAGATGATGATGAAGATGATGATGATGCTCCTCCTCCATGCTGATGATGAAGATGATGATGATGATGATGCTCCTCCTCCATGCTGCTGATGATGATGATGCTCCTCCTCCATGCTGATGATGAAGATGATGATGATGATGCTCCTCCTTCATGCTGCTGATGATGATGATGCTCCTCCTTCATGCTGATGATGAAGATGATGATGAAGATGATGATGATGCTCCTCCTCCATGCTGATGATGAAGATGATGATGATGATGCTCCTCCTTCATGCTGCTGATGATGATGATGCTCCTCCTTCATGCTGCTGTTGCTGCTGATGATGATGCTCCTCCTTCATGCTGATGATGAAGATGATGATGAAGATGATGATGATGCTCCTCCTCCATGCTGATGATGAAGATGATGATGATGATGATGCTCCTCCTCCATGCTGATGATGAAGATGATGATGATGATGCTCCTCCTTCATGCTGCTGATGATGATGATGCTCCTCCTTCATGCTGCTGCTGCTGCTGATGATGATGCTCCTCCTTCATGCTGATGATGAAGATGATGATGAAGATGATGATGATGCTCCTCCTCCATGCTGATGATGAAGATGATGATGAAGATGATGATGATGCTCCTCCTCCATGCTGATGATGAAGATGATGATGATGCTCCTCCTTCATGCTGCTGCTGCTGATGATGATGATGATGCTCCTCCTTCATGCTGATGATGAAGATGATGATGAAGATGATGATGATGCTCCTCCTCCATGCTGATGATGAAGATGATGATGATGATGCTCCTTCATGCTGCTGATGATGATGATGATGCTCCTCCTCCGCTGATGATGAAGATGATGATGATGATGCTCCTCCTTCATGCTGCTGATGATGATGATGATCCTCCTCCATGCTGCTGCTGATGATGATGATGCTCCTCCTTCATGTTGCTGATGATGATGCTCCTCCTTCATGCTCCTACTGCTCCTACTGCTCCTCACGCTCCTGATTCCGCTGCCCTTCCCGCTGCCCTTCCTGCTGCTCCTCACGCTCCTGCCGCCGCCACGCGAGCGGGCGAGGAGTCGAGTCGATCGACACCGCGCCAGCCGGCGGTGAGGGGTGGTGGGGGGTGGTGGGGGGTGGTGGGGGTGGTGGGGGGTGGTGGGGGGTGGTGGGGGTGGTGGGGGGTGGTGGGGGTGGTGGGGGGTGGTGGGGGTGGTGGGGGGTGGTGGGGGTGGTGGGGGGTGGTGGGGGGTGGTGGGGGGTGGTGGGGGGTGGTGGGGGGTGGTGGGGGGTGGTGGGGGGTGGTGGGGGGTGGTGGGGGGTGGTGGGGGTGGTGGGGGGTGGTGGGGGGTGGTGGGGGGTGGTGGGGGGTGGTGGGGGGTGGTGGGGGGTGGTGGGGGGTGGTGGGGGGTGGTGGGGGGTGGTGGGGGTGGTGGGGGGTGGTGGGGGGTGGTGGGGGGTGGTGGGGGGTGGTGGGGGGTGGTGGGGGGTGGTGAGGGGTGGTGAGGGGTGGTGGGGGGTGGTGGGGGTGGTGGGGGGTGGTGAGGGGTGGTGGGGGGTAGGTGGGGGTGGTGGGGGGGTGGTGGGGGGTGGTGGGGGGTGGTGGGGGGTGGTGGGGGGTGGTGGGGGGTGGTGAGGGGTGGTGGGGGGTGGTGGGGGGTGGTGGGGGGTGGTGGGGGGTGGTGGGGGGTGGTGGGGGTGGTGGGGGGTGGTGGGGGTGGTGGGGGGTGGTGGGGGGTGGTGGGGGTGGTGGGGGGTGGTGGGGGTGGTGGGGGGGTGGTGGGGGGTGGTGGGGGGTGGTGGGGGTGGTGGGGGGTGGTGGGGGTGGTGGGGGGGTGGTGGGGGGTGGTGGGGGGTGGTGGGGGGTGGTGGGGGGTGGTGGGGGGTGGTGGGGGGTGGTGGGGGTGGTGGGGGGTGGTGGGGGGTGGTGGGGGGTGGTGGGGGTGGTGGGGGGTGGTGGGGGGTGGTGGGGGGTGGTGGGGGGTGGTGGGGGGTGGTGGGGGTGGTGGGGGGTGGTGGGGGGTGGTGGGGGGTGGTGGGGGGGTGGTGGGGGGTGGTGGGGGGTGGTGGGGGGGGTGGGGGGTGGTGGGGGGGGTGGGTGGTGGGGTGGTGGGGGGGTGGTGGGGGGTGGTGGGGGGGTGGGGGGGGGTGGGGGGGGTGGGTGGGGGGGGGGTGGGGGTGGGTGGGGGGGGTGGTGGGGGGTGGTGGGGGGGTGGGGGGTGGGTGGGGGTGGTGGGGGTGGTGGGGGGTGGTGGGGGGGTGGGGGGGTGGTGGTGGGGGGGGGTGGTGGGGGGGGGGGGTGGTGGGGGTGGTGGGGGCGGTGGGGGCGGTGGGGGTGGTTGTGAGGAGGTAGCGAGGAGGTGATGGTGGTGGTGAGCGGGTGAGAGGCAAGCTGCAGAGGAAGGATGTTGGTGAGGGTGTTGGTGAGGGTGTCGGTGAGGGTGTTGGTGAGGGTGTCGGTGAGGGTGTTGGTGAGGGTGTTGGTGAGGGTGTCGGTGAGGGTGTTGGTGAGGGTGTCGGTGAGGGTGTCGGTGAGGGTGTCGGTGAGGATGTCGGTGAGGGTGTTGGTGAGGTTGTTGTGAGGGTGTCGGTGAGGGTGTTGGTGAGGGTGTTGGTGAGGGTCTTGCACCTGAGCGATCCCCTCTCGAGCACAGCAAGCACGTGATGACGAGCACACACAAAGACACAGATCCCCCGTACAGCCTTAACAGGCTGTTGGGACAAGTGCTGTTAGCGAGCAGCACCTATGTATGCATGTACGTTGAACTTCTTTCGCACTGTACGTAACCGACCGTGCTAATCGGAGGTGCGGGGGAAGGACAACAAACTAAACACAGAAGGCGGTTCTCAGGAAATGGGGTTTCAATATCAATGTGTGAAGGTCGGCACGGTACGTGGCAGGGATTGGTGGCCAGCACCACTACCCGGTCGCCTTTATCTCCCCAGTTGTAATGTTGTACACATCGCACCAGGTACTCATTTTAGGCTGAGTCGACCTAGGGGAGGCCCAGGATCGGTTTAGATGTTGCCACCAGTGTTGGCCGAGAGCACTGAGAAGACAAAGGCGGCGGGGCATGGTCCTAGCCACACCGTCTCCTCGTGTGCCCTGCCCGCCTTCATAGGCGCTCGTTGCTAGCCCTTGCCCCAACAGGATGGTAAAGGCTATACGGGGGATCTTTGCATCTTTCTCTCCCGGGCTGCAGGACGAATCGGCTTCACATCGGCGCTTTTACATCCACGGCAATAATCGTCACGATCATCATCATTTATATCATGGTCACCATCATTACCATCATCGACATCAAGATCATCGTCAATCTGAATCATCGTAAACTAAAACTGTAAACTAAACTATTTTTTTTAATTTTACCGGGTCAGGTCCACAGCTACAGAGTTCTTTTTCAGAAGCGACCTGGCCACAAATGAAAGTCCGACGAAGCGCCTGGTCACGTGGGAATGCCTAGCAGCTAACCCCTCTTAGACGCACGTTTCTAAATGTGGAGGGGAAACCCGGAGAAACCGGAGAAAAATCCACGCGACCACGGGGAGAACACGCAAATTGCAAATATACAGCAGGCGTCAGGGTCGGGATCGAACCAGTGCTGGATTATCCCAGGAGCACAAGTCGCTACGAATGCTACGGGCCCCGCACTTTCAAGGGCCCCACGCTAAGTGCTTTCAAGATATCAATTCCGGTTTAGTGATTCTACACTTGCTCTATTACTATAGTACTATACCGCCTTCAGCTGTTATGAACGACTGGGTGTTTAAGGTTATCATATTATCTGGCTGTATAGCAAATTAAAAAATACAATTACTTTACTGTGCAAGTAAAAAAATTGTGTTTTAGTATTTACGTGTTATTTATTTATTTAGGGCCCCTTTATAAGGTATGCTATAGGCCCCGCACTCGCTTAATCCGGCACGGGGTCGAACCTACGACCTCCTCTATACCAGGCGAGCAAGTTAACATCTCGTCATCGCGTCAAGAGGCTTGCGTTGCTCCAGGCATCGCCATCGTGGTCACGATCCCAAGCAGAAAGTCCGACTCTCTGCAATGGGAACTCAGAAGCAGCTGTCCGTCTTGGGGCTCTTCTAACAATCCTCCTCCAATCGGAGCACTCAAAATACATTGTTTAATGTCATAATGAAATGCCACGATAATATGTACAGTATTTTGAGGTTTTTAAAATTTATATTCTCTAGAATTTACAGAATATTCTGACGAAGAAATACATTGATAATTATCGATTATAATCGGAGTACAATGTTTTTATTTGGAGAGATTTTTAAATGAACCTGAGGCACTCTTCTGTGTTCATTAGTCCCACTTGTTCGGTGTAGCTACTTATTATTATTATCGCTACATGTTTATCAACGTATTCTTCCGTCGTGTCAATGCAATGTGTATTCGTTACACGAACAATCCCGTGTCACCAGTTACCCAGCTAGTGTCGGTGGCGACGGCTCGCAGCAGCCACTAACAACAACAAGAGAGTTACTTTTCGATGTAAAGCTTTCGTGACTGCAGGGATTCATATTTTTTGCTTTTTCGGTAAAGTCACGTAGAAGGGAAAAACTATTTTATTGTTTTCTTTTCATTATTTTATTGTGTTTCCCTTCTACGTGACTTTACCGAAAGAACCAAGAATAAGAGTTACTGTTGGGGTGGAGAGGCGCCCAGCCAGCAGCCAGCCAAGAAACTTGAGGCATAGATTATTTTTAATTGTATTACGGTCACTTTATTCGGTTTCATCATCAGTATAATAATCATAACCATCATCTACATCAAAATCTGTATCATCGTCGACATCACCAGCCATGATTTATCAACTGCTGGATGAAGGTTTCTCCCGCTACGAATGTTGTTGGACGGTCACACGTACGCTCGGCTGATCACTCAACAGATGCTGCCTCCTCCTTCCAATGTCCATCCCTCCACGTGAGCATATACACGTATGTGTGTATACATCCCACCAGTCACACACACAGCTTCCTTCTTGGAAAGAATTGGTTCGATGAGGCAAAGCAACCCCTGCACCGGTTTCGACATTCAGTGTGTCATCGGCAGAAGCAGCAGGTTGGTCACTGCCGGTTTTGTAGCGCAGTGCGCTAACCGCTGCGCCACCGCCACCCACAGGTCTGTGAGGTTGAATGAAAAGCACTGCGAGAAACGGCTCGAGGAGAGAAACTCGGCAACTGAAACAACGCGGCCCTGCGTGGAGTGGTTCTCCCTCTGGGGCTGCGTTGTTGACGGATCTGTTGAGAATCTCAGCGGATCTAAGGATTCACTTTACCCTGAGTCTGCCACGGCCGATGCTCGCCATCCACAGTTCGGTTCTGTTTGGATGAGATCTTTGTGCAGAGTACAATGCGCATGTTCAACGACAACCCTCCACCACCCGGCCACACAGCCGACCAATTCGAGTTGTCACGTGGGCCACGCGAGACTGGAGTCGCTGTGGGGGGGGGGGGGGCGCGAGGCGTCGCGGGGACGCGGGGGGGGGCGATGCCTCCTCGGCCGCCGCCGCCGCATCCGCTCGGGGCGGGGGGGGTCCCGAGTCCATCACTCGCCAGCCGCCCACACCCCCTGCCCAGCCCCTTCGTGCCCCCCGCCCCCTCAACCCGCACCACCTTTGCCCCCCTCCCTTACCCGGCTAAGGTGCTCGGATTTGGAGTCGGAATCACGACAAGGAGCCCCGGACGAGAGGAGCCACGGCGTGATGGGTCACACACCGCGTGGACGTTCACACGTACAGAGCACGGGAAAGTCAAAGATCACCTATGTAGCCTCAACGGACTGTTGGGGCAAGTGCTATTAGCGAGTAACACCTAATAGGGCTGCCACGGCACACGAGGGGTGGGTGGCAAGAGCAACATCGGGCCGCCTTTGTCTCCCCAGGCACTAATTTCACACTGAGTCGACCTAATGATGGCACAGGACGGGTTTCGATATGCGTCGCGGATGTTGGCCGTGAGCGGGAATGTTACTCGGGGTTTCCATGTTCGTAGCACAACTACCACCGCTCTCCGCAAGCGCAAATACGTGCACACACTGACACACACACATATACATACCAGTGCATACCTGCACATACGTGCACACCTGTACACACAGCATGTGCACGTATCAGTACAAACGACAGATATGAACTAAATTCGAATGATGTTCTCAAAGGGCGAGAGAGATTAAATGCAGCACTGATGTACTGTAGAATAAAACATATTTCCGTAAAACTGCGAAACCCACAATATTCAAATTGGGCTCAGATCGACCCGACCTTCAATGACGACGTGTCGGTGCGCTGTGTCAAGACGAGCGCTGGGAGACAAAGACGGCCGGGCGTGGTTGTGGCCACACCGCCCACTCGGGCGCCGCTCTGAATCTCTGCTCGCTAGCAGCACTTGTCCCAACAGTCTGGCAAAGGCCACACGGGGAATGTTAAGTCCATGTGTATACTTACCGTGCGCAACAGAAGAGCGTGACTGGCTGATGGTGTTCCCGAAGGGTTACAGAGCGGAGTGGCTTCTGCCGGTCTCAGGGCAGCAGCAGCAGCATCGGTGGGCCGAGGCGTCCGCGTACCGTGGAGGGTCTCGCTACGGCTGATGGCCGCACCGCGCCGGCTCCCTGCAGCATCAGCGGTACGAGCCGGGCACGGAACGCGCTCGAGAAGGACGCCGCCGAGGAGATGGAGCGATTAAATCAGCTCGTGTGCGGGAGCGAGGCGGATCGTTGCGAGAGAGATGGTCCACGGCTTGGGGAGGCCTTCATCCAGCAGTGGATAGACCAGGGCTTCTGATGCTTACGACGCCACAAGACCAAGACATGCGCTTACACAGCGGCACCACGCACACGTGTGTTGCTGTGTGTGTGCGTGCGGTACGTGAGGTGTCGTAAGTATACACGTCTAGATGCAAGGTCAAGGCTGATTACTCTGGTGATAGTTAACATGTCACAAATTGAACAAAAGATACATCTAATGGTGCATGTTGAATAGAGATGAATATTCACCTTAGCCACCACAATGTGTTGGTGGCTTTGTCGATCTGCTACATAGGGGTACACACAAAGACAAGGATCCCCCCTATAGTCTTCATAGACTTTTGGGACAAGTGCTGTTAGTGTGCACCTATGAAGGGGCGTCTTTGTCTCCCTTGTTAAGTGTTTACACACCACACCAGGAACTCATTTAAGGCTGAGTCAACATAGGGGAGGCCCAGGGCGGGTTCAGATAATCGTGACTGATGGTGGCCGTGAGCGTGGAAACAAACTCGGGTCACCGCGTTCGTAGCGCAGTGCGCTAACAACTGCGCCACCGCTCCCCACTGCATATATACATACACACACATATACAAGACGAAGATCTCCCGTATAGCCTTCAACAGACTGCTGGGGGTGGGTGGCCAGCACTAGGCCCGGCCGCCTTTGTCTCCCCAGTGCGGATGGTGTTTACACACCGCACCAGGTACTCATCTGAAGCTGAGTAGACACACGCGTGTACACACATGTACACGCATGCGTCAACTCACACATACACAGACACGTATACCGGACAAACACACGTGTGCACCCGTGTTCACGTGAACACGCAGGTGTGCAGGTGTGCGTGTTCTCGCGTGTGTGCTGCAGGGACACTGTGAGGAGCCGTGATCGCGATTCGAAATCGCGACGCCAAGTTCCTAACGAAGTGCGCTAACCACTGCGCCACCGCTCCGCCGATTTGACTCCATGCGACTGCAGTTAATGCAGCTCCGTTCAATGCTACTTCAGTTAACTCGACTGCAGTTAACCTACCCAGAGTTACCTTGACGCCAGTTAACTCGGCTGCAGTTAACCTACCCAGAGTTACCTTGACACTAGTTAACTCGGCTGCAGTTAACCTACCCAGAGTTACCTTGACGCCAGTGAACTCGGCTGTTCACGCAATGTAAGAACGCGCCTCTACCGAGCGCCACTTCAGTGAACGCGCGACGCTGTCCTCCACGCAGTCATCTCCATGATCTTCACAGTCAATCACACACACACAGACACACACACAGACACACACACACAGGCACACACACACACAGACACACACACAGACACACACACAGACACACACAGACACACACACAGACACACACACAAAGACACACACACAGACACAAACACACAGACACACACAGACACACACACGCACACAGACACACACAGACACACACAGACACACAGACACACACACACAGACACATCGCACACAGACACACACAGACACACACAGACACACAGACAGACACACAGACACACACACAGATCCCCCGTGTAGCCTTTAACAGACTGTTGGGGGCAAGTGCTGTTAGCGAGTAGCACCTATGATGGCCTGTACGGCAAACGAGGGGTGGGTGGCCAGCACCACACCCGACCGCCTTTGTCTCCCCAGTGACGATGTTCACACCGCACCAGGAACTCATTTAAGGCTGCATAGACCTCGTGGAGCCCCAGGACCGGTTCAGATATTCGCCACGGGCATCCGCTATTGTAACATGCGTACACAATATGCCATGTATAGCACGCGCGCCTCCATGATGGTGTAGTTCGTATAACATGAAATATTGCGAATGCACAGAACGCGATCCGCGTAGTCCAAGTCACGCGATGGGCACCGCGGGCTGCGGCTACGATCGAGACTCGCGCCTCTTCCTCCTCCTCTGTGCTCTGGTCTCTCTTTGCTCCATGGTTGTCATTTCATTGTGTTCGTTTTGCTTTCGTCTTTGTGGTGAACCAGGTCACTCACTCTTGCAAGCGAGACTCCCATCCTGGTATCTCTCTCGAGCCTGGCCGCCACGCAGCAGCATCGTCGCCTTGACACTTGGGACCTCCAGCGGTCCAGCGACATCGCCACGGAGAGAGAGAGAGAGACGCAGCCACAGAGAGAGACGCAGCCACGCGCATCGCGAGACAGGGGTTTGTCGATATCGCACCGGTTCGTCTCTTCATCTGCGACCAGGCGAGGGAGGCCGCAGAGACCGGGACTCTTTGTCGAGACCTGAGTCGAGCTCACAGCAGTCGCCGCATGGCTCCAGAGTGGAGAGCACGACCCGTGGGACGCAGAGACAGGAGACACTTTGCTTAACCGCTGGACAGCCACCGAGTTCCGGAGTTCCATCAGCACAGAGTCGTGAACACCAGAAGAGCCATCGAGCTCCAGAGCTCCATCAGCACAGAGTCGTGAACACCAGAAGAGCCACCGGGTTCCAGAGCGATACGCGGCACGGCCAGAGTTGTGTCCGCATCGGGACAGAGCATTGGGCTCAAATTGAAATGCCGACTTTTAATGTCTTCAAATCAAATATTGTAATAGCGAAGACATTCTGGAGTAAGGAACAATTACAGAAGCAACAGCAGCAACAGCAGCAGCAGCAGCAGCAGCAGCAGCAGGAGCAGCAGCAGCAGCAACAGCAGCAACAGAAGCAACAGCAGCAGCAGCAATATGTTGTAGAATGCGACAAACAAACGTTGCAGAATAAAAACGTCTGAAGCGCGGAACTGGGCGAGTTGGTGCCGCGAAGTGGGAGCCGACAGGGGTCACCAGCAGGGGTCACCAACAGGGGTCTCTGACGGGGGTCTCTGAGGGGTCCCTGACGGGGGTCCCTGACGGGGGTCTCTGAGGGGGGTCCCTGACGGGGTCCCTGAGGGGTCCCTGACGGGGGTCCCTGACGGGGGTCTCTGAGGGGGTCCCTGACGGGGGTCCCTGAAGGGTCCCTGACGAAGGTCTCTGACGGGGGTCCCTGACGGGGGTCCCTGACGGGGGTCTCTGACGGGGGTCTCTGACGGGGGTCCCTGACGGGGGTCCCTGACGGGGGTCTCTGAGGGGGGTCTCTGACGGGGGTCCCTGACGGGGGTCTCTGACGGGGGTCCCTGACGGGGGTCCCTGACGGGGGTCTCTGTCGGGGGTCCCTGACGGGGGTCTCTGAGGGGGTCCCTGACGTCAATCGGGTCCTAGAGTTCCTTGCACGGAGACGCGCAGCCGTCACAACGCCGCGGCTGCGAGGACGCGGCCTCCTCTGTCCCTGCTGGGTCCAGCACGCGTGAGACGAGTACCCGGTGCCGTGTGTGAACATCACCCCTTGGGGAGACAAAGGCGGCCGGGCGCGGTGTTGGCCACCCACCCCCTCGTGTGCCGTGCCAGCCTTCATAGGTGCTCGCTAACAGCACTTGCCCCTGCAGTCTGGTCAGGCTATACGGTGTATCGTTGTCTTTGTACAAAGATTCCCCGTATAGCCTTCAACAGGTTGTTGGGGCAAGTGCTGTCCGCGAGCATCTTTGAAGGCCGAGGCGACGTGCAACGGGGTTGGGTGACCAGCACGCGCGATCGTCTCCGGCAGCGCTGATGTCACCGCGCAGAACCAGGTGCTCGTTTGAGGCTGAGTCGATCTAGCGGAGGCCCGTGTCCGTTTCAGATCTCCGCCACTGATGTTGGCCGTGCGCAGCAATCGAACTCTGATTTTTAGCGCAGTGCTAAACCACTGCGCCACCGCTCCCCGGATTCACGAATCATCACGCGACGTGTTTATGGTTCACCTCGAGACGCGGTTCGGGTCAAGGGCCGGCGAAGCGAGGAGCGCGTACGTTGGGGGTGGTCCGTGTGGGGCGGTGTGTGGGGTGGTGTGTGTGTAGTGTGTGTGGGGTGGTGTGTGTGGGGTGGTTCGTGTGGGGTGGTGTGTGTGGGGTGGTGTGTGTGGGGTGGTCCGTGTGGGGTGGTGTGTGTGGGGTGGTGTGTGTGGGGTGGTGCGTGTGGGGTGGTGTGTGTGGGGTGGTGTGTGTGTAGTGTGTGTGGGGTGGTGTGTGTAGTGTGTGTGGGGTGGTGTGTGTGTGTGTGTGGGGAGCGGGGTGTGTGTGTGTGTGTGTGGTGAGTGGGGTGTGTGTGTGTGTGTGTGGGGAGCGGGGTGTGTGTGTGGTGAGCGGGGTGTGTGTGTGTGTGTGTGGGGTGGTGTGTGTGTGTGTGGTGGTGTGTGTGGGGTGGTGTGTGTGGGGTGGTGTGTGTGTGTGGGGAGCGGGGTGTGTGTGTGTGTGTGTGGGGAAGGGGGTGTGTGTGTGTGTGTGGTGGAGCGGTGGAGCAGTGGTGAGCGCGTCACGGACTCGGCGTCTCGAGCTGCCATTGCTCATGACGGGCCACTTGAGTGGCGAGCGACTTGCGAGCCGCTTCGTGGCTTCGCTTCATCGTCGACGTCGCTTTGAAAAACTTACCCGGCGCCGCGTGTGATTATCAGCACTTGGGGAGACAAAGGCGGCCGCTGCTGCTCACGCGAGCCGCGAGCAGCAGCATCGGTGGACCGAGTAATTCGCCTCCCGTGGAGCGCGACGCCGCAGCGTGATCAGCAAAGGCTCGGGACGTTCCAAGCGAGATGTGCGTGCGCTCTCAGCCTTCTAGAACATCACTAGAATGCACCATCACTCATGCACGCCCGTCTATACACATCACACACGCATGCACCATCTGTGTTCAATGTGGATGTCCATAATCCACAGCTCTCTGTCTCAATCCACTGCTGGATGACGGCACTTCCTCTCACCGTGTCGGCCGTGGTGTTTGTTCGACCATACTTCACCACGCTGGTCAGTGTGGGTTGCCGAAGAGAAGGGGTGGGGGGCGGCTAGGACCGGTTCTGAGATGTCACATTCTCACCCCCCGATGTTGACCGAACTCGGATGGCCTGGGGGGCAGCGCGTCACGTGCAGACGCGGAGACGTGCTGTGCGCAATGAGCACGATGGATGAGTCTATTTGTATTGATGTAATGTCTGCTGATGTTACAGCCAATCAACACAATATGTATCGATCGGCTGTAACATGAAATGTAATATAATGTAAATGTGTACATATACATGTGTGTGTGTGTATTTAAACGTTTGCGCATGTGTTGGCTGACACGAGGGTGTATTCTATTTGTATTTGCGGGGCTTAATTGCAACCAGGTCAGAGACACGAACAATATTGCCGCACCCGGCACTCCACACCCAGTATCCCTCTCGCCACGAGCCCTGGCTCGCCCATACGCCGACGAATCCAGGCCGAGAGCGACACGGCAGATAGTGAGTGGGGAGTGAATCCCTGAGTGTGCAACTGTGTCTGTCATTGTGCTGTATGTACAGACACATGCATGTTCATCCAGGTGTGTGTGTGTAGTATGTAGTACAGTATGTATGTGTGTGTAGTGTGTGTAATGTGTGTGTAATAGGTGTATGTGGAGTATGTGTGTGTAGTATGTGTGTGTAGTATGTGTGTGTGTAGTGTGTGTAGTGTGTGTGTAATAGGTGTATGTGTAGTGTGTGTGTAGTATGTGTGTGTAGTATGTAGTATAATATGTGTGTGTGTAGTGTGTGTGTGGTGTGTGTGTGGTGTGTGTGTGTAGTATGTGTGTGTGTAGTGTGTGTGTGTACTAGGTGTGTGTGTACTATGTGTAGTGTGTGTAGTGTGTGTGTGTAGTGTGTGTAGTGTGTGTGTGTACTAGGTGTGTGTACTATGTGTAGTGTGTGTGTGTAGTGTGTGTGTGTGTAGTGTGTGTGTACTATGTGTAGTGTGTGTGTGTACTATGCGTAGTGTGTGTGTGTAGTGTGTGTGTACTATGTGTAGTGTGTGTGTGTACTATGCGTAGTGTGTGTGTGTAGTGTGTGTGTGTGTACTAGGTGTGTGTACTAGGTGTGTGTACTAGGTGTGTGTGCACTATGCGTAGTGTGTGTGTGTAGTGTGTGTAGTGTGTGTGTGTACTATGTGTAGTGTGTGTGTGTACTATGCGTAGTGTGTGTGTGTAGTGTGTGTGTGTGTACTAGGTGTGTGTACTAGGTGTGTGTACGCACTATGCGTAGTGTGTGTGTGTAGTGTGTGTAGTGTGTGTGTGTACTAGGTGTGTGTACTATGCGTAGTGTGTGTGTGTGTACTAGGTGTGTGTACTATGTGTGTGTGTACTATGCGTAGTGTGTGTGTGTAGTGTGTGTGTGTGTACTAGGTGTGTGTGCACTATGCGTAGTAAGTAGACAAAGTGGGGAGCGGTAGTGGAGTGGTTTGCTCTCTGCACTATGAACCCGGTGAGTTCGATTCCCGCTCACGGCCAAACACCAATGAAGATTATATGAACCAGTCCTGGGCCTCCTCTAGGATGACTCAGTCTCAAATGAGTATGTGGTGCGGTGTGTAAATATCGCCACTAGAGTGACAAAGGCGGTCGGGCGTTGTGGTGGCCACCCACCCCCTCGTGTACCGTTCCGGTCTTCATCGGTGCTCGCTAACAGCACTTGCCCCAACAGTCTGTTGAGGCTATACGGGGGATCTTTGTATTTTGTAGTACGTGTGTAATGTGTGTGTGATTGTGCGTCGGCATGGTCGTGTGTGTGTCTACACCCACAACACTCAATACAATCACCTGCAATGCTTCACTCTATTCACAATGTTTGAACATTAATCATTCAGATTGCCACTCGTTCACTCATCGGCGGGCAGGAGCTTCCTTATCACTCTTTTATCGCTGCTGCCCTGGTTACTGTCTTGTTCCCGTGAAATTCACTCGCTGATTCCTCTACCCCGATTGAGGAATCGGGTCTAGCAAGCTGTCGCCTGATCCACACTGTTTTCAACAACCACCACCACACTGTGTTCAACCACCACCACCACACTGTGTTCAACCACCACCGCAACCACACTGTGTTCAACAACAACCACCACCACCACACTGTGTTCAACCACCACCACCACACTGTGTTCAACAACCACCAACACCACCACCACCACACTGTGTTCAACCACCACCACCACCACCACACTGTGTTCAACAACCATCACCACCACCACACTGTGTTCAACCACCACCACCACACTGTGTTCAACAACCACCAACACCACCACCACCACACTGTGTTCAACCACCACCACCACCACCACACTGTGTTCAACCACCACCACCACACTGTGTTCAACAACCACCACCACCACACTGTGTTCAACCACCACCACCACCACACTGTGTTCAACCACCACCACCACCACACTGTGTTCAACAACGATCACCACCACCACACTGTGTTCAACAACCACCACCACCACACTGTGTTCCACCACCACCACCACCATCACACTGAGTCGACCTAGGGGAGGCCCAGGACCGGTTCAGATAATCGTCACTGGTGTTAGCCGTGAGCGGGAATCAAACTCGGGTCGCCAGGTTCGTAGCGGAGCGCGCTCACCGCTACACCACCGCTGCCCCAACCACCACCAACACACCGAGTTTAACCACCACCACCACACTGCATGTTACAACACACCCACTCGCTCACTCTCCCATTCACTCACCCACCCACTCACCCACTCACTCACCCATTCACCCACTCACCCACTCACCCACCCACTCACCCACCCACTCACCCACTCACTCACCCACTCACCCACCCACTCACCCACCCACTCACCCACTCACCCACCCACTCACTCACTCACCCACCCACCCACTCACCCACTCACCCCACCCACTCCCCACTCACTCACTCACCAACTCACTCACCCCACCCACCCACTCACCCACTCACCCACCCTCACCCACCCACTCACTCACTCACCCACTCACCCACTCACTCACCCACCCACCCACTCACCCACTCACCCACCCACTCACCCACCCACTCACCCACCTCACCCACTCACTCACCCACTCACCCATTCACCCACTCACCCACCCACCCCACTCACCCACCCACTCACCCACTCACACCACCCACTCACTCACCCACCCACCCACCCACTCACTCACCCACCCACCCACTCACCCACTCACCACTCACTCACCCACTCACCCACCCACTCACCCACCCACTCACCCACTCACTCACCCACTCACCCACTCACCCACCAAACCCACTCACCCACCCACTCACCCACCCACTCACCCACCTCACTCACCCACTCACCCACCCACTCACCCACCCACTCACCCACTCACCCACCCACTCACTCACCCACTCACCCACTCACTCACCCACACACCCCACTCACCCACCCACTCACCCACTCACCCACTCACCCACCCACTCACCCACTCACCCACCACTCACCCACTCATTCACCCACCCACCCACCCACTCACCCACTCACTCACCCACCACCCCCCACTCACCCACCCCACCACCCACTCACCCACCCACTCACCCACCCACCACCCACACACTCACCCACCACCCACTCACCCACCCCACTCACCCACTCACCCACTCACCCACCCACCACCCACTCACCCACTCACTCACCCACCCCCCACCCACTCACCCACTCACCCACTCACCCACCCACTCACCCACTCACCCACTCACTCACCCACTCACCCATTCACCCACTCACCCACCCACCCACTCACCCACCCACTCACCCACTCACCCACCCACTCACTCACCCACCCACCCCACCCACTCACTCACCCACCCACCCACCACTCACCCACTCACTCACTCACTCACCCACTCACCCACCCACTCACCCACCCACTCACTCACCCACCCACCCACTCACCCCTCCACTCACTCACTCACTCACCCACTCACCCACCCACTCACCCACCCACCTCACTCACCCACTCACCCACTCACCCACCAACCCACTCACCCACCCACTCACCCACCCAACTCACCCCACTCCACTCACCCACTCACCCACCCACTCACCCACCCACTCACCCACTCACCCACCCACTCACTCACCCACTCACCCACTCACACCCACTCACCCACTCACCCACCCACTCACCCACTCACCCACTCACCCACCCACTCACCCACTCACCCACCCACTCACCCACTCACCCACCCACCCACCCACTCACCCACTCACCCACCCACTCACCACCCACCACTCACCCCACCCACTCACCCACCTCACGCACCCACTCACTCACCCACTCACCCACTCACTCACCCACTCACCCACTCACCCACCCACTCACCCACTCACCCACCCAACTCACCCACTCACCACTCACTCACCCACCCACCCACTCACCCACTCACCCCACCCACTCACCCACCCACTCACCCACTCACTCACCCACTCACCCATTCACCCACTCACCCACCACCCACTCACCCACCCACTCACCCACTCACCCACCCACTCACTCACCCACCCACCCACCACCCACTCACCCACTCACTCACTCACTCACCCACTCACCCACCCACTCACCCACCCACTCACCCACTCACTCACCCACTCACCCACTCACCCACCAAACCCACTCACCCACCCACTCACCCACCCACTCACCCACTCACTCACCCACTCACCCACCCACTCACCCACCCACTCACCCCACTCACCCACCCACTCACACACCCACTCACCCACTCACTCACCCCACTCACCCACCCACTCACCCACCACCCCACTCACCCACCCACTCACCCACCCACTCACCCCACTCACTCACCCATTCACCCACTCACCCATTCACCCACCCACTCACCCACCCACTCACCCACTCACTCACCCACTCACCCACCCACTCACCACCCACCCACTCACCCACTCACCCACCACTCACTCACTCACCCACCCACCCACTCACCCACTCACCACCCACTCACCCACTCACTCACTCACCAACTCACTCACCCACCCACCCACTCACCCACTCACCACCACCCACTCACCCACCCACTCACTCACTCACTCACCCACTCACTCACTCACCCACCCACCCACTCACCCACTCACCCACCCACTCACCCACCCACTCACCCACTCACCACTCACCCATTCACCCACTCACCCACCCACCCACTCACCCACCCACTCACCCACTCACCCACCCACTCACTCACTCACCCACCCACCCACTCACTCACCCACCCACCCACTCACTCACTCACCCACTCACTCACCCACACCCACTCACCCACCCACTCCACTCACCCACCCACCCACTCACCCACCCACTCACCCACCACCCACCACTCACCTCACTCACCTCACCCACCCACTCACCCCACTCACTCACCCCACCCCACTCACCCACCCACTCACCCACCCACTCACCCACCCACTCACCCACCCACCCACTCACCCACTCACTCACCCTCACCCACTCACCCACCCACTCACCCACCCACTCACCCCACTCACCCACTCACTCACCCACTCACCCACTCACTCACCCACTCACCCACCCACTCACCCACTCACCCACCCACCCACTCACCCACCCACTCACCCACTCACCACCCACTCACCCACCCCTCACTCACCACTCACCCACTCACTCACCCACTCACCCACCCACTCACCCACCCACCCACCCACTCACCCACCCACTCACCCACTCACCCACCCACTCACTCACTCACTCACTCACCCACCCACTCACCCACTCACCCACCCACTCACCCACTCACCCACCCACTCACCCACCCACTCACCCACTCACCCACTCACTCACCCACCCCACTCACCCACTCACCCCCACTCACTCACCCACCTCACCCACCCACCACTCACCCACTCACTCACCCACCCACCCACTCACCCACCCACTCACTCACCCACCACCCACTCACCCACCCCACTCACCCACTCACCCACCCACTCACCCACCACTCCACCCACTCACCCACCCCACCCACCCACTCACCCACCCACTCACCCACCCACTCACCACTCACCCACCCACTCACCACTCACCCACCCACCACTCACCCACTCACCCACTCACTCACCCACCCACTCACTCACCCACCCACTCACCCACTCACTCACCCACCCACCCACTCACCACCCACCACCCACTCACCCACCCACCCACCCACTCACCACCCACCCACCCACTCACTCACCCCCACCCACCAACCACTCACCACCCACCCACCCACTCACCCCACCCACCACTCACTCACCCACCTCACCCACTCACCCACCCACTCACCCACCCACCCACTCACCACCCACCCACACACCCACCCACTCACCCACCCACTCACTCACCCACCCTCCACCCACCACCACCCACCCACCACTCACCCACCCACCCACTCACCCTCACCCACCCACTCACCCACCCACCCACCACCACCACTCACCCACCCACTCACACCACCACTCCCCACCCACCACCACCCACCCACCCACCCACCCACCCACTCACCCCACTCACCACCCACCCACCCACCCACTCCCACTCACCCACCCACTCACTCCACCCCACCCCACCCACCCACCACTCACCCACCCACCCACTCACCCACCCACCCACCCACTCACCCACCCACCCACCCCACTCACCCCACCCACTCACCCACCCACCCACTCACCCACCCACTCACCACCCACCCACCCACCACCCCACTCACCCACCACACCCACCCACCCACTCACCCACCCCACCCACCCACTCACCACCCACCCACTCACCCACCCCACTCACCCACCCACTCACCCACCCACCCCACTCACCCACCCACCCACCCACTCACCCACCCACCCACCACCCACTCACCCACCCACTCACTCACCCACTCACCCACCCACCCACCTCACCCACCCACACCCACCCACTCACCCACCCACTCACCCACCCACCCACTCACCCACCCACCCACTCACCCACCCACCCACCCACCCACTCACCCACCCACTCCACTCACCCACCCACTCACCCACCCACACACCCACCCCACTCACCCACCCACCCACTCACTCCACCCACCCACCCCACTCACCCACCACCCACTCACCCACCCCACCCACCCACCACCCACCCACTCACCCCACCCAC
>NC_136126.1:330497-336832 GCF_965212315.1 Lampetra planeri | reverse complement strand
CCACCCACTCACCCACTCACCCACCCACTCACCCACCCACCCCCTCACCACCCACCCCCCCCTCACCCACTCACTCACCCACCCACCCACTCCCACCCACCCCCACTCACCCACCCACTCACCCACTCACCCACTCACTCCACCCACTCCCACCCCACTCACCCACCCACCCACTCACCCACCCACTCACCCACTCACCCACCCCTCACCCACCCCTCACCCTCACCCCCTCACACCACCCACCCACTCACCCACACCCATTCACCACCCACTTCACCCACCCACCACCCCACTCCCCCCACCCCACCACTCACCCACTCACCACACTCACCCACTCCCCACCCACCCACCCACCCACTCACCCACCCCACTCACCCACCCCCTCACACACCACTCACCCACCCACCCCCACCCACTCACCCACCCACTCCCCCACCCACTCACCCACTCACCCACCCCACTCACCCACCACTCACCCACCCACTCACCCACCACCCACCCCACTCACCCACACCACCCACCCACTCACCCACCACACCCACCACCCACCCACCCCCACTCACCCACTCACCCACCCACTCACCCACCCCCACCCACTCACCCACCACTCACCCCACCCCACCCACCCACCCACTCACCCCACTCACCACCCACTCACCCCCCCACTCACCCACCCACTCACCCACTCACCCACCCCCTCACCCACCCACTCACCCACTCCCACCCACCACCCACTCACCCACCCCACCCACTCACCCCCCACTCACCCCACTCACCCACCCACTCACCCCCCCACCCACCACCCACTCCCCCCACTCACCCACCCACTCACCCACTCCTCCCCACTCACTCCACCCCTCTCACCCACCCACCCACTCACCCCACCCCCACCCACTCCCCACTCCCACTCACTCACCCACCCCCCACTCCCCCCACCCACTCACCCACTCACCCCCCACTCACCACTCACCCACCCACTCACCCACCCTCACCCACTCACTCCACCACTCACCCACTCACCCACCCACCCACACCCACCCACTCACCCACCACTCACCCACTCACTCACCCCACTCACCCACCCACTCACGCCACCCACTCACCACCACCCCCCACCACACTCACCCACCCACTCACCCACCCACTCACCCCTCACCCACCCACTCACCCACTCACCCTCACCCACCCCACTCACCCACCCACTCACCCACTCACCACCCACTCACCACCACCCACCACCCACCCACTCACCCACCCACCCCCACTCACCCACCCACACCCCACCCACTCACCCACCCACTCACCCCCTCACCCACCCACTCACTCACTCACCCACCCACCCACTCACCCACTCACCCACCCACTCACCCACTCACTCACCTCACAACTCTCCCACCACTCACCCACCCACCCACTCCCCACTCACCCACCCACTCACCCACCACTCACCCTCACTCACCCACTCACTCACTCACCCACCCACCCACTCACCCACTCACCCCACCCACTCACCCACCCACTCACCCACCACCCACTCACCCATCACCCACTCACCCACCACCCACTCACCCACCCACTCACCCACTCACCCACCCACTCACTCACTCACCCACCCACCCACCACTCACCCACCCACCCACTCACCTCACTCACCCACTCACTCACTCACTCACCCACTACCCACTCACCCACTCACTCACCCACTCACCCACCCACCCACTCACCCCCACTCACCCACTCACCCACTCACTCACCACTCACTCACTCACTCACCCACCCTCACTCCACTCACTCACCCACCCACTCACCCACCCACTCACCCACCCACTCACCCACTCACTCACCCACCCACCCACTCACCCACTCACTCACCCACTCACCCACCCACTCACCCACCCACTCACCCACTCACCCACCACTCACCACTCACCCACTCACTCACCCACTCACCCACCCACTCACCCACTCACCACCAACCACTCACCCACCCACTCACCCACTCATCCACCCACTCACCCACCCACTCACTCACCCACTCACCCACTCACTCACCCACTCACCCACCCACTCACCCACCCACCACCCACTCACTCCACCCACTCACCCACCTCACCCACCCACTCACTCACTCACTCACTCACTCACTCACCCACCCACTCACCCACTCACCCACCCACTCACCCACTCACTCCCACCCACTCACCCACCCACTCACCCACTCACCCACTCACTCACCCACCCACTCACCCACTCACCCACTCACTCACCCACTCACCCACCCACTCACCCACTCACTCACCCACCCACCCACTCACCCACCCACTCACCACCCACTCACCCACTCACCCACCCACTCACCCACTCACCCACCCACTCACCCACTCACCCACCCACTCACCCACCCACTCACCCACCCACCCACTCACTCACCCACTCACTCACTCACTCAACCCACCCACTCACTCACCCACCCACCCATCCACTCACCCACCCACCCACTCACTCACCCACCCACTCACTCACCCACCCACTCACCCACTCACTCACCCACCCACCCACTCAACCACCCACCCACCCACTCACCCACCCACCCACCCCCTCCCACCACCCCCTCACCCACCCACCCACTCACTCACCCACCCACTCACCCACTCACTCACCCACCCACCCACTCACCCACCCACTCACTCACTCACCCACTCACCCACTCACCCACCCACTCACCCACCCACCCACTCACTCACCCACCCACTCACCCACCCACTCACTCACCCACTCACTCACCCACCCACCCACTCACCCACCCACCCACCCACTCACCCACCCACCCACTCACTCACTCACCCACCCACTCACCCACCCACCCACCCACTCACTCACTCACCCACTCACCCACCCACTCACTCACCCACCCACCACCCACCCACTCACCACCCACCCACCCACTCACTCACTCACTCACCCACCCACCCACCCACTCACCCACCCACCCACCCACTCACTCACTCACCCACTCACTCACCCACCCACTCACTCACCCACCCACCCACTCACCCACCCACCCACCCACTCACCCACCCACCCACCCACTCACCCACCCACTCACCCACCCACCCACTCACCCACCCACTCACCCACCCACCCACCCACTCACCCACCCACCCACTCACCCACCCACCCACTCACCCACCCACCCACCCACCCACTCACCCACCCACTCACCCACCCACCCACCCACCCACCCACCCACTCACCCACCCACCCACCCACTCACCCACCCACCCACCCACCCACTCACCCACCCACTCACTCACCCACTCACCCACTCACTCACTCACTCACCCACCCACCCACTCACCCACCCACTCACCCACCCACCCACTCACCCACCCACCCACTCACCCACCCACCCACCCACCCACTCACCCACCCACCCACTCACCCACCCACTCACCCACCCACTCACCCACCCACTCACCCACCCACCCACTCACCCACCCACCCACCCACTCACCCACCCACTCACCCACCCACCCACTCACCCACCCACTCACCCACCCACCCACTCACCCACCCACTCACCCACTCACCCACCCACCCACCCACCCACTCACTCACCCACTCACCCACCCACTCACCCACCCACCCACTCACCCACCCACCCACCCACTCACCCACCCACTCACCCACCCACCCACCCACCCACTCACCCACTCACCCACTCACCCACCTACTCACCCACCCACCCACTCACCCACTCACCCACCCACCCACCCACTCACCCACCCACCCACTCACCCACTCACCCACCCACCCACTCACCCACCCACTCACCCACCCACCCACTCACCCACCCACCCACCCACTCACTCACCCACTCACCCACTCACCCACCCACCCACTCACCCACCCACCCACTCACCCACCCACCCACCCACTCACCCACCCACTCACCCACCCACCCACTCACCCACCCACCCACCCACCCACTCACCCACCCACTCACCCACCCACTCACCCACCCACTCACCCACTCACCCACCCACTCACCCACCCACTCACCCACTCACCCACCCACTCACTCACCCACTCACTCACCCACCCACCAACCCACTCACCCACTCACCCACCCACCCACCCACTCACCCACCCACCCACCCACTCACCCACCCACTCACCCACTCACCCACCCACCCACCCACTCACCCACCCACTCACTCACCACACTGCAGGTCACCTCACTTCTCTTTCATCTTCTTCCCTCGCTCTGCGCCACTGTGAAATCCCCTCCCCCCCTCCACCTCCTCCACGACCACCACCGTCTCGTCGCCCCCAGGCTCTTACAACCTTCCTCCCTGTGCTCTTCGGGTTGTACCGCGTGTTGTTTGGCGCGATGTCCGACGTTTCGCCCCACGTGCAGGGTGGGAGCTTCTTCAAGAACTGAATATGTATCTCCACGTCCTGGAACTGAAGAAGCGTCCCGCACGGAGGGAGAAACGTCGGACATCGTGCCAAACAACACGCGGTACAACCCGATATCACATCGGAGAGTTACGCGGCACAGATCTTGATTCAAGTCACGCATTCATTCTAATCTGGGACACCCTCGTTAGTGCTGTTTGTTGCTGACCGCTTGTCGTTCTGTGCTCTGGGCACTCCGGCCCCGCGTGCGACTCCCCTGCTCACTGCTGCAGCAGCGTTCTGTGTGAATATCAAGATAGGTGCGTATGGAGGTGCGTGTGTGTGAAGGTGCATGTGTATGTGCGTGTGTTTGTGTGGAAGTGTATGTGTGTGAAGGTGCGTGTGTGTGAAGGTGCGTGTGTGGAGGTGCGTGTGTGTGTGTGAAGTGCGTGTGTGTGGAGGTGCGTGTGTGTGTGGAAGTGCGTGTGGAGGTTCGTGCGTGTGTAAAAGTTCGTGCGTGTGTGGAGGTGCGTGTGTGGAAGTGCGTGTGGAGGTTCGTGCGTGTGTAAAGGTGTGTGTGTGTGAAGGTGCGTGCGTGTGTGGAGGTGCATGTGTGTGGAGGTTTGTGCGTGTGCGTGGAGGTGCGTGTGTGTGGAGGTGCGTGTGTGGAGGTGCGTGTGTGTGGAGGTGCGTGTGTGTGTAGAGGTGCGTGTGTGTGTGGACGTGCCTATCGCACTGCGCTATGAACACGGCGAGCTGAACTGAGTTCGATTCCAGGCTACGGCCAATCTGAGTGGCGCGTGACGTGTGACACAGCTGCCCCCAGCCAGCCACCACCCCCCTGCTTCATCAACCGGCATTGACCAGCGTGGTGAAGTATGGTCAAACAATTCCAGTGACCTAAATGGCGTGAAGGGGCCTTCATCCAGCAGTGGATAGATAATGCGCTGTGTATTTCGCGTGTGCGTTCGCGAATTATGAAACTCACCCCGCCCCTCCACTCACCTGGTCTCACCTGAGGTCACGTGACGCATCCGGCCAAACCCCCCCACCCCCAACCGCCTGATCCGCGCGACGTCACGAAGGCCATGGGACGTAAAATGATTCAATCATCCCTCGATGACGCATTCACATCGTCCACATTCATACCGACGCGTGCATTCATTCACTTCCACCAACTCACACATTTGGATCCGCTCATTCACATTGTACGTACTCGTTCGTATCATGCATTCGCTTGCTCACACCATTCATGCAAAACACCGACACACGCACATACACACGGACATACATACACACGAAAAACAAAGATCCCCCAGTTTGCTGCCCCAACATACACACGCACGTATACACCGCCACTCCACGTGCCCCACGCGCGCTCCACGCGACCCTGAGCACAGGGTCAGCGGCTCCCCGCGTCTCCCGTCTCCAGCAGCGTCTCCTCTCCTCCCCCCCGCGTCTCCCCTCCTCCTCCCCGCGTCTCCCCTCCTCCTCCCCGCGTCCTCCCCTCCTCCTCCCCGCGTCCTCCCTTCCCCCACCCTCCCCGCGTCTCCCCTCCTCCTCCTCCTCCCCGCGTCCTCCCTTCCCCCACCCTCCCCGCGTCTCCCATCAGCCCGTCTCATCTCCCTACATCTCCCCGCCTATCCCCTCTCATTCCCCGCGTCTCCCCGCAACTCCCCAAGTCTCCCCCAATTCCCCAGTGCCCGCGGCTTTGTTTGAGAGTTTATTTTACGAAAAAAATTGTCCGGGAGTCGCGTGCTCCCCGCGGAGGCAGTGGGGGCTAGGAGTGGGGGGGGGGCACGTGGTCTTGATTAGCGGTGATTGGCAATTACAGAGAAAGCCGCGAGATGCAGGCGCCTCTTGGAGAGATCTCCAGACTGACCCCCACCCACCTCCATCTCCCATCACCGCCATCATCACCACCACCCATCACC
>NC_136126.1:262997-327997 GCF_965212315.1 Lampetra planeri | reverse complement strand
TACCCACACTCCGTGTCGCTCTTAACATCGCTGCTACCCACACTCCGTGTCGCTCTTAACATCGCTACTACCCACACTCCGTGTCGCTCTTAACATCGCTGCTACCCACACTCCGTGTCGCTCTTCCATCGCTGCTACCCACACTCCGTGTCGCTCTTAACATCGCTGCTACCCACACTCCGTGTCCCTCTTAACATCGCTGCTACCCACACTCCGTGTCCCTCTTAACATCGCTGCTACCCACACTCCGTGTCGCTCTTAACATCGCTGCTACCCACACTCCGTGTCCCTCTTAACATCGCTGCTACCCACACTCCGTGTCCCTCTTAACATCGCTGCTACCCACACTCCGTGTCCCTCTTAACATCGCTGCTACCCACACTCCGTGTCCCTCTTAACATCGCTACTACCCACACTCCGTGTCGCTCTTAACATCGCTGCTACCTTGGCGATGTCCCCACGACCTGCACTCGTCCATTGCTCCACCCGTGCTGAGGACTCGGGGCTCCAAGAAACTCACTCTCACCAACCGCACTGTGTTCAACCACCACACTGCAGGTCACAACAACTCACCCACCCACTCACCCACTCACTCACTCACCCACTCACCACACTGCTCACCGCACCGCTCACCGCACTGCTGGTCACCTGACATCTCTTTCTGCTTCTTCCCGAGCACTGATCCATTCTGGAATTGCCTCTCCCAGCATCGTCGTCGTCTCTCTCCCCCAAAGTTCCGACAGCTATAGGCTCGCTCAATTCAAAATACGCGTGAACTTTGATCGATTCCAACTTTAACAGTTAGTGCCATTTGTTGCTGGCCACTTGGTGCTTTGGGCTTCTGGGCCTGTGGGTCCGCAACCCAGTGGCTGCCTCGAGCCGGAACGCCGCTCCGAGACGCCGCTGGGCAGCCACCGCGTCCCCTCGCACCGACCCGCTCGTCGCGTTACAGGAATATCGCTCACGAATATAAAGGATTGCTATGGGTAGGCGTGCCGTGCACTCTCGTGGTAGTGCCTTACGTCGATCATTCGACAATCCCTCTAACTACCCAAAGCCAGAGCTTTGCAGCGTCCCGACAAACGCGGAGTGCGAGCTGCTGAAACCACGTGGGAGGCGGCGCGGAGTCGCCCCCCCACCCCTCCCACCCCCTCCCTTCTCCCCCGCGCCCCGCCCCCCGCCTCAGTGTAAGCGCCTCTTGACCCGCGCGCTCGTTACCCGCGACCCGCGGCGCGCCTCCCCGAGGGCCTCGCCCAGGCGGCGCCGGCGGCGCGCCGCTGCCCCCTGGTGGACGTGGCCTGCAGCGCGGGCGGGACACGCCGTGGGTCTTGGTGCGGGACACGTGGTGGTGGGTCTTGGTGCGGGACACGTGGTGGGTCTTGGTGCGGGACACGCCGTGGATCTTGGTGCGGGCGGGACACGCGGTGGATCTTGGTGCATGACGGGGGGTGGGACGCGGCGTTCCTCGCCCGGGATGGTTCGCTCTGAGCTAGCCGGAGGATGGGGCCATTGGGGATTTGCGTTTGGTGATGGGCGGCATTGCTGAGAGGGCCTCTCCATAAAGGTGGAGACCAAAAACCAGCGCAAAAAGCCGACCACGGCGCGCATAGCCCCTCTGCGTGCACCACTCACTCATCGACTCTCCCCTGAGTTCAAGGTGTGGTGAGCGTGAGTGAGTAGGAGTGTCGGTGAGTAGGTGAGTGTTGGTGAGTGCTGGTGAGTGTTGGTGAGTAGGTGAGCAGTGGTGAGTCTTGCTGAGTGCAGGTTCACACTAATTGGTGACGTAGTTCGCATGTACAAACTCTTTATTGTCCAATACAAAAACGCGCTAAGCGAACCCCACGGGTTCATCACGGGGTCACCGGGGGTATGGGGGCCGACGTGTATCGTGGGGGAGGTGCGGATATGGGATGTGGGGGAACAGGTGAGGGAGGGGTGTGGGGTGTGAGGGGTGTGGGGGCGGTGTGTGGTGTCGGGGCTTGGTGCTGTGTAATCGATCTGTGCACGAGGGTGTCTCGATGCAGTATGTAAAAAACATCCTCAATCGGGAGACAAATATGGTCGGGCATGGTGCTGGCCACCCATCCATCCGCGTGCCGTGCCGGCCTTCATAGGTTCTACTCGCGAGCAGCACTTGCCCCAACAGTCTGTTAAAACTTGCACGGGGATCTTTGCGTGTGTTCGTGGTGCATCTGTGGACGTGTGCGTGTGTTCGTGGTGCATCTGTGGACGTGTGCGTGTGTTTGGTGATCTCCGAAAACTATTATTACTCCACCCTGAAGCTGAGACTTTAAACCGCACGTGCGAGCGTGATGTATATGTGTACAACACGTGCGTGTGTGTAACACGTGCGTGTGTGTAACACGTGCGTGTGTGATGCGTGTACACGCGTGTGTACGTGTGTTTGTCCAACATTCCAAACGGGACACGCGCCACACACAGCCACACTCACCCAGTGAGGCGCTCCTCCTCACCAGTGCTCACCGCCGCGTGCTGCCGCTCCTGTCTGCAGAGCGACGTCGCTCAGCGTGGCCCAAACGGCACGGCGAGGAGAGGGCGGCGTGGAGGTGTTAGGGGGTATGGGGACCCCCCCCCCCCATGCATCATCGCCCAGGTGGCTCCTCCAACCACACCCAGGGTCACCACTCCCATCCATCAATGCTCCCAGGTGCCCCTCTACAACCACGCGCCCTTCCCCCTGCTGCTGTTCCTTCTCACCTTCCTCCTCTTCCTCACACATCTCCTCGTGTGGTCCTCAATCCTCCTCCTACTCGTCTCCTCTTCCTCATCTGCTCACTCTAATCTTCTCCTCCAACAACTCCCTTCATCATCATCATCCTCCTCCTCCTCCTCTTCCTCCCCCGCTCCTCCTCATCAGCTCCCCTCCTCGCCCTCTCCCCCCGCCCGCGGCCGCCCGTGCTTCACTGCAGCGCGAACATCCACACGGGCATGATGTCGCTGGGGAAGCCGCGCTGCTCCTGCTCGGCGAGCACGCGCAGCGCGGCGCGCCGCACGATGCCGCGCAGCACGCGCAACTCGCGCGCCACGCTGCCGTCCACCTCGTCCAGCACGACCCCCTCGCGCGCCACGTTGTCCTTGACGATGATGACCCCGTCCTGGCGCAGCGCGCGCCGGCATCGCACCAGCAGCTCCACCAGGTCCTCGTCGGTCAGGTAGCCTGGCGCGTGGGGGGGGGGGGGGGCGGGGGGGAGTTGGATGGGAAGGCGGTGGGCGGGAGATGTCAGGCGCAGCCGGACTCGTGCGCGGGGCGCGTGACCCCACGTGACTCGTGCGCGGGGCGCGTGACCCCACGTGACTCGTGCACGGGGCGCGTGACCCCACGTGACCCCACGTGACTCGTGCACGTGGACTTGTTGGAGACCTTATCAACCGCAACTCAACCCGTGACCCGCGCCTTAGGCATGCTCCTCACCATCACTGCTCTCCCCTCACCATCACTGCTCTCCCCTCACCATCACTGCTCTCCCCTCACCATCACTGCTCTCCCCTCACCGATGACTCATGAATCCAGACGACTCACGTCGAACACACACGCGGCCGCCTCTACCGCTCACCTCACCCATGGCCTGCCGCGCACGCGTGGCCCCCACCCTTAACCCCTCACCCGTAGCCCTTGACCCACACCCCACCCGTGCCCTACGGTTCACCCCTCACTTCCTCCCGCCTAACCCTCATTCATCTCCCCTCCTCACGCCTGACCCTCACCGATGACCCACTGAATCCAGATGACGTCGTATGACGCGCTGGGAGGTCTAAAGTCCTGCAGGCGCGAGCAGATGAAGCGATTGACGCGCCGGGCCTCGTCGCGGCACAGGTAGCTCTTGCGGGCGATGTTGAGGAACCTCCTGGTCATGTCCACCATGTCCACGGAGCGGAACTCGGGCAGCAGCAGGTGCTTGGTGATGCGCCCGATGCCCGCGCCGCAGTCGAGGGCGAGCTCCGAGCGCGCCTGGCCCGCGCTGTCCTGCGCGTCGCCATCAGCGGCAGCAGCAGGAGCAGTCGTAGCAGTAGCATTAGTGGCGACATTAGGAGCAACAGCAGCATCATCATCAACAGCAGCATCATCATCAACAGCAGCATCATCATCAACAGCAGCATCATCATCAGTAGCAGCAGTCGGAGCAGCAGCATCAGCAGCAGCATCAGCAGCAGCATCAGCAGCAGTAGCAACTTTAATATAATTATCATCCGTAGCATCACGACAATCACCGATATCATCATCACGACCACATACTGGAATACTCATCACGAACCTTATAACCATCGCCAGCATATCATCATCATTACCATCAATCATCACCATCATCACTATCATTCATCATCACCATAATCACCACTATTACTCATCATTACCATCTATCATTATCATGATCACCATCATCACGTTTCATGTCCAGTTTCCATGGCTCAAGACCGATGTGTGGCGATCACGGCCTGCATCGTGGATTGCTCTCTGAATCTTGCATGAACCTGCACGACGAGAATGTGTTGTGTCTGAAACCACCTCAACCGCCAAAAGGAACGATCCCCCGTGTGGCCTCATCAGACTGTTGAGGGGGTGAGGGAGCAGCACCCGGCCGCCTTTGCCCGCCAGTGGCAATATTTACACACTGCACCACGTGCTCATTTGAGGCTGCCGCAGTCACCACCATCCGCCCGTGACTCTCCCACCCCGCGGCATGGATTGCCGGCTGCTGCTGCTGCCACCTGCCGGGGCAGGCGAGGAGAGAGAGTCGAACCCCGAGGCGGGGTGGTCCCTCCAGGGCGCGAGCGGGGCGGGTCCCCCCCACACAAGTCACCTCCCGCGCCACGCTACTTTAAACAGCGACCTGGCAACGCGGAGCGTGAGACCCCTTTAGAGGAGACGAGGGGAGGACTCTCTCACAGACTGGGGAGTGCTGCCTTGGCTTAGGCGTGTTGTCGGCATGCTGGATTGGGGGGGGGGCGTTCCATAACCAACCGCCTGCTGCTGATTGAATTCCGCGCCCCAATTATCGCCCTGACCCTTCCCGGGGACCTCCACGTGCTCCTCGCGCAGTGGGGATCTCTCTCTGTCTCTCTCTCTGTCTCTCCCTCTGTCTCTCTCCCTCTGTATCTCTGTCTCTCTCTCTGTCTCTCTCTCTGTCTCTCCCTCTGTCTCTCTCTGTCTCTCTCTCTCTGTCTCTCCCTACCGACAGAGAGAGACCTCCGCGGCTGCAACCAACACCCATCGCCCCCCCCTCCCCCAGGATCCGCACCCCGACAAATCTTGCGAGGAAGCGGCGGGAGGCGTCGATGTCGATGCCGGCGATCTCCGTGTAGCCCCCCAGCATGCTCTCCTCCGTGGGGGTCATCCCCTCGTAGTAGCGGCGCGCCTTGGCGTAGAAGGTGATGTCATTGCCCACCCGCTCGCAGGTCAGCACGAAAATCTTCACTGCAGGGCACACGGGCAACAGCGGTCCCACTTCGACGAACGGATTCACGACTGACTTCGGGTTGCGATCAAATCGTCGTGCGGGGTCTCGTGTCCAGTATGTGTAACTGTAGCCCTCCACCACCCGACGGCAGAGACGATGAAATCGAGTCGTGCAGTTGTGACGTCGTGGAGAAAATGTGCCGATTATATTTTGACAATGCTGTCCGATATTTCGCTGGATATTACAACCGGCATCATCAGACTGTTGGGACAGGTTCTGTTAGCAAGCACCTCAGGTGGTGGGTGGCCAGCCCAAGTCCGGACCGCCTTTGTCTCCCGAGTGGCGATGTTTACACACCGCATCAGGTACTCTTTCGAGGCCGAGTCGACCTAGGGGAGGCCCAGCACCGGTTCACATAATCGGGTTCGTAGCGGAGCGCTCGATCCACTGCGTCACCGCGAACACCGCGACGACCAACGCGGTGCACGAGGGCGCTGGGAGCCGCTCACGCGGCGGCGCGGGTTCTTACCGAGGGGTGAGTGGATCACGCGCACAGACACTCGGTTACTCACCCCCTCACCTGGTGAGTGGGTCCTGCGGAGTCACTACAGACTCGCATATCGCTCACCCTCACCTGGTGAGCACACGCACCGCAGACTCGCGAGGCGCTCACCCTCACCGAGTGAGTGGGTCTTGAGCAGGTACTGCAGGCTCTCGAAGAAGTAGGTTCGCACCGTGGTCTGCAGAGACGACGACATCCGTGCTGAGCCTCGCGTCTCTCTCCCCGGGGCCTCCCCAGCCCAGACTCGCACCGCTATATTTACCCCAAGGGGGTCCTGGCAGGGGTACAGAGAGGGGCCAGCGCCGGCGGGAGGGGATGGGGGATCAAGGGGGTGGTGCAGGGTCTGAAACACGAGGAGACAGACGAGGTAGGCAGAGGGAGAGAGAAGGGCGGGGTGACCGGGAGCTGCACTAAGACGGGGAGTGGAGTGGGGTAGGGGAGTGGGCATGTTGGAGTGTAGAGGAGTGGGGTAGTGGAGTGGGGTAGAGGAGTGGGGTAGGGGAGTGGGGTAGGGGAGGGGCATGTTGGAGTGTAGTGGAGGGGGGTAGTGGAGTGTAGTGGAGTGGTGTAGTGGAGTGGGGTAGAGGAGTGGGGTAGGGGAGTGGGGTAGAGGAGTGGGCATGTTGGAGTGTAGTGGAGTGGGGTAGGGGAGTGGGGTAGAGGAGTGGGGTAGGGGAGTGGGGTAGAGGAGTGGGCATGTTGGAGTGTAGTGGAGTGGGGTAGGGGAGTGGGGTAGTGGAGTGGGGTAGGGGAGTGGGGTAGAGGAGTGGGCATGTTGGAGTGTAGTGGAGTGGGGTAGTGGAGTGGGGTAGGGGAGTGGGGTAGGGGAGGGGTATCCCTTTGCCAGCGCCCGGCTGTTGACACCCTTAACCCCCCCCCCCCCCCCGGGTATAGCTGAAATGACAAATGGATCGGGTTGTGTTTAATTCCAGAAGGGTCCCGTGAAAGAAGAAGAAGTGTGTTTACAACCTCTTCAATTCCATCTCCTGGCGGGGCATTTGAAACAACGTTCCATGTTGATAAATCTCCCGTTTGTAATTCATCACCGTCGTCATCAGACAGGGTCACTCCACTGCTGGATTAGGACCTCAAGAGCTGTCTCCCCAATCCGCCGCAGCCACATCTCACGATGCTGCGACGCTCGACTCCACCAATCCACCCAGCACCTGAGCACGAGCTGGTGCCATCGCTCCGTCTCCCCAGCGGACGTCCTCTCCGACGCGTTCCATCCCGTGTATAATTAGCGATGTCGCGTTTTGCGACAGATGCCATTGTTGTCCAGTCGAGATGCCCGGCGTGATTCGGCTGCCGCAGCAGCAGCAGCGGCTGCGGCTGCTGCTGATGGTCAAGTTGGTCAACATGAACACGCTCACAGCAAAGGGTCTGGGTGGCTCAACCACGCCTCGAGTGGCCGTTTCGGAGGTACACAGTTGGAGCTGGCAACGATGACTTCATGGGTTCGAATCCGGGTTTCAGACGCCCGTGATTCAATCGTGTTCTCTGATTTAATCGAGGAACTTGTTGTGTGTACAGGTGTGCTTATAACAATTGTGCATAGAGGAGCGGTGGCGCAGTGGTTAGCGCACTGCGCTACGAACCCCGCGGCAGCCTGAGTTCGATTCCCGTTCACGTCTCCAATCGGTGAAAATGATCGGAGATGGCCCTGGGCTTCCCCTAGGTCGACTCAGTGTTAAATTAATACCTGGTCCGATGTGCAAATATCATCCACTGGAGGTACAAAGGCGGCCGGGTGCGGCATTAGCTGCACCACCCCCAAGTGGACAGTGTCGGTGGTCACGAGCACCACTTGCCTCGCCAACCCTGAAGGGGCTATACGGGGAATGTGTCTTTAGAGGCGCGTGGTGTCCAGGTGTGTGTGTATGCAAGTGTGTGGACATGTGGATATACAGGTGTGCGGCTAAGTGCGTGCACAGGCGCGTGTAGGTGCATGGGTATCTTCTGGAGCTCAGCCCTGGATAGCTGCGGCGTTAAGTAAATCCTGGGCGCCATCCCCTGGCATGGACACGGGTTTAGTGAATTGGCCAAACGTGGCAATGTCATTTAATACGAAGTAGTCGTCAAGTTCAAGTTCATTTATTAGCTATAGCCCTGTGAGCCATTCGGCTCTTGAATCGGGTGCAACCGCAACAAACAAAAAACAAAAACATGAACAAGAAAACATCTTAAAGTGAATATGTGACTAAGTGCAAACAGAAAATCCAAGAAAAGACAGCAAAATATTGCAGAAAAGACACCACACACCAACGCTGTGTGAAAAAATCCCAGTGGGATGCAAGTCAAACAACAACAACAACCACAAGACAACTTAGATTAAGGCCATCAGTCTAACTCCGTACTACAACACACAAACATCGGCTTTCGCGACCAATGTCATCCATAATCGAGGTGTTGGGGGTAGATCGCGTCAACATATGTCAATGTAGCAGGACCCTCCTGCAAAGCAGTCTTGAGACTAAGTGAGGCTTTTCTGGGTAAACACAAGGAATGACCACTATTACAGCAAGCCTTTCATGGCTAATATAGGCCGTGATTAATGAATCAGCCATAAATATATCAATGCGATCCGTCGTCATCTCTCACGACTCTGCCATGTCACGATCCACCACCACCACCACCTGGCGGACTGAGACGTCATCTCTCACGACTCTGCCATGTCACGATCCACCACCACCACCACCTGGCGGGCTGAGATGTCATCTCTCACGACCCTGCCATGTCACGATCCACCACCACCTGGCGGGCTGAGATGTCTTCTCTCACGATTATGCCATGTCACGATCCACCACCACCACCACCTGGCGGGCTGAGATGTCTTCTCTCACGACCCTGACATGTCGTGATCCACCACCACCACCACCTGGCGGACTGAGACGTCATCTCTCACGACTCTGCCATGTCACGATCCACCACCACCACCTGGCGGGCTGAGACGGCATCTCTCACGACCCTGCGATGTCGTGATCCACCACCACCACCTGGCGGGCTGAGACGGCATCGCTGCATCTGCGGGCCGGTGTCACGGCGAGGCCGCTGGACTGAGACACCTGCCTGTCGATCTCCCTGCGCGGCAGCTGACGACACGACGGGCGATGATGGACGGCACTGATCACAGGCTGATGGCGCGCCTCACTTCCCAGTGCGTCTTATAATCCGGCGCGCTCCACGCTCGTGTGTGACAAGACACCAGGTATGTACAACTTTCTGAACACCCCGGGCACAGGTGTGGAGTGCGTCTTACTTTTCGGTGCGTCTTATAATCCGGAGAAGACAACCGCAATAACTCTCGCTGCGTCTTATAATCCGGATAAGACAACAGCAATACCTCTCGCTGCGTCTTATAATCCGGATAAGACAACAGCAATACCTCTCGCTGCGTCTTATAATCCGGATAAGACAACAGCAATACCTCTCGCTGCGTCTTATAATCCGGATAAGACAACAGCAATAACTCTCGCTGCGTCTTATAATCCGGATAAGACAACAGCAATACCTCTCGCTGCGTCTTATAAGCCGGATAAGACAACAGCAATAACTCTCGCTGCGTCTTATAATCCGGATAAGACAGCAATACCTCTCGCTGCGTCTTATTATCCGGATAAGACAACAGCAATAGCTCTCGCTGCGTCTTATAATCCGGATAAGACAACAGCAATAACTCTCGCTGCGTCTTATAATCCGGATAAGACAACAGCAATAACTCTCGCTGCGTCTTATAATCCGGATAAGACAACAGCAATAACTCTCGCTGCGTCTTATAATCCGGATAAGACAACAGCAATAACTTTCGCTGCGTCTTATAATCCGCATAAGACAACAGCAATAACCATCGCTGCGTCTTATAATTCAGATAAGACAACAGCAATAACTCTCGCTGCGTCTTATAATCCGGATAAGACAACAGAAATAACTCTCGCTGCGTCTTATAATCCAGATAAGACAACAGCAATAACTCTCGCTGCGTCTTATAATCCGGATAAGACAACAGCAATAACTCTCGCTGCGTCTTATAATCCGGTTAAGACGACAACAATAACTCTCGCTGCGTCTTATAATCCGGTAGGTGTGTGCGTTGACGCAGATGTCTACACCCTTTGTATTGACCGCAGGCGCGACATCGGGATGCGTCTTACTTTCCGGTGCGTCTTATAATGGGGGGGGGGGGGGGGCAGGCGTCGCCATGGAAACACGGGCGGAGCCAGAGGAGGAGGCGGGAGGGGCCTTGCTCAGCGGCCCTAGCGACGGCGCGCGGTGGCCCCTCCGCTCTCCCCGCGTCCCTCTGCGAGGCGCACTGCGACAACAACAACCGCGACAACAACAACAGCCGCGACAACAACAACAATCGCCGCGACAAGATGCAGGCCGAGGACGCGCGATATCTCAAGCGGTACGCGAGCCGGCCGCCGGGCCCCACCGGGAGCCTCGGTCTCGCCTAAGCGCCCTGCCCCGAGAGGCGCCCCCTCGTAGGCCGGAGCGGCGGTCCGTTGGCAAGGGGGCCGGCCCCGTAGATATTTTTGATTTATTTTTAGTTTATTTTAATGAGCACGGCGTTGTATTTCGTGTCTTGTGCACTGCCATTGCTTTATTTCGAATAATACATCATGCTAATTTGATATCATGACTGTACACGTTGCGTGTATATAGTTCGTGTTCATGCAAACGCCGCAACGGCCAAGACCAAGGTCGTGAAGCGTCAACCCCGCGCACGGAGTGGTGGTGGGCCCTCATCCAGCAGTGGATTGGCAATGGTGCTGTACTACGGGCCACAGATACCGAGGGGCCATGCCTTGGCTAGCAGCAGTTTGCATACCTCACGTCCATGTACACAGCATTTTTGTCAATACACTGCTGAATGACGGCCTTCCTCAGTACAGCGAGTCCCCAACGCCTTACGGGGCGTGGGGTTATTTGACCATACTTCACCACGCTGGTCAGTGCGGGTTGGTGAAAGCAAGTGAGCATAGATAATGATGAGCTCTACAACAATGGGGTTGCTACCTGAGGCGTAGCGAAGGGCAGTTTGTAACCCCACCAGGAACCCGAGAGATTCAGTTCAGCATAATTATTGTTGATCGTTGTACAGTGGGATGGCAACGCATTAGTGGGGTGGCAACGCATTATGGAGACCTTCATCCAGCAGTGGATCAAGAATGGTTGAAAACAATGCGGAGCATATTCTGTTGTCAAAGGCGCGGAGGTGGGGGCGCTGTGCGGAGGGAGTTGACAATGTACAGCAGATATTTTTACAGCATAGCTCGGGAAGAAGATATTGATTGATCCCTCCTATGATGTGTCATGTGCTCTCCCCACTCTCCCCTTTCCCACCCCTCTCCGCCCTCACTCTCTACCCCCCCCTCTCTCCCGTCTCTCTTTCCGCTCTCCTCTCTCTCAACCTGCTCCTCCCTCGATCCCCCTGCCCCACCAACACCGGCAGGAAGATAAAGGGAGGAAACATCGATGTGCACCCGACGGAGAAGGCTCTGATCGTGCACTATGAGGTGGAGGCCACGATCCTGGGCGAGTTGGGAGACCCTATGCTGGGAGAGCGCAAGGAGTGTCAGAAAGTGTGAGTCCCTGTCTGGCTCGCTGGCTCTCTCTCCCTGTCTGGCTCGCTGGCTCTCTCTCCCTGTCTGGCTCGCTGGCTCTCTCTGCCTGTCTGGCTCGCTGGCTCTCTCTGCCTGTCTGGCTCGCTGGCTCTCTCTGCCTGTCTGGCTCGCTGGCTCTCTCTCCCTGTCTGGCTCGCTGGCTCTCTCTCCCTGTCTGGCTCGCTGGCTCTCTCTCCCTGTCTGGCTCGCTGGCTCTCTCTGCCTGTCTGGCTCGCTGGCTCTCTCTCCCTGCCTGGCTCGCTGGCTCTCTCTCCCTGTCTGGCTCGCTGGCTCTCTCTCCCTGTCTGGCTCGCTGGCTCTCTCTGCCTGTCTGGCTCGCTGGCTCTCTTTGCCTGTCTGACTCGCTGGCTCTCTCTGCCTGTCTGGCTCGCTGGCTCTCTCTCTCTCCCTGTCTGGCTCGCTGGCTCTCTCTCTCTCCCTGTCTGGCTCGCTGGCTCTCTCTCCCTGTCTGGCTCGCTGGCTCTCTCTCCCTGTCTGGCTCGCTGGCTCTCTCTCCCTGTCTGGCTCGCTGGCTCTCTCTCCCTGTCTGGCTCGCTGGCTCTCTCTTCCTGTCTGGCTCGCTGGCTCTCGCTCCCTGTCTGGCTCGCTGGCTCTCTCTCCCTGTCCGTGCAACACGCGCCTGTGCAGAACGTTGCGCTGCGCTGGAGAACACGCACCGTATGTGCCCTGCGAAGAGGAGTGCTTGTCGGTCGAATATTTGGTCCCCGCTTCTCCTCCGCCCGTTCCCTGCCCACGCAGGATCCGTCTGAAGAGCCTGAACGCAAACACGGACGTGGCGACACTGGCACGCAAGGTGCTGGAGGAGTGCCGCCTCATTCCACCCGCGCGGCTGCCCGAGGTGGAGCAGCTGCTGTACTACCTGCAGAACCGCCGCGACGTCTCCTCCGCAGGTGAGCGCGCTCGCACGCAGATGGGATGCAAGATTCGGGCTGGCTCTATTTTTCCTTCTTCCGCTTCTTCCCCTCCTCCTCTTCTCCTTTGACCTCTTTTGACCAGGAATAACGAGGTCTTTCAACGACTGAGCGAGGCGCTAACATCAAGCCTGTGCTTGCTGCCTGCTTGAGAATGTTACTCCATCTTGATTTTAAGCTTATTATTCTTTCTTCTTCTACCTACGTGACTTTACCGAAAGAACCAAAGAGTAACATTACTCCAGTAGAATATTACTCCAGTACTCGACGAGTTGCCGGGCAGTGGTGGCGTGCGTCTGTACTGCAGCACTGCGGAGGCGGCAAACGTTGTTGGATTACGCACGAATGTTGCGAAACTCCCAACTAGTGGGCGTCAAGGTGGTGCCATACCCAAGCTCGCCAGTAAATCTGGACTCCTAAATGAAACTATACACTAAATGTAACTTTTTTATTGAACCAGGTAAAGCCCACTGAGCTGTATAGCTCCTTCAGAAGCGACCTGGCCACACATTATAGCTCAATCAAGTAGTTTATCATGTGGAAATTTATAGCAGCCAAATACTTGTATAATCTGTCACGTCTGTATGGGATCATGCGTTGCCCCCTCACACACGTCGGTTTTCTTCTAATGCTCCAGTTTCCTTTCACACTTAAACACTAATCATTCATTGGCTGAATACATCTTAATTTACGCGCCTCTGTGTGTTGCGGATTACGCAGAGCAGTGTGTGATGTAGTTCCATAGGTGACGCTGCTATATAAACACTCAATTTTATAAATATTTTTTAAGATGCTTGCAGTTAAGAATATATATATCATTTGCGGTGACGTTTAGAAGCAGCAGGCCTCATGTAGCCATGGACAATATAAAATGAAGGTGCTAAGCGGTGTGAAATGAAGGCGCGGGTCTCCACCCCTGGTGGAATGCATTGCCGCGTTGTATCGTTTTTTTGTGATATCGTTTGTTTTCGCTTCAGAGAAGGAGAAGGTTTCGAGCAAACCCAAAGACCCACCACCGTTTGAAGGCAGCGAGGTGAGCGTGTGGAGTGGCTGTAGAATGGTTCGTTTCCGTGGCGATTTGAGGGAATGTTACGATTCACAAGTCGCATTAAAATTCCATTACTGGTTGTTTGTATTGCCTGTCTCATATGTTGTCTGACCTCGTTTGTACTGTGTCATGGGTATCACCGGTCTCGCATGCTTTGCCTGTCGTAATTTGTCGATCTTGCTTGTATTGTCTGTCTTGTGTGTTCTCTGTATCCAGCTTGCACACTCTGTCTTGTTTGTACTGCCTGCCCATGTGTTCCGTCTCGTGTGTATTGTCCATCACGTGTGTTCTTTCCCGTGTCACTCTTTCCATTAGCCTCACGTTGACACGCATGTGCACGGTCGCTGGCTTGGGGAGGCTACGCCGTCAGCAGGAGGCAGTGCAGCAAAATACATTGTTGTACTGAATTATCCTCCCAACGTCTATCCTCATTCCAGAAACATTCACATAGAATTTCCAGAAATCGTGAATAACTTCCCACGTGTGCACAATTCAACGCGTGCAGCGGTAGCGCGTTCGCCACTTTCTCAGAGGTTCACCGTTTGAATCGAGCGGCCGCCCTGGTTATTACTACTTGCGTTTTCACCAAAACATGCGTACTGCAAGGTTCACAGTAGACGTTCAAGGTCCTGTGACGTCACGATCCGAATTATATTTGAAAATTATACTGCATATTACTCAATTAAAATACACGTAACAATCATCGCCCCGTACTGCAAAAATTGGCAGGACCCTCGTGAAAAAGTCTTGAGAATCAGTGAGGCCTTCCTGCTTTGAAACAATAACTGTAAACTCTCCCGTGCACGTGCCCCTGCGGGCCAGACGGACGAGGTGGCAAATCTGAACGAGGTGGACCAGTACGTGGAGCTGCTGTACGAAGACATCCCTGAGAAGGTGCGCAGCTCGGCGCTCATCCTGCAGCTCGCACGCAACCCCGACAACCTGGACGAGCTGCAGCAGAACGGTGCGGCCCCCACTCGCCCCACTCACCCCACTCAACCAACTCACGTAGCTCACCCAACTCGCCTAATTCACCCAACTCACCTAGTTCACCCGACTCACCCGACTCACCCAACTCACCCCACTCACCCAACTCACGTAGCTCGCCCAACTCATGTAGATCACCCAACTCACGTAGCTCGCCCAACTCACGTAGCTCGCCCAACTCACCTGGCTGTGGCTCTGCCCCTGTCTCCGTGTCTCCGTGTCTCCGCTCGTGTCTCTGCGTATCTCTGCCCCTGTCTCTCTGTCTTTGTTCTGACCTGTGCTCACTCGTGGCTGCTCACGGCAGAGACGGCGCTGGGCGCGCTGGCTCGCGTGCTGCGAGAGGACTGGAAGAGGAGCGTGGAGCTCTCCACCAACATCGTCTACATCTTCTTCTGCTTCTCCAGGTCGGTTACAACCAACCTGCGCCCCCCACCCCCTTCCTCCATATCACACGTCCATGCCTCTATCCAATGCAGTGTTAGTGACACATTTGAATAACTGCTCTTTCGAAATAATATTAAGCAAAACTCAAACTCCTTCCTAGCTTGAATGTAAAGGCTGCGTGTGTGTAACCGGAGCCTGTGGAGAGGCAGCGTTTTAGTGGTTAGCACGCTGCGCTACGAACCCGGCCACCCGAGTTCGATACCCGCTCACGGCCACCAACACCGACGACGATTACCTGAACCAGTCCTGAGCTTCCCGTAGGTAAACTCAATCTCAAATGAGTACTTGGTGCAATGTGTAAAATTTGCCACTCGGGAGACAAAGGCGGCCGGGGTTGGTGTTGGCCACACCGCCCCCTCGTGTCCCGTGCCGGCCTTCACAGGTGCTTGCGGATAGCACTTGCCCCAACAGTCTGTTAAGGCTATATGGGGATCTTTGGATTTGTTGTCTCAGCTTTTCCCAGTTCCACGGGCTCATCACTCACTACAAGATCGGAGCGCTCTGCATGACCATCATCGACCACGAGCTCAAGCGCTTCCACCTTTGGAACGAGGAGCTCAACAAGAAGCGCAAAGTGGATATCCTTGCGCCGGGGATCACTGCCTCTCGCCACACACCGGGATGTGGCTCCCGAGATGCGTGTGTGCGTGTGTGCGTGTGTGCGTGCGTGCGCGCGTGCGCGTCAACTCGCCACGCTTGTGTTGGTGAACGCGCTGGACACCCTTGCAAGCGAGATGTCCCATTTAACATGTAGCAGGCGTTCACAGCCACCATTATGATTCATTACAAAATTTTGAGTTAGACCACTTAATTGATCTGGCAAAATTTATATGATAGGATCTCCTTTGCCAGTACCAAAATATGACAATAGGTTTTTCTCTTTTTTTCTGGCAACAAAACAGGTGCTACGATGTCAAAACACCAAACTGAAACCTTTTACAAGGAATCATGTCTGCATTAACCACAATGCTTGTGGTCAGAATGCAAACAAAAGGCTACGCCTTTTGGCTTCTTCAGGTCTAACACCGTTTGAGATGCGGCTCAAAAGAAAGCTGTCTCTGGTGTGGACCAATCAGTTTCAAGAACAATGCATTTATTATCAGAGTACGTTTTGTTGTTGATTGGTGGAGGGTTCCCAATGACTCTTAATTATTACGTCTCTCTCACATCATTTATGGATCCAGGATCAAGGGATTTTCCACGTGAAACATTTATGTGCTCTCCTAGAAGACCGTATGGCTGATGGGATGTGTACAAAATACTTTAGCTTGATAATTGTTTTTTTACCCTTTTATCTGCCAACAAAACTGACACCTTTTTTACGAGGAGTTATGTTTGCATAGACCACAACACCTGCAGTAATAATGCAAACAAAAAACACAACTCTGATAATGAATGCACTGTCCTTGAAGTTGATTGGTCCACACCCGAGACAGCTTTCCTTAGAGCCTAGTCTCAGGTGTCAGTTTTGTTGCCAGATAAAAGGGTAAAGGGTAAAAAAACAATTATCATGTTTTTTTACTGGCAAATGAGGTACCAATGGTATACTTTAGCTTGTTTTATGTGAAGGGACGGATGTGTGAAAGAGGTGTGTTTGCCTGATTATTTATATTCTCCACAACTGCATGATTTATAATTGTGTCTATTATAGAAGTTTGTGTTAAACTAGGACCCATATCTCAGAGAGGGTTGTTGCCTATAAACATCTGGAACTGCACCAGCATTGTATCAAGCAAACTCGACTCACTGATGAGACACTGATTGTCAAAACCGTTTCAGAGTTTGCTTGTATTGAATCAATTCTGCTGAAGTTATAGCTGTAGAGTGAATCACTGGACAGATTGACATGAGGGGGCTGGAACTCGTGTCCCACTCCTCCCTGCCGAGTGAGAGCGGTGCCTTCAGCCGAGTGAGAATCCTCCTCCAAGGGGGCACCGTTGCACCGTGTTGACCTTAACGTCTCGTCCACCCGAGGACGACCCGGAGAACGACTCGCTGAGGAAGGACTATGAGAAGAACCTGAAAAAGTACCAGGGGCTGGTGGCCAAGCAGGAGCAGCTGCTCAGGGGTACACCGTCCCCACCCCGTCACGTGTGTCCCCACTCCCCACCGCGTGGATGAGTCTGGCAGTTGCGCAGTGGGTGGATGCGGAGACTGGGCACGTAACGAGCAAGCGATTCCGTCGACCAAATTGAGCCAAAATCAATCTCTCTGCTCGCGTTACATGGCACCGAATCACATGGGTGATAATTAATGGTTTATCATTTATGATAATTAAATGAAAATGATAGATGTATGTACGTGTAGAGACAGTGCGCCGACTGGCGCCCATAAGGGCTAATTACGGGTGGGAGAACAGTAAAGAAACAACAGGAGAGAGTACGCACGCGAGTGACCACAAGGGGGGATACCTAGGCCAAGGGTCAAACGTATGTTGAACTTCTTTCACACCGTATGTAGCCAAGCGTGCTAATCAGGTGTGGGGGCTTATTGATCCAACGAGATGAAACAAAAGAGGGAGCGCAGACAAGGCAAATGGTAGCCAGGCGGTGGTGGCTACGCACGTGGCCTGTAACACAGCACCGTGGAGGCGAGGGTTGGTGGATCACCGCTCGAATATTGTGAAACTCCCTTCCCGTGGCCGTCGGGGAGGAGCAATATCCGGACTCGCCACAAGAATGTGCGTAGTGGTGCGTGACGGTGCGTGATGTCGCGTGACGGTGTGTGATGGTGTGTGACTGCACGTGTGACGGTGCATGATGTCGCGTGACGGTGTGTGACGGTGCATGACTGCACGTGTGACGGTGCATGATGTCGCGTGACGGTGTGTGATGGTGCGTGACTGCACGTGTGACAGTGTGTGACTGCACGTGTGATGGTGTGTGACTGCACGTGTGATGGTGTGTGACTGCATGTGTGACGGTGTGTGACGGTGTGTGACTGCACGTGTGACGGTGTGTGACTGCACGTGTGACGGTGTGTGACGGTGTGTGACGGTGCGTGACTGCAGTGTGACGGTGCATGATGTCGCGTGACGGTGTGTGATGGTGCGTGACTGCACGTGTGATGGTGTGTGACTGCACGTGTGACGGTGTGTGACGGTGCGTGACGGTGTGTGACTGCACGTGTGACGGTGTTTGACGGTGTTTGACGGTGCGTGACGGTGTGTGACTGCACGTGTGACTGCACGTGTGACGGTGCGTGACGGTGTGTGACTGCACATGTGACGGTGTGTGACTGCACGTGTGACGGTGCGTGACTGCACGTGTGACGGTGTGTGACTGCACGTGTGACGGTGTGTGACGGTGCGTGACGGTGCGTGACGGTGTGTGACTGCACGTGTGACGGTGTGTGACTGCACGTGTGACGGTGTGTGACGGTGCGTGACGGTGTGTGACTGCACGTGTGACGGTGTGTGCCGGTTCGTGACTGCACGTGTGACGGTGCATGATGTCGCGTGACGGTGTGTGACGGTGCGTGGCTGCCCGTGACCACTGCAGTTGGATTCTATCTGCTGCTAAACCTGGCGGAGGACACCCGCACAGAGCTGAAGATGCGCAACAAGAACATCGTCCACATGCTGGTGCGGGCGCTCGACCGGGACAATCCGGAGCTGCTCGTCATCCTCTGCTCCTTCCTCAAGAAGCTCAGCATCTTCATCGAAAACAAGAACGACATGGTGAGGCCAACAACGGATTTAGGGGGAGCCCGGGAGTGTGTTCGTGGCGGGGGTGGGGAGGGACAAACGGGACGTTTGTCTCCGAGACAGAGAGTATGAAAGGATGATTCGGTGGCACAGGAAACAACAGCCAAGTGGTGAAGGCAGCCAGAACCGGCGCCAACCATTGCCCAAGCTCTGTGGCCCTATGTTGGTATGTTTGGCCACTACCGAGATAGGGTGCTACTTCGGGTGATTTGGTCGTGTCGGGGTTGGGCCTTGTAGTGCTTGGATGGGCGACTGCCGGTATGTGCGGGGCTACGTGGCGGGCAGCAGGACGTCGTGCTATCAAAAATGTGTTGTGCTGCACTAGGCCGAGCTCGGCGTGGTGGAGAAGCTGACGCGACTGGTGCCGTGCGCTCACGAGGACCTCCTCAACATCACACTGCGTCTGCTCTTCAACCTCTCCTTCGACAGCGGCCTGCGGGCCAAGATGGTGCAGGCCGGACTCCTACCCAAGCTCTCCGACCTGATCGGTGTGGCTGCCCATTTCCACGAGAGTCCTCACACTGTTCCTGATAGCCTAGTTGATCATCCTGTGTGTCAGGCAGACTGGTAGAGTTCACCACCGCAACGTTCAGGCTGACTGTCCAGTGTGTGCTGCAGACTGAAAGGTTGCACAGCAATGAACCTAAAAGGGAGAGAGTTTTCAATCAATGCGGCGGGCTTGGGGAGGAGGCCTTCATCCAGCAGTGGATTGACCGTGGCTGTTGTGTTTTGACTGCAGGCAGCGAGACTCACCGGCAGACCGTGCTGCGGCTGCTGTACCACCTGAGCATCGACGACCGCACCAAGGCCACCTTCTCCTTCACAGGCTGCGTCCCGCAGGTGCCGCCGCGCTCCCAGCCTCTTCCCCTCTTGCTCTCTGCTGCGCCGCTTACGGACGGGAGTTGCTTGGCTTAAGCACCAGTGCCGCCACTCCTCTAGCTCGTGACCACTGCAGCGTGAGGTCAGCCCCACTCTGTGTTGCTACGGTAGATGCTGCAGGTTTGCTGTAAGCCCTCATGTAACAATGTTAATAATAATGTCGACTTGTAACTCGCTGCTACCACACAGCCAAAACAGATGAGGGCCACATTTTTGCCATACCGCATCCTCCTGGTGAGACAGGGTATGGCCACTTCCTCTAGGCCCATGGGAAGAGTTTCTCAATATTCGTGTGATCCACCAACCCATGCTGCCTCCGCAGTAGTGGATGACAGGCCAGGTGCATAGCCACCAGCGTATCGGATTCTCTGTCTCTCGATGTGTCCGTGCAGCTGATGAAGATGCTGTACGACTTTGCGGAGGAGCGCGTGGACAGGGAGCTCATCTCGCTCTGCATCAACATCGCGGCCAACAAGAGGAACGCACAGCTCATCTGCGAGGGTGAGGCGGACCCGACGACCAGGGGCCAGCTCCACGCCCCCACGGCAGCAGCAAAGTCAGGCCACACAGGGAGGCAGCGCAGTGTTGGAAACCTGTGCCACAAAGCAAGAAGGCCCGGGGTTCGATTCCCAACTTGGGCGTGTTTCTCTATGGAGTGTGTATGTTCTCCCCACGTTCTACAGAGTGTGAGTGTGTAATCTGATCGGTATTCACCAAACATCTCGATACTGAATAGGTTGCCTGCAAATTACTAAATTGGGATTACACAAGCAGCAATATCATCCCCTACTGCAAAAACCTGGCAAGACCCTCCCATTGAGTCTTGAGACTCAACGAGACGTCCCTGCATCAACAAAAGATGCTGTTATTGTTCTGATTTTTGCTTAATGATGGCGGTGATCCGTATCTCACAGGGAATGGCCTGAAGATGCTGATGAAGAGGGCGCTGAAGTTCAGGGACCCCATGCTGATGAAGATGATTCGTAACATCTCACAGCACGATGGGCCCACCAAGCACATCTTCCTGGTACGCGCAGCCCCCTTACGGACCGGGACAGGGGGAGGGAGTTCAGACTCTGGGGGCAGGGTCATGGACTTTATCAGTTTCTTTGTTAATCAATAATCAATCCTCATCGTTAAACAATGACTACTATCATCAGCTGCATCTCTCCTGCTTACTCCATTGTCCTACTCAAAAAGGCTTGGCTGTCATGTATTCTTTGGGACAGCAGGGTGGCACAGTGGCGACACTCGCACCTCACAGCGATAATTTCTGGGTTTGATTCGGGTGCCTTTCTGTCTGGAGTTTGTATATTCTCCCCCTGCTCTGCATGGGCTTTCTTCAGCTTTCCTGGTTTCCTCCCACAGTTAGAAAACACACACAGTATAACCGTTGTTGGCCAAAACATCCCAGTGCTGAAAGATTACCAGCAAATCACTCAATTGGGATCACGCACAGCAGCAGCATCGCCCGCTACTGCGGCCGATGCTGCTGCTTGGGTAGACAAGCGGAATCGTAACAACAAATGCTAAAGTCACAGTGAATTCCCTCTCAAGTGAGGATGCGGCAGTGCTCATCTCTGTGGCCCGAAGCTCCGGGTCCTTCAGTGTGTGGCCTATGGTGCAAATGTGACCTGGGAAGGCTCTTGGAGTGGCCTGCCAAGCTTAGCCCCAGCTGACAGACATGGTTCACCGAGACGAAGAGAGATACGGATTAGTGAGGTGGAGAGATGAACAAGAGAGCTGGAGGAAAGAGATGCTATTTCGTGGTCACATGTACAGATGTTATGACGTCAAGATGCAATGCGACGTCCGTACGCAGACGTGTGACGTCACGTGGCTCGCCAGCGCACACTCATTGTATTCAACACGTTCGTCAGTAACTCTGGACTCAAACAGAACACAAAATGTTTATAAAGTAGTCTAATTTTGAGGCATTGGCCCTCCGCATATCACAAATATGCTGTAACCTTTTTACGTGTTCTTATTAAAATATAGTTAAAGGGCCTTGGTGTAAATTCGCACTAACCATAAACAAATGTTACATGCCCCCAAACATGTCTAAGTTTTCTCCAGGCACTCCTTTTCTCCCACATCTGTAAAAGCTTGTTGATGGAGTTGGCCAAACATTCCAGTGTCGGGTCAAAGAGGAAAGGCAACTGTTGCTAACTCCGGTTCTGCCTGCTGCCTTTACCATTTATGGTTTCCCGTGCCTTTGAATAATTCTCTCTTTCATTCTCTTCCTCTGGCTCTCTGAGAGTGAATCAAAATCCACGTGTGTTGCTCGTTGGGGTATATATTTGTGGATTGTGACCACATCTGCACCGTGCGAAGGGATCGCTTTAGTGAGTGCCGTGCCGGCACGGACGATTGATGTCGCGCAGGACTTTGTGGGGGACCTGGCGGGGCAGGTGCGCTCCAACGGGGAAGAGGAGTTCGTGCTGGAGGTGGTGGGGACCCTGGCCAACCTGACCATCCCGGACCTGGACTTCGAGCTGCTCGCTACCGAGTACCAGCTGCTGCCCTTCCTACACGAGAAGCTACGGCCCGGTAGAGCACAGAGACAAAGGTCACCTACATAGCCTCTAATAGACTGCTGCAGTGAGCGCTTTATTTGAGCCGGAACGGCACACGGGGGGGGGGGGGGGGGTGGGTGGCCAACACCACGCCCAAGGTTGATTTCGATGTTCTTTGCAGTACTTGGACATTACCCACGTGATGCTAGCACGGTAGATCGGCGGTAGCTAATGTGATGAGGGCGCCGACGTGGTGTGAGACGGTGCCGTTACGTCGCAGGCGGCGGCGCGGAGGACGACATGGTGCTGGAGGCCGTGATCCTGACGGGAACCCTGGCCACGGACGACGCGTGCGCCACTCTGCTCGCCAAGGCCGGCATCGTCCCTCTGCTTATCGACCTCCTCAACGGTGATGCTATAATTTAGCGGGCAACTCGCTGCCTTCCTCTCCGTGTCTTCTGTCCTTCCCCGTAAATGTTTTTAAAGTATTTCTAACGCATCCCATCAGCCACGCAGCCTTCTGGGAGTTGCATCATTTCGGCAGCATTGGTTTTGACGCAAGCAAAATTCTGGATCGGTTTAGACATTTATATTCTGATCATCAGAGTCGGGCTCGCTTGAACCATTGCTGGTGAACTGCGGATCCTCTGTCTTAGATATGGGTCCTAGTTCTATGCGATGTTGTGGAGAATATAAGAAATGTGATACATAAGCAGATGATCAGTCAGGAATCCAGTTCAGAAGTGTGAGGAAATGAGAGATAAATCTTGTGTCCTACAACATGGTTGTACCCAGTAGGGACAACAGGAAAAAGTCAATCTAGTATAACGATTCCCTGACATTAGCGGAGGTGTTAATGTGTGGAGTTCATGAGAATAATGACCATAGTAGTAGTAGGGATAAAAGACTAACAAGGGAGCGATGCTTTTTGTCGTGATGGTTGTAATGTTGATGGTGGTTGTGGTGCTTTGTGCTATGATGGAGATGATGATAGTTTGTGATGTGGTGATGGTGGATGTGATGGTTTGTGCTGTGGCGGTGATGTTGGTGGTGGTTCCCGTGTGTGTTGGTGCAGCCAAGCAAGAGGACGATGAGATGGTGTGCCAGATCATTTACGTCTTCCACCAGATGATCTTCCACCAGGCCACTCGAGATGTTATCGTCAAGGAGACGCGTATCCTTGGAAACAATTCTGCTTCATCATTGCACACTGCTCCTGCTCACTGCCTTTAAATAATAATAATAATTTATTACGTTTGTTATTCATACCATCAATTTCCTCCACTTGCTGTGGGCAATGAGCAGGCGGTGATTGCTGCTCCACGCTCGGTCCGTGGGACAGCACGCCAGAATTTTGATGGTGGGTGGGCAGGTGGGCGGGCAGGTGGGCGGGCAGGTGGGCGGGCAGGTGGGCGGGCGAGTGTGGCTCCTTGACGGTGGTATTCCACCAGAGGCGCCGGCGTACCTCATCGACCTGATGCACGACAAGAACGCGGAGATCCGAAAAGTGTGCGACAGCACCCTGGACATCATCGCAGTGAGTGTCGCACCGACCGACCGCTCGCTCGCTCACTCATTCACTCGCTCACTCACTCATTCACTCGCTCACTTATTCACTCCCTCTCTCACTCACTTCCGTAAACTAATCCCTGGTCGTGCCGCGTGCTCAGGAATATGACGAGTCGTGGGCGCGCAAGATCCAGAGCGAGAAGTTCCGGTGGCACAACTCTCAGTGGCTGGAGATGGTGGAGAACCAGCAGGGGGATGACGGAGAGGGCTTCCCCTACGGAGACACCCCCATGGAGCCCTACCTGTACGACCGGGCGCCGCTCCTCTACTCCACAGGTGAGTGCCGCCCTCCCGCACGCAGCCCGACCGGCGTGCGGCCACGTGCACACGCAACCTGCAGTGCGGTGAGTTGTCAGGGCTTGCACCATGGCGATCCTAGCGCGGTCTTCTACATTCTGTTAGGTCCTGGACCTCCCCAAGGTAAACTTGGCCTCAAATGTGTACCTGGTTCTGCGTGTTAACATTGGCACTGGGGAGACAAAAGCAGCCGGGTGTGATGTTAGCCACACCACCTCCTTGTGAGTAGCACCGGCATTAAAAGGCGCTCACTCGCAGCACTTACCCCAATAGTCAGTTAAGGGTACACTGGGATCTTTGTAAATGCAACACGTTTGTGGTGTGTATGATTGGTAAGTGCATGGACTGGTGTGTGTTGTGGCATTTCTGTGTTGTGGCGTGCGCGTCAGATGGGTTGCTGGCCCCAGACGGTGTGGTGAGCCCATCCTACCTGGAAGACTACCGCCTTCCCAATGGGGACTCTGCCAGCAGGTGAGTTCATTGGTGGCATGCGGTCGTGTTTCTTGACAAGTGAGTTGTGTAAATTGGCAGTGCTCGGTGGTAACGATCGGCCCTGTGCGTAGTTTGATGCTGGACGGCCTGGGAATGCCTGCACGACCCACGACGGCGTACGGTTACCGTGCCGACGAGGGCGCCACCGCCTCCTCCTCCTTTCACTACGGCTACGACGCCAACTAAGGACCGGAGCTTGTTGCTCTAGCGCCCATCTTGCAGCCGGCACAACACCCGCACACCACTCTCTCACGACGCCCAGCCACAGCACACTGCACACACCTTGCCCATGCGCGGTGCGTGCCACTGTCCCAACTCACCCTGCGCTTGCACCCTGCAGTTGCACCCTGCGCTTGCACCCTGCGCTTGCACCCTGCGCTTGCACCCTGCGCTTGCACCCTGCGCTTGCACCCTGCGCTTGCACCCTCCGCTTGCACACTGCACGCCACTCTCTCAGAACACCCTCGCCCTTGGCTTACAGAACCATGCTTGTTAGAGCTCATACATATGAGGCACCCAATAGCATTCACCTGCTCCTAAATACCTGCGACACAAGCCCCCTGTCTCCAGTGGCTGAGGGACCGGCCCCCACACCTGGTCGTGTCACACGGGCATTGATTGATGTGTATTCTACTGAGACGCGGCATCATGATGTCGACCTGTCTGCTCTGCTGTGCGGCATATCTCGTGGTATACATCCACAAGACAGTCCAGGAATTGACACTTGTGTACGGGTGGTAGGAATTTAATTGTACCGAGATCTGGTGATGTGTTGAAACGTTATTGTAGTAAACTGCACATTTTTTAATACTTCACCTAGTGTTGACTGAAAAATATGTCCAGGTATGGTCTCCAGTGGAAAAGGTGGCATACCGTGTGACGCTGGGCAGTGTGAGTTGAAGGCGGGGAGCAGAATAAGTAGCGTACAACGGATTTCGCTGCATGTAGCCCCGCAGCAGCCTAGAGCAACCTGCTTGCAAGGTGGCCGCCCATCCAAGCACTATCCTGGCTCCTGTGAGCTGTTTAAACGGTACTTAACGTCGCGCTGTAGAGTGTACTAGCAAATGATTGAGAACACTAACTTAAATAAATATGTATATGTCGGTTGTGAATTATTAAAGGCGATTGTATGAAGTGGAACCACAGTTTGTGGCGGTGTCTGTTTTGTGAAAACTGAGTGAACTGTTGCTGTGGAGGAGGCTGGAAGCTTCACCTGGTGAGGATGAGCTTCTACCCATATCGCAGCAAATCAACAAATGTAGATAGATTACAGAAAAGTGTTTTAACACCCGGGACTACTACACAGAAACCCAAGAATCCCTCTCCCACAGAACCCAAGAATCCCTCTCCAACAGAAACCCAAGAATCCATCTCCCACAGAACCCAAGAATCCCTCTCCCACAGAAACCCAAGAATCCCTCTCCCACAGAAACCCAAGAATCCCTTTCCCACAGAACCCAAGAATCCCTCTCCCACAAAACCCAAGAATCCCTCTCCCACAGAAACCCAAGAATCACTCTCCAACAGAAACCCAAGAATCCCTCTCCAACAAAAACCCAAGAATCCCTCTCCCACAGAAACCCAAGAATCCCTCTCCCACAGAACCCAAGAATCCCTCTCCAACAGAAACCCAAGAATCCCTCTCCCACAGAAACCCAAGAATCCCTCTCCCACAGAACCCAAGAATCCCTCTCCCACAGAAACCCAAGAATCCCTCTCCCACAGAAACCCAAGAATCCCTCTCCAACAGAAACCCAAGAATCCCTCTCCAACAGAAACCCAAGAATCCCTCTCCCACAGAAACCCAAGAATCCCTCTCCCACAGAACCCAAGAATCCCTCTCCAACAGAAACCCAAGAATCCCTCTCCCACAGAAACCTAAGAATCCCTCTCCCACAGAAACCCAAGAATCCCTCTCCAACAGAAACCCAAGAATCCCTCTCCAACAGAACCCAAGAATCCCTCTCCAACAGAAACCCAAGAATCCCTCTCCCACAGAACCCAAGAATCCCTCTCCCACAGAAACCCAAGAATCCCTCTCCCACAGAAACCCAAGAATCCCTCTCCCACAGAACCCAAGAATCCCTCTCCAACAGAAACCCAAGAATCCCTCTCCCACAGAAACCCAAGAATCCCTCTCCAACAGAAACCCAAGAATCCCTCTCCCACAGAAACCCAAGAATCCCTCTCCCACAGAAACCCAAGAATCCCTCTCCCACAGAACCCAAGAATCCCTCTCCAACAGAAACCCAAGAATCCCTCTCCAACAGAAACCCAAGAATCCCTCTCCCACAGAACCCAAGAATCCCTCTCCCACAGAACCCAAGAATCCCTCTCCCACAGAACCCAAGAATCCCTCTCCAACAGAAACCCAAGAATCCCTCTCCCACAGAAACCCAAGAATCCCTCTCCCACAGAACCCAAGAATCCCTCTCCAACAGAAACCCAAGAATCCCTCTCCAACAGAAACCCAAGAATCCCTCTCCCACAGAACCCAAGAATCCCTCTCCCACAGAAACCCAAGAATCCCTCTCCCACAGAAACCCAAGAATCCCTCTCCCACAGAACCCAAGAATCCCTCTCCAACAGAAACCCAAGAATCCCTCTCCAACAGAAACCCAAGAATTCCTCTCCCACAGAACCCAAGAATCCCTCTCCCACAGAACCCAAGAATCCCTCTCCCACAGAACCCAAGAATCCCTCTCCAACAGAAACCCAAGAATCCCTCTCCCACAGAACCCAAGAATCCCTCTCCCACAGAACCCAAGAATCCCTCTCCCACAGAACCCAAGAATCCCTCTCCAACAGAAACCCAAGAATCCCTCTCCCACAGAAACCCAAGAATCCCTCTCCCACAGAAACCCAAGAATCTTGGCACGCACTGCGCATGCGCCTCGGAAGTAAAACTTGGCTGTGGAGGAGCGCGGCCTCGGGACCTGGGACCCGGGACCAGGACTCGGCCGCCACCACCAGCGCCACGCAGGTAGACGGGGACCCCTCGGGGGGACCCGCCCGCACGGACCCCTCGGCGGGACCCGCCCGGACCCCGCCACCCACCCAGCGCCTCCTCGCCCGCTCCGCCTCTCGAACAGAACCGCGCTCCGGTGGCGAGGTCCGAGCGACAAGACCCCGAGCGGGACCCCCATGGCGACGCGATCTTGCCCAGAGGCGGAGCGGGGAGCTGCGGGGAGCAGCGTGGGGGAGGGGGGAGGCGGCGGGGGGGCGGCGGGGCCGAGACGCGTTGCGATTCCCTCGCTCCGTCTCCACGCGCAGGCCGCCCCACGGAGCTCCGCGAGGGGCCAAGGCCCCACGACAGAGCCCGGCCCCGGGACTGAGGGCTGAGTGTCCCCCCTGAAAGGGGATGAGGGGCTCGAGGGGGGTAGGGTACCCTGGGGATCGAGGGGGGTAGGGGACCCTGGGGATCGAGGGGGTGGGTTTAGGGGGGTAGGGAGTCGGGGATCTGTCACCTCCTTTGCCTCCCGGGCTCCCCTCGCTCGGCCGCAGAAGTGGAGGGAGTTGGGGTCTCATTTAAAGGGACAATGGCAGCAACAGCAACAACAACCACAACAGAATAGAGTCCCGCAATAACACAAACAGCATGAACACTACACGAGCAGCATGAACACTACACAAACACCATGAACACTACACGATCAGCTTGAACACAACACAAACAGCATGAACACTACACGAGCAGCATGAACACTACACGAGTAGCATGAACACTACACAAACAGCATGAACACTACACGCGCAGCATGAACACAACACGAGCAGCATGAACACTACACAAACAGCATGAACACTACACGAGCAGCATGAACACTACACAAACAGCATGAACACTACACGAGCAGCATGAACACAACACAAACAGTATGAACACTACACGAGCAGCATGAGCACTACACAAACACCATGAACACTATACGAGCAGCATGAACACTACACGCGCAGCATGAACACAACACGAGCAGCATGAACACTACACAAACACCATGAACACTATACGAGCAGCATGAACACTACACGCGCAGCATGAACACAACACGAGCAGCATGAACACTACACGAGCAGCATGAACACTACACGAGTAGCATGAACACTACACGAGGAGCATGAACACTACACGAGAAGCATGAACAATGTTAGCACAACAGCAGTTTTAACATAAACATTGTCAGAATCACCAATATTACACTTAACACAACAACAACAACCAACACACTCGCAATGACATTAACACAACAACAACAACCAGCACACTCGCAATGACATTAACACAACAACAACCACAGCCTGACGCTGCTGCTGCTGCCACTCGTTCCCACGTGTGGCACTCGCCGAGTGATTGCGGGGCATGCAGAGGAGTCGAGGTACTGGCTGGGTGGCGGTACACGCTGAGTTGTAATGATTGTACACATGGGGCTGTGGCAATAGACTAAGGTGTACACACGAAGTTGTGATTGTGGTACACGGAGTCGTTGTTGTGCTGTCACACTCACCTCTGTCCACACTGGGTTGTGGAGGTAGTCGTGGTATACACACAGAGTTGTACGCTAAGTTGTGGTGGTTGTGTTACACACCAAGTCATGCTGTCACACTCACCTCTGCGCTATCGACCGTGGCAGTGAGGACGGTTGCCAGGGAGACGCAGTTGCCACGGAGTCGGCGTTGCCATGGAGGAGCCCGGCTCGACGCGCAGGGCGGATGGGTCCTCAGAGTCCCTGTCGACGCTGAACAGCGACGAGTACGTGGTGGTGGCGTCCGGCCAGGCCGACGACACGGAGCGCCCAGCCCTCAAGGTGGGACGCGACCACGGCACCCAGCCGGGCGCAGGCAACGGGGTCGGCGCTAGCGGCGCATGGTGGCGATGAGCGATGGATGCTGCGGAGGTTGTGGCTGTTGTGTGGAGTAAACTTACTCTTTTGTTCCTTCGGTAAAGTCACGTAGAAAATAAAATCAAATAATAATAGAAAACGACGTTTCGGTTGCAACACAAGCAACCATCATCAGGCAAGACTGAATGATGAACACAGACACGGGAACAGCATAGGCAGACACACGTGCAGAGAGAGACATACAAAGACAGCACTTGTCCCGACAGCCTATTATGGCTATACAGGGGAAATTTGTGTCGTGGTTATTGCGCTGCGCTACGAATTTGACGACCCGAGTTCTATTCACGCTCATGGCTACCAACACCAGTGACGACTATCTGAACTGGTCCTGGCCCTCCCCTAGGTCGACTCAGCCATAAATAAGTACCTGGTGCGGCGTGTGAATATCACCATTAGGGAGACAAAGGCGGCCAGGCGTCATACTGGTCACACCGCCCTTCTCGTGTGCCGTGCCGGCCTTCACAGGTCCTCGCCAACAGCCCCAACGGTGTGTTAAATGCATCACGTGGGGATCTTTGTCTCTGCCGTGGCAGATCGTGGGCAATGGCAGTGAGCAGCAGCTCAGGCAGGTGCTGGCCGAGGTGCTCAGCGACGCCACGGACTCCTCGCCCCGCGAGGCCGGGGCCTCCCTAGAGCTGGCGCCCAGCGGACAGGGGGACGGGGCGTCGGGCGGAGGAGGGGGAGGCGATGAGGTGGAGAGGGAGGAGGAGAGGGAGGAGGAGAGGGTGGGAGCAGATTTGATGGAGGAGGTGGAGAGCGAGACCAGCACCCCGTTGGTCAGCCCTGTGGCGACCCCCACCACCCCCGACATTGACCCCTGGCAGCTGGGGGCTGGAGGTACCCACACCACACTCACCGTGTCACTCGCCTCGGTTGGGTGATTGTGGTGCTCGCGAGCAGGTGTTGTTGGTGTTTGGTTCTCGTAAGTGCAACGCTGGTGAGTGTGTACGGAACTAGATTGTGCTTTCCGTGATTATTCTTCGTGTGTGTGTGTGTGTGGTTTCACTGAGTGTGCGGTTCCATTGAGGGTGGTTCTGGTGAGTGCATTCGTGTTAATGGTTGGATCTGGTGAGTGTGTGGTTCCACTGAGAGTGTGGTTCCACTGAGAGTGTGGTTCCAGTGAGATAGTGTAGTCCCACTGTGAGAGTGTGATGGCAGCGATTGAGTGAGTGTGTGTGTGGGCGGGCAGGCAAGGAGGAGGAGAACGTGCAGTTCAGCAAGCTCACGTACCTGGGCTCGGCGTCGGTGAACGCCCCACGCAGCGAGACGGAGGCGCTGCGCATGATGGCGCTGCTCCGCGAGCAGTGCCAGGTGCCCATCGATGTGACGCTGTGCGTCCCCAACACGGCCGAGGGCTCCGTCAGGTGGGCCCTCCCCTCCCAACCCTCCCTCTCAGGATCTCTGTGCCTCCCTCTCTACCCATCCACCTCCTCGCCGCCTCTTCTTCACCATCACCTCACTCGGTTCCTCGCACGATCCCACCGCTCCACCCCACCGCTCCACCCCACCGCCTCACGATAACAACTCTCGTCTCACCTATTTCCTGTCGCCCACCGTCCCCACTCTGCTGCCACCTCCGTCTCTGTGGTCCGTGTTTCGTCAGTGATTGATGAGTCCACCTCTCGAAGTTTGGAGCCAAAGTTGCATTTTAAATTGCGTGCCGGTGTGCATGTGCTGCGTGTGTGCTGCGTGTGTGTGTGTGTGCTGCGTGTGTGTGTGTGTGCTGCATGTGGGTGTGTGTGTGTGCTGCATGGAGAGCTTGGTGCAATGGTGAACATGCTGCGCTATGAACCTGGCGACTTGAGTTTCAATTCCCGCTCATGGCCAATATCAGGAAAGATTACCTGATACGGTCCTGGGCCACCCACCCCCTCGTGTGCCGTGCCGGCCCTCACAGGTGCTACTCTGAATTTCCCATAAATCTGCATTTCCCATAAATATGCTAAATTCCTCTTGATATGCAAATCCTTTTGTCAAGGCGCTCTTCGCCCCTCCATCCCAGCTTAAATAGTCGCTCCAAGCCTGGGGCTTGTCATTCAGACTCTGTCTCCTCGACAGACCTGTTCTCCACCTGAGGACGGATACTTGCGTTGTGGCCGAAACGTCGTGAGAATTATTTTATTATGTTTTATTTTTATTATTTTATTATTTCCATTCTACGTGACTTTACTTAAAGAACCAAGAAGGTGCTACTCGCTAACAGCACTTGCCCCAACGGTCTGTTAAGGCTACACGGGGGATGTTTGTTCCACGTGCGGCGCCGCAGGCTGCTGGACCCGCACACGGGCGTGGAGATCTCCAGCTTCCCCATCTACAAGATCCTGTTCTGTGCCCGCGGCCACGATGGCACCGGCGAGAGCGACTGCTTCGCCTTCACCGAGAGCCAGTGCCGCGCCGAGTTCTTCCGCATCCACGTCTTCCGCTGCGAGATCCGCGAAGCCGTGAGCGGTGCCCCCGTCGCCCCCTCCACCCCCTCCCACCGCCCCCTCCATCCCCTCCCACCACCCCCTCCATCCCCTCCCACTGCCCCCTCCATCCCCTCCCACTGCCCCCTCCATCCCCTCTCACTGCCCCCTCCATCCCCTCCCACCGCCCCCTACATCCCCTCCTCCACCTCCTCGCTCCGTGCGTCCGAGCCGCTGCCGCCCCGCTCCGCGCGCCCGTCAAGGGGTTATGGGTTTAGAACCACCAGGCTCTCTGATTAGCCGCACTGTCAATTCCTCCGCCGGTTATCAAGTACATTTTTAAACAGGCCAGAGTAATCGACCGCAGAAAGTAGTCGATAGCCGTGACATAGTCGACGAATGAATTTGATGGACGAGACGTCCCCTCGGCTTGCGCTTGCCGGTGGAGCTCGCGCCGAGGTGCCGCGCACGTTGCGTGTCGCCCCAGGTCAGCCGCATCCTCTACAGCTTCGCCATGGCGTTCAAACGCTCGGCACGGGCGTCCCCGCAGGCCACACCACCACTCCCGCTCGCCCCCGACAGCGACATCTTCGTCTTCACCGTGACGCTGGAGATCAAGGAGGATGACGGCAAGGGAAACTTCAGGTATGTGGGTGGGTGGTTGGGTGGGCGCCCGGAGCCGGCGGGCCGGCGGGCCGGCGGTGGGGCGGATATCAACATCAAATGCAGTGTAAAGTGTACACACAGAATTCAATCACCGACGATTCGGTGAATCGTGTTGGAGCGTGGTTGGTGGCCTAGCCGTAGAATGTGCAGGAGGTGCGGCGGCCACCAAAAGCGGGGAAGTTGGGAAGGCCTCGATCCACTCCTTGCACTAGGGGCCCCCCCCCCACGTGTCAGTCGGTGACGTTGGTCAGCACAAGCCTGGCCCAAGTCGCTCGACATGCCCTGTGGTGTCTTCGCGGTGGGCAGCTCCGTGCCCAAGGAGAAGGACCGACAGTGCTTCAAGCTGCGCCAGGGCATGGAGAAGCGGCTCGTCATCTCCGTGCTGCAGACGGCCAACAAGGAGCTCGCCATTGAGCGCTGCTTCGGCCTGCTGCTGAGCCCAGGCCGCAACGTCAAGCACAGCGACATGCACCTGCTCGACATGGTGAGCCTCCGCCCGCTAGCAGAACCATCCTCGTCAGCAGAAAATGTTTCATCATCAGCAGCAGCAGCAACATCGTTATCATCATCGTTGTCACCGTTCTCACCGAATGCAGCACTCGGCAGTGGCGAGTCAGCGCCGCATTCACAAGCAGAACCGCGCCATCGTGACGGCCAAGCTAACCAACGTAGAGCAGGACGGGCGATTTGCTCCACGGGTGGGAAAGGGCTTTAAAAAACCTTTGACGCTAGCGCACTGATCACTGGTGGTGATGGAGGCGCCGGCGGTGGGAGCTGACGGGCAGCCGTGCTGCGTGTGTACGTGCGGCAGGAGTCGATGGGAAAGAGCGGCAAGGCCTACATGATCACCGGCTCCTGGGACCCCAACTCCCCGGCCTTCCAGGTGCTCAACCAGGAGACGCCTAAAGGTGACTCGCTCGCTCTGCGCCGGTGCCGGCTTCACGGGGCTGTCGGTGCAGGTGGCGCCGCTCGGTGATGTGGGGCGATGGGTTATCTTCACGATAATGCGGCGCCGGCGTTTCAGCACTCGTGCGCCCTTGCTTCCCTTGTAGCACTGAGGCACGAATGCCAGAGTATCGGCACCGGCACATCGCTGCCTCTCTTGCAGTGTTAGGGCAGAACTACTCGAGTCACGCTCCACTGATTTTACTGCATCACCAACGCTTACTTGCTTCTCTTGCAGCACGAATTCATACAAATCGGCACTGGCACACCCCTGCCTCTCTTGCAGCATCAGTCATTCTTCCTTCTCTCATAGCGCTAGCACGTCGCTGATGATCTTGCAGCACAACCACTTCAGCACAAGCACATTTCTGTTCCTCTTCTGGCGCTAAATGCATCGGCACTCGCGCATCACCGCGACCGCTCAAGTGCGCGTCGTCACGAGCTCCCCCCGGGGCGTGAGCCCGCCACGGTCCCATCCCACACGCTCGGCTCCACCTCGCTCGGTTGCGCCGACTCCGATCCCGCTGCTTCTTGTGACGCCGTCTCTCTGGTGCCGCCCGCCACAGAGAAGCGCGTGTTCATGACGGTGGCGGTGGACCTGGTGATCACCGAGGTGCACGAGCCCGTGCGCTTCCTGCTGGAGAGCAAGGTGCGCGTGTACCCCCCGCACGAGCGCTTTTGGTACTTCAGCAAGCGCTCGCTGACCGAGACCTACTTCCTGAAGCTCAAGCAGGTACCCACGCAGTCACCACCGCCCCACCACCCGCCACGTGCACACGCACACACTTGCACGCATGCACACACACACACGCACGCACACTTGCACTCCTGCACACACACACACTTGTACTCATGCACACACACACGCACACTTGCACTCCTGCACACACACACACTTGCACTCATGCACACACACACGCTCACTTGCATTCATGCACACACACACACACTTACACTCATGCACACACACACACACACACTTGCACTCATGCACACACACGCATACACTTGCACGCATGCACGTACACACACACGCACACTTGCACACATGCACGTGCACGCACACTTGCACACATGCACGTGCACACACACGCACTTGCACTCATGCACACACACGCACACTTGCATGCATGCACACGTGCACACACACGCACTCATGCACACACACACACGCACACTTGCACTCATGCACTCATGCACACGCACACACTTGCACTCAGGCACACACACACACACACGATCGCTGGGCACTGCCACATATGCACACAGTTGCTGATCACAGCCAATGTTTTTTTTCCATTTGTACACAGTTGCTAAGTATAGGTCCAAAACGACCAACAACAAACCGTACTATCATCAAAGATGTAATATATTGGAGTGTCACACTTTTTTCAATGGAGCAAGGTAATTATTGTATTGAAAAGAGACGGCGATGATGGGAGGAGGGAATTCCACAGTGGAGCAGTGCGAGGGAAGAAGCAGAAAGAGGAGTGTTGAACCCTCCGTGAGTGAGTGGCTGGGTGGGTGGGTGAGTGTGTCATTGTGACCTGCAAGTGCAGTGGTGGTTGAACACTGAGCAAGCCCAAAGGTGGCCGGGTGGCTTGGTGGTCGGAGCGCTGAGCAAGCACGGCTAAGATCCTTGGTTCAAATCCATAACCCATGTCTTACACAGACTTGAGTCATGAGTAAACCGGGTTCTCAAATGCAATAAGATGATGATCTCAGCCTGGTCACCAATAACTGCACAAAAACCCCTGAACTTAGATTTCGGGTCTGCACTTCATTTAGCCAAGTCCCAGCTCAAACTGGGTGCCACGCGGCTTGCCGTCGGGCCGTGTGGCTTCCTGTGCCCCCCTCCGTGCCACGACTGCTTGAATACACCATAAATATTGCCTATAAGCAACTACGTTTGTGCGTTGTTTACACTAAGTTTTATGCCATCGTGTTTGAGGTTGTATCTGCATTGTACTTACCATGGCAGATTTAAATGAGTATTTTTTATAGATACAGCATGGTATTTGATAATAATCTATATTTAACTAAATTTTTCTAAAGATTTTTTTTTTATATTGCGATTATGATTTGCTATCTATTTTTGTTTTGCTTATCTGTTATAGACGAATTATGTATTTTACTGTGACTAGTTGCGTTTGTCGAAGTGGTGTTGTTTTTATTGATGAAACCCGATTTAAGAGCTTCTCGGTTCGCGGTAATTCAAAATAAAATGAAACTGAAGTGAATATTGGGTTTCCGGGAGACTCAACGGGGTCGCGTGTTGTTTGCCGCTGCCGCCACCGCGTACCGGGAGCAGCTGGAGGACAGTCCCCAGGCGGCGGGCGACTCGCTGTACGAGGTGGTGAGCCTGGAGAGCCAGGCCGAGCGCGAGAGGCGCAACGCCACTCCCAATCCCGGAAGCGCCTCCTCCCCCGGACCCCTCGCCCCCTCTGGCGGTGACGATGACAACGACGACGATGAGGGTACGGGTGGAGCCGACTCAAAGTTGGGGAGGGGTGGGGGGGGTGGCAAAGGCTGTAGGGTCGTGGGTGAGCCTTTGGGGGCCCTGGTCCTCCAGATTGAAACCAGAGTGTTCTCCGAAATGCAAACTTTACAAGGAGGCTTGGTGAGAGTGATGTTGTTACCTGGGAGGGTGGTCAGGAGGCTGAGTGGGCGGGAAGGTGAGCACATGGCCAGGTGAGTGGATCAGAGAGTGATCAGGCAGAAGGAAGGTTGAGTGGCTGTAGGATGAGTAATTGGGTGAGCGAGAGAGAGATTGGGTAAGGGGGCGTAAGGGTAAGCGAGTGATCAGGAGGTTGAGAAAGTGATTGGGTGGGCGAGCGAGCGAGAGGGTGATTGGATGAGCGTGTGGTCTGGTGAACACGTTGCTCGGTGTTTACAGACAGTGACCAGCCGCTGCCCAGCGGCACGGGCGACGTGTCCAAGGATTGTGCCGAGAAGATCCTGGAGACCTGGGGGGAGCTGCTCACCAAGTGGTGAGTGCGGCGATCGCGGCACCAAACCTCACCGCCGGGGCTCCCCCGACACTCCCACGCGCTTTCGCTCGCCCCGTGCTTCACCCGCCTGTGGGTTCACACCGCGCCCCGCAGGCATGCAAACCTGAGCGTGCGACCGGGCAAGCTGGGGCAGCTGGTGCGAGCCGGGGTCCCAGAGGCCCTGCGCGGGGAGGTGTGGCAGCTGCTAGCCGGTTGCCAGAACAACGACCGCATGGTGGAGAACTACCGCATCCTCATCACCAAGGTGCCCGCCAACCCTGGCACGATGGGTGTCGCGCGAACGCACATTTTGGAACGACACATTTCGTTGAACAGAATTCCGGCCGGATCTCCTGGCTAAAAGTACAAGAGCACGTTCAAGCAGAGCTCCAGTCCGCTATCATTTCGTCATTATCGTTGTTCCGCTCGTTAACCCGGTAAGCGCCTCGCTGAGTCTCAAGACTCTTTGTTAGAAGGGTCCTGCCATGTTTTCGCAGTAGGGCGGCGATGCTGCTGCTGTGTGTGATCCCAACTGAGTAATTTGGGATGTTTGACCAATGGCAGTTACATTCTATGTGTGTCTGTGTGCAGCATCATAAGTTTGTACTGCACTGCTGTTTGCATTGAACAGGGCCCATCGTTTAGATGGATTGCTTTTGCCAGTAATGTTTGACAACCAAGTTTTAAGTTCACTTTGTTTATCCAGGTGGGAACTCAGGAACTCGAGGATAGTCTCATTAGCAAGAGCGACTACTGAGTACCCACGCGTGTATGTGTAAACATGTCTTGTCAAAATGTGTCCTGGGGGTCGCCCACTCACCTGCTCGTCACCCGCTCTACGATGCCGGTGTACGCGGTTGTGAAGGAGTCGCCGCAGGACAGCGTCATCACTCGTGACATCAACCGCACGTTCCCCGCACACGACTACTTCAAAGACACGGGTGGAGATGGGCAGGACTCGCTCTACAAGATCTGCAAGGTGACGTTGACCTGCTCGCTCGCCCACCCACTCACCCTCTCGACCACCCAAACGCTCGCTCATCTGAATCAGAATCTTTATTTATCTTCAAGAATTCTGTTTAGCTATGAAGCTCGTTTTAACACATTCCTGCGGAGGGAGCTGGTAGGAACGTTGGGTTGCTCGGTCAATGGCCAGGGTCAACGGCGGCGTGGTGTATTCCGCAAATATGCCCGACTGTGAGGGCGGGCACAAGCCGGCGTGAGTAGGTTAAACGTTGAGTTTTATAAGGGCACCACGGGGTGACCAGCCCCTCCCCACCCAGCCCCTCCCCACCCTCCCCACCCAGTCCCTCCCCACTCTCCCCACCCAGCCCCACCCTCCCCACCCAGCCCCATCCTCCCCACCCAGCCCCACCCTCCCCTCCCCACCCAGCCCCACCCTCCCCACCCAGCCCCTCCCCACCCTCCCCTCCCCACCCAGCCCCTCCCTGCACGACGGACGAACGGACAGACACAATAATCCCCTGTGGGCTGGTGTAACCAGGAGGTTCCTACCATTAACAGATGTCTAGTATCTGCCTGTCCGCTTGCCCGCTTAGCCGCTCACCAACTGTCCCACTCTTTCATTCCATGGTCACCCACTCACTCGTCCGTCAGTTCACCTACTCACCCGCTCATCCTCTCACCCTTCTGCATATCCGCGAGACCACTCTCCCACTCATCAACTCACCCACCCACCCACTCAACTCCTCCTCTGTCCACCAACTCCGACACCCACCCACTCGTCCCCTTGCCCACTCGCTCACTCGTTGGCCTCGCATGCGACGCCCGGAACTCGGAATCGCGGTGATGTCGACTCGGTTCTGTGACATGGCGCTAGCCCCCAGCACCACACGTAAAAGTGTTTCTGTGACGAGTGATGCGGCGGGCCTCGCGGTGTGCAGGCCTACTCCGTGTATGACGAGGAGATCGGATACTGCCAGGGCCAGTCGTTCCTGGCAGCCGTGCTGCTGCTGCACGTGAGTTCATCACCCAGCACCGCAGTCCCACTGCACTGTACCGCACTCACGCCGCGCCACTCTCAATGCAACGCACCAGTGGATTGTGGGTCCCCTAAAGGCCTTGCTGAAGCCTGTCTCCAATAGCTTCAAGTGAGGTGTTGGCATCCTTCACCGACACATAGAAATATAAACAAAAGGCAGAGGTCACATTGCTTTAAATCGTAGGTACACCTTCACGCTTGTGAGCCAATCGTTTTCGTGAAGCCTCCTGTTTGAATCACTGCAGCTAACCCACCCCCCGTGAGGCGGGTGCACCAACGGCCTTCGTGGTGTGCGATGGTTTAGTGGTGGCAGGTGGCGGCGGCGGCGGTTGTGGCGGTGTGAATGTGCGAGCGGTGCCGTGGTCGCAGATGCCGGAGGAGCAGGCATTCAGCGTGCTGGTGAAGATTATGTTCGAGTACGGGCTGCGGGACCTCTTCAAGCAGAACTTTGAGGACCTGCACTGCAAGTTCTACACGCTCGAGAGGCTCATGCAGGTGAGGAGGAGGTGGGATGGCAGCGATGGCGGTGAATTGGCAAGGCTTTCATCCGGCGGTGGATTGATCATGGCTGATGACGATAATGATGTTTACTCCCCCCTCCCCCGCACACAGGACTACATCCCGGACCTCCACGCCCACTTTGCGGAGGTGAACGTGGAGGCCCACATGTACGCGTCCCAGTGGTTCCTCACTCTCTTCACCGCCAAGTTCCCCCTCTACATGGTGTTCCACATCATCGACCTGCTGCTCTGCGAGGTGCGCCGCGCTCCCGTTGGAACAGCCGGCGTGGCCGGCATAGCTGGCGAAGCCAGTCCGGCCTAGCACAGGCGGCACGGTCGGCACGTGTTAGGGGCAAATACCTGCCGTGGGCAGCGGCTGCGAGATCTGTCGGAGGGCGGAGAGCGTCGGTGGCGAGGAGGTGCCACGGCCTGGGCATCGGCGGCTCCGGCCGCGATGACGCTGTGGGGGTGGAGCCTGGAACCTGTCGCTGTTTTAATCCCCACGGGTGTGGCGGAATGCAAGCTGGCACACCCCCACCCCTCTAATCCCTAATACTGCCGTGCCCAGGGGCACCGCATAATCCGCTCGCCCCGCGGCATTGTGGCCGAGTCATGCACGTGCGCAAGAATGCACGCGCGCAAGAATGCACGCGCGCGTGTACGGTGACCTTGAATAACAAAAAGGTGTTTACAATATTCTTGGATGAGCATGGGCCCAAAAATTCCACGTGACCAGCAACGAATCGGCGCAATGGGCGTTGTGATAGACGAGACCAAACTCGTCTCTTGAGTGGAGCAGGTATTGTGGTAACAGCTTGGGGAAAAGAAATGACGACAGGAGGGAATTCCACAGTGGAGCGCGCGTGTGTGTGAACAGTGGTGCACGCGCGTCGCCACACCGCCACTTCTCACAACGGATCTGATTCCTTGATGCCGATGTTTCCGCAGAGGGGATATGACGAGTGTGAGTGAGCGTGAGGGAGTTTGTGTGTGGGAAGCGGTGGCACAGTGGTTAACGCACTGCGCTACAAACTTAGCTACCAGAATTCGATTCCCGCTTACGACCACTAACAGTGATGAATATCTGAACTGGGCTTCGCCGAGGTCGACTAAGCTACAACATGGTCATGTAGCTGGTGTGATGTGTAAACACAAGCACTGGAGAGACAAAGGTGGCCGGGCATGGTGATCGCCACACCACCCCCTTGTGCGCCGTGCCGGCCTTTATAGGTGCTTGCTGACAGAAATTTCCCCAAAAGCCTTTTGTCAGAAAGCGTTGGCTGCGGGACGAATAGGTTTCATACCGGCACTTCTGCTCGCACTTCTGCATCGCCGAGTGTGAATTAATATTCACATAATCGTGGGCAGCAGCTTCAAACAGCTGCTTCTTCTCGTAATGCCTTGGCCTTCCGGGCTGCTGGAGCGTGACAGATTACTTTCAATGGGTTCAAATACTAACGGCAGTAACCTGTGTCTCTTTCATTTGGCCCGTTCACCCGGAATACGCCTGATCTCGGCAGATGTGGGAAGCCGAGCGGGGTCGGGCCTGGGCAGTGCTAGGATGGGCGACCACTGCGTGCCGACCGGTGGTCAGAGGGCACTGCAGGGATATGCGGTGGGCAGCAGAGGGCAGGGCAGGAAAAAAGGCATTGTTATTATACTGTGCGTCTACGTCTCCATGTGTACACGGGCGTGAACAAACAAGCGCACATACACACGCAAACTCAACGTGCGCACGTGCACGCACGAGTACTGTACGCGCACGAGTACTGTACGCGCGCATGTCCACACTTGCCAAGGCGTGCGTCTCTGTTTGCAGGGGCTGAGCGTGATCTTCAACGTGGCGCTCGCTCTGCTAAAGGTGAGGCTCTCACCCGCGAAGCCCTCACCTTCCTCACCCCCCTCACCCGCAAAGCCCTCACCTTCCTCACCCGTGAACCCCTCGCCCCCCTCACCTATGAACTCAACACCCCTTGTCCAGCTGAGGATTGATCATAGCTGTTGTTGACGATGGGTGACAGTCAGGTTCCCTTTGTAGTAGCATCACGACCCTGTGGGGGGCAGGCTCGGGTCCCTGTGGGTGCAACGTCACGGTGTGGGGAATATATCGCAGTCGGAGCCGAAGTGGGATCGTGGCCCCTTGAGGGCCAGGTTCTGGGGGCGCTGTGTGAGTAACTTTCTTGGATCCCGGTGCATCGAGGTCCAAGCTGGGCTCTGGCTCGAGTTAGCCCCGGTTCCAAGCCCTTCACTTGACCCGGCTCTGAGCCAGGCCCTGGGTGAGCCACTCGTCTGTTTACGTAAACAACCCATCGGCTTTCGCCTGGTCTGAGCAGGAGAGTGTGTGGCTGAGGCAGAGCCGAGCTGCCACGAACAACATGGCCCTCGGGGGTCGGGGTCACACCGGGGCGTTGGCTTGGAGGGGTGGGGGGTGAGGTCTGAGTCTGAGAGGGGGAGGGGGTGGGGGAGGGGGCGGGTGGCCAGCACGGGGGAGGGGAGGGGGCGGGGGAGGGGGCGGGTGAGCGTGCAATGGGGGCGGGTGGCCAGCACGGGGGAGGGGGAGGTCCGCTCGTCGGGGAGGCTGGGATGGCGAGCCAGGCCTCGGCAGCCGGTCGCCATGGCAACGTCGGCGGGCCGCCGCTGCTGCTGCGAGTGATGTAATGGGGTCTGGGGCGCGCGATGACATCACCGCTCGGGGGAGCTCGACTCGCGCCGCTCCTCCCTTGCAGGGTCCTCGCCGCCGTTGCCGTGCAGGGAGTGCGCCAACATTCGCAGCCTCCTCTCCGTGCCACGCGTGTGCGTGTGCCTGTGTGCCTGTGTGCGTGACAACGTGGCTGTATGTGCGTGTTTTAGTCGGGACGGTTAAAACCCTCGAGCCCCGCGAATGTAAATCAGAGAAGGAAAAGAACCACGTCCACGCGGGATTCTCCTCGCCGGTTGCTCGTTGCCGGCGCCGCTATATTTAGATGCCGCGCAAGACGACGACCCTGTCCGGAAGTGGCGGCACAGCTCCGGCACAGCACCGTCGCCGGGAGGCCCGGCGCCCCGGGGGGGCCGCGGTCCCTGAAGCGCCGTCTCATCGCACCGGCACGTAGACGCACGACGGGCGCTCGTCCGTCTGCCCCGTGGGTGTGTCGGGCGGCTTGCGCCAGCGAGCGAGCAAGCGAGCGCCATGGGCAGGCCGCGAGCTACTGCTGGATGTCACGCCCCCAGCGAGTGGTGACTGACTGGTGCTGGGTGGTGACTGACTGGTGCTGGGTGGTGACTGACTAGTGCTGGGTGGTGACTGACTGGTGCTGGGTGGTGACTGACTGGTGCTGGGTGGTGACTGACTGGTGCTGGGTGGTGACTGACTAGTGCTGGGTGGTGACTGACTGGTGCTGGGTGGTGACTGACTAGTGCTGGGTGGTGACTGACTGGTGCTGGGTGGTGACTGACTAGTGCTGGGTGGTGACTGACTAGTGCTAGGTGGTGACTGACTGGTGCTGGGTGGTGACTGACTAGTACTGGGTGGTGACTGACTGGTGCTGGGTGGTGACTGACTAGTGCTGGGTGGTGACTGACTGGTGCTGGGTGGTGACTGACTAGTGCTGGGTGGTGACTGACTAGTACTGGGTGGTGACTGACTAGTGCTGGGTGGTGACTGACTAGTGCTGGGTGGTGACTGACTGGTGCTGGGTGGTGACTGACTCGTGCTGGGTGGTGACTGACTGGTGCTGGGTGGTGACTGACTGGTGCTGGGTGGTGACTGACTGGTGCTGGGTGGTGACTGACTGGTGCTGGGTGGTGACTGACTAGTGCTGGGTGGTGACTGACTGGTGCTGGGTGGTGACTGACTAGTGCTGGGTGGTGACTGACTGGTGCTAGGTGGTGACTGACTGGTGCTGGGTGGTGACTGACTAGTGCTGGGTGGTGACTGACTAGTGCTAGGTGGTGACTGACTGGTGCTGGGTGGTGACTGACTAGTGCTGGGTGGTGACTGGTGCTAGGTGGTGACTGACTAGTGCTGGGTGGTGACTGACTAGTGCTGGGTGGTGACTGACTAGTGCTGGGTGGTGACTGACTGGTGCTGGGTGGTGACTGACTGGTGCTGGGTGGTGACTGACTGGTGCTAGGTGGTGACTGACTAGTGCTGGGTGGTGACTGACTGGTGCTGGGTGGTGACTGACTGGTGCTGGGTGGTGACTGACTAGTGCTGGGTGGTGACTGACTGGTGCTGGGTGGTGACTGACTGGTGCTGGGTGGTGACTGACTAGTGCTAGGTGGTGACTGACTGGTGCTGGGTGGTGACTGACTAGTGCTGGGTGGTGACTGACTGGTGCTAGGTGGTGACTGACTGGTGCTGGGTGGTGACTGACTAGTGCTGGGTGGTGACTGACTAGTGCTAGGTGGTGACTGACTGGTGCTGGGTGGTGACTGACTAGTGCTGGGTGGTGACTGGTGCTAGGTGGTGACTGACTAGTGCTGGGTGGTGACTGACTAGTGCTGGGTGGTGACTGACTAGTGCTGGGTGGTGACTGACTGGTGCTGGGTGGTGACTGACTGGTGCTGGGTGGTGACTGACTGGTGCTAGGTGGTGACTGACTAGTGCTGGGTGGTGACTGACTGGTGCTGGGTGGTGACTGACTGGTGCTGGGTGGTGACTGACTGGTGCTGGGTGGTGACTGACTAGTGCTGGGTGGTGACTGACTGGTGCTGGGTGGTGACTGACTGGTGCTGGGTGGTGACTGACTGGTGCTGGGTGGTGACTGACTGGTGCTGGGTGGTGACTGACTAGTACTGGGTGGTGACTGACTGGTGCTGGGTGGTGACTGACTAGTGCTGGGTGGTGACTGACTGGTGCTGGGTGGTGACTGACTAGTGCTGGGTGGTGACTGACTAGTGCTGGGTGGTGACTGACTAGTGCTGGGTGGTGACTGACTGGTGCTGGGTGGTGACTGACTGGTGCTGGGTGGTGACTGACTCGTGCTGGGTGGTGACTGACTAGTGCTGGGTGGTGACTGACTGGTGCTGGGTGGTGACTGACTAGTGCTGGGTGGTGACTGACTGGTGCTAGGTGGTGACTGACTGGTGCTGGGTGGTGACTGACTAGTGCTGGGTGGTGACTGACTGGTGCTGGGTGGTGACTGACTGGTGCTGGGTGGTGACTGACTGGTGCTAGGTGGTGACTGACTAGTGCTGGGTGGTGACTGACTGGTGCTGGGTGGTGACTGACTGGTGCTGGGTGGTGACTGACTGGTGCTGGGTGGTGACTGACTAGTGCTGGGTGGTGACTGACTGGTGCTGGGTGGTGACTGACTGGTGCTGGGTGGTGACTGACTAGTGCTGGGTGGTGACTGACTGGTGCTGGGTGGTGACTGACTGGTGCTGGGTGGTGACTGACTGGTGCTAGGTGGTGACTGACTGGTGCTGGGTGGTGACTGACTGGTGCTGGGTGGTGACTGACTGGTGCTAGGTGGTGACTGACTAGTGCTGGGTGGTGACTGACTGGTGCTGGGTGGTGACTGACTGGTGCTGGGTGGTGACTGACTGGTGCTGGGTGGTGACTGACTAGTGCTGGGTGGTGACTGACTGGTGCTGGGTGGTGACTGACTGGTGCTGGGTGGTGACTGACTGGTGCTGGGTGGTGACTGACTGGTGCTGGGTGGTGACTGACTGGTGCTGGGTGGTGACTGACTAGTGCTGGGTGGTGATTGACTGGTGCTGGGTGGTGACTGACTAGTGCTGGGTGGTGACTGACTGGTGATGGGTGGTGATTGACTGGTGCTGGGTGGTGACTGACTAGTGCTGGGTGGTGACTGACTGGTGCTGGGTGGTGACTGACTGGTGCTGGGTGGTGACTGACTAGTGCTGGGTGGTGACTGACTGGTGCTGGGTGGTGACTGACTAGTGCTGGGTGGTGACTGACTGGTGCTGGGTGGTGACTGACTAGTGCTGGGTGGTGACTGACTGGTGCTGGGTGGTGACTGACTAGTGCTGGGTGGTGACTGACTAGTGCTGGGTGGTGACTGACTGGTGCTGGGTGGTGACTGACTAGTACTGGGTGGTGACTGACTAGTGCTGGGTGGTGACTGACTGGTGCTGGGTGGTGACTGACTAGTGCTGGGTGGTGACTGACTAGTGCTGGGTGGTGACTGACTAGTGCTGGGTGGTGACTGACTGGTGCTGGATGGTGACTGACTGGTGCTGGGTGGTGACTGACTAGTGCTGGGTGGTGACTGACTAGTGCTGGGTGGTGACTGACTAGTGCTGAGTACTGGGTGTAGGTTGACTAGTGTTGGTGCTGGGTGGTGACTGACTAGTGCTGGTGCTGGGTCCAGGCTGTGTAGTGTTGCATGCCGGGTGCAGGTTGTTTACAGCTGGGTGTGGTCTGCCTGGAGCCGGCTGCAGGGTGCAGTTCGTCGCGCACTGGGTGCAGGTTGCTGCTCCTGTCTGGTGCTTGGGTACGGGGAATGCGCTCTGCTCGTTGCCGGGTGCGGGGGGGGGGGTCTCTCGCTCCGGGTGCGCTCAGCCGAGGGCTCGCAAGGTGAATTTGGAGTTTTGGGCGCCTCCTGAGACGGTGGCGCCGGCTCGCCGTGGATCCCACCGACCGGGCCGCCGCAGCGTCGCCCCTAGACGCTCGCCAACCACGCTGCCTCGGTTGCGGCCGTGAGCCGTCGGGGGTCGGAGCGTGCTCCCCGGTTGAGCCGGGGTGGCGGCCCGCCGCCGGCCTGCCGTCGGTCGCCCCGCGCCGTGGGAACGCACGCGAGGTCGCGCCGTGGGAACGCACGCGAGGTCGCGGCGAGACGGCGGCGGGACCGGCGGCGGGGCGGCGCCCGACGGCTCGGTTCCCGCGCGTGCGCCGCGCGGCCGTTGGCGCCGGCGCCGGGGCACGGAGGCTTGGAGGCTCCCGGCGTCCGTCCGCACGTGGGTAGCGAAGTGGACGACGGGTCTGGCCCGGTGACGGAGAAGTCGCCGCCGTGTCAATGCAGGGTACCACGGTAACCGCTCGTCGCGGAGGTTCGCGGTCGGAATCCGACGGGCAGTCTTGATTAATACTGCCGGTGTGTTCAACGTAAAGATACTGTGCGTCGCCTGCTCACGCGGTGGACGTTAAAGATCTCGTGAAGTAATTTGATCGAGTAGGTCGCTGCTGGCGCGCACGGTCCACGTGCTGAGTCACCTGTTTCCGCTTAGGGACAGCTGCCACCGGGGGTGCTCTTTCAGTGTGGAGACGTGACGCGAGTCGCTTGTCATGTGTGAAGCGCTCTGAACCGCCCAGCATAAAGCAGGGCGGCTCTGTCAAACTCAACTCCGTTTCATTGTCACACGGAGGAGGAAATAACTTGCGTTAACATTGCCAGGTCTTTATTCGCATGAAGGGTCTCTGCCCGTACTGTGTGGGTCTTTGTGGTTGATTTACCATACTTCACCACGCTCGTCAGCACAGCTCAGAGAAGAGGGGGCAGGAGGGTGGGCAGGACTGGCCAGGAGTGAGCAGGAGATAGATTGAGAGTTGTGGTGATGGCCATGAAGGTGATGGTGGTGATGGTGTTGAGGAATGTGGAGGTGGCCACCTGGGTGTATGTCCACTGTATGTAATTCATTCCTATCGGAGGCCACAACGGTTATATCCTCAGCGAATCCGAGATGATGTTATTACGTATCCCTTGGTTTCCTCCAATTATCAGAAGACATCTTCGAGCGTCTTGCCGCGAAGCGTCCATTTGTTGGTCGTCTCTCGTGCTGCGATTCCGGTGTGCCGTCCCTAAGCGAGTGTTCACATCCTGCATCTTGCTCTGTCCGGGCATCGATTTGTGTTGGACGACTGCGTTGATTTCCTCTCGGCAAAATTGCCTCTTCATAGCCATCAAAGGCCGGGCACAGTGGTAACTAATAACCGAATAGAACTCTGTGTGCAAAGGTCAATGCTGTCGTGGGGTCATGGTCGCGGGCTCTGCCTCGGAGCGGCGGTTGAAACGACGGTCAAGTTCCTGAGGTCCACTCCAACCTCCAGCCAGACAACGTGTCTGGACCTTCTGCCAGCAGTGGCACGAGTGAGCAGTTGCAGGGCTGCGCCTTTACCTCTTTTTTTATGATCACATGGTCACTTATTCTTACGGTTCCACGTATTTACCCAGGAAAGACTCAAGACTCTCATGAGGGTCCTCCCATGTTTGACAGTCGGGCGATGTTGCTGCTGCTGATCCCAAATGAGTCGTGTACAGCAAATTTCTTAGCATGGGGAAGTTTGACCGATGCCAAAACCATTGTGTGGGTTTTTTTTTGCTTTGGGAGGAAACCAGAGATCCCCAAAGAAACCAAAGCAGAACAGGGGAGAACATACAACCTCCATGTGTCAATCAAACCCCCCAGGTGCTTCTTGCTGAGGCACCAATGCACCGCCACCCTTGCCTTGTACTCGCCAAGATCAGAAGAATGATCTTCTGAAGGGAGTCCATCACTCCTCCTCACTCCTCCTCACCCTTGCTTGCCCAGACGTCCAAGGATGACCTTCTGCAGACGGATTTTGAGGGCACGCTGAAGTTCTTCCGGGTGCAGCTGCCCAAGCGCTACCGCTCGGAGGAGAACGCACGCAAGCTCATGGAGCTGGCCTGCAGCATGAAGGTCTGTTTCTCCCCCCCCACCGCCGCCGCCCCTGCTGCACAGTTGACCCTCCCCCCACCCTCCCCGCCGGCAGTGCTGCCCCCTGGGTGGTGGAGTCGTCACGGTGGCCTGCAGCTTGTAAGCGCGCCGGGGCATCATCCGTGCTCCTCACCCCGTTTACAACCCTGGGCCAGCGGTGCAAACTCCACGCTCCTATGGCGGGGCGAGGCTATCCATAGGACAGCTGCTGTTGATGTTTCCCACAAAGTGGCGCTCGTGTTTTTGGCCCCGGTTGGAAGGATGACGATGGGATGAGTCGGCACCCATGAGGCCGTGATTATCGCTGGCTGAGTCACCGCGTGGCCAGATGCGTGTGCCTAGCAACGCGGTCAATAATGATGCCTGCCTCCCATATTTGTCTCTCCACTTGCACACGTGTCTGTTTACACATCCCATCAGCTACACACACAGCCTTCTGGGAGTGCATCTTAGCAGCAGCATTGCTTCAACAATGCAGCGGAACCAATGCTGAAGAAGTGCCTGAAATTTATTGGCAAAGACCCTCTCTAAGAAATGGGTCCTAGTTTTACACAAAACTATAGAATACAGAACACAACATATAATTACTCATCACTTGCGGATAATATTAATCACAGATCAATCACACCTTTCCAAATTGATCTCTTCACGTAAAAATCTAAAAGTGCGTATCGACAGCTCGCCGTTTGTGAGGTCTTCCTCCACTTGGGCGGATCCTGACCTGCACACCAACACACCAACATCGTCGTTGTCAACCGGCGGTGTCTCCTCGTGCCGCTCCAGATCACGCAGAAGAAATTGAAGAAGTTTGAGAAGGAGTACCTGACGATGAGGGAGCAGCAGGCGCAGCAGGAGGACCCCCTGGACAGGCTGGAGGTGGGGGGGCAACGCGTGACATGATCTCACATCCCCTGTTCCCCGTGTCCCCGTGTCCACACGTTCCCTGATGCTCCTGAATCCCCGTTGAATTTCCATAGCTCTGCCTGAAAAACAGTCTCGCTCAATTCGGTTTGAGAAGCGCTTTTAATCGCTCCGTCGATGCAATCACCGCGTCGGCGCACACCTGCCAGTGGGCACGCTCACCCTGGCTGGCGTGGCAACCGGCGAATGCCGCGAGCGTTGCCGTGGCGGTGACACCGCGAGCGTTGCCGTGGCGGTGACACCGCACCGCCGTGGCGGGCCCCGTGTGTGTGCGCAGCGCGACAATCGGCGCCTGCAGGAAGCGAACCTGCGCCTCGAGCAGGAGAACGACGACCTGGCGCACGAGCTGGTCACCAGCAAGATCGCCCTGCGCAACGACCTCGACAACGTGAGCCCCTGCCACGTGCACACGCGCACGCAAAGGTCCCCCGCGTAGCCTACGCAACCTGTTAGGGCAAGGGCTGTTAAGCAAGCGGCACGGTGCACAATTGGGTGGGTGGCCAGCACTATGCATGGCCCCCTTAGTCTTTCTCTCTCTAGTGCCCACGTTGACACACTGCAACTGGTCCTCATTTAAGGCTGTGTCGACCGAGAGGAGGCGGAGGACTGGGTTTGATAATTCCACTGATGTTGGCTGTGGTTGGGTATCAAACTTGGGCTGCCGGGTTAGTAGCGCAGTGCGCTAACAACGCAAGTTGCACACACGTTGGTAAAATTGAGTACCGCTCTGTGGGGAAATCAACAGTGGTTGCCCTCTGGGTAGACTCGCCCATGCCATATGAATGTGGAATGTTCGTCACTGATTGTGTAGGGCTGTCAACAGGAGATCACACTTAACCTTGCTGCATGGCGCACTGCTGCCACTCGCTGCTTCCTGCAGGCAGAGGACAGAGCGGACACGCTGAGCAAGGAGCTTGAGCTCACGCAGCAGAAGCTGCAGGAGGCCGAGGAGGAGAAGAAGCGGCTGGAGGTTGAAGCGTCCCAGGTGAGGAGGTCTCGGCTGGGTCTCTGCCGCATTCCAATATCCACCCACCAAGTCGAAGGCTGAGCTATGGCAGAGTGCGAGCTCGTGGCAGTGCGGCTGGAGAGTAACCAAGTGTGTCTCCTTGTGCCCCTGTGCGTGTCTTCCTGTGCGCCTCCACTTGTCTCCCCGCGTCACCCCGCGTCACCCCGCGTCACCCCGCGTCACCCCGCGTCACCTCGCGCGCTGTCCTGTGCGCTGGTGCCGCAGCTCAAGGAGATGTGTCGCCGGGAGCTCGATAAGACCGAAGCCGAAATGAAGAAGAGCAGCTCCATCATCGCTGACTACAAACAGGTCAGCTCCCGACCCCCCAGAAACTTAATTCGACTGCACAACCAAGTTGGGCCTGTGCCGAGCCAGCCTCAGTGCAGCTCAGGAGGCGCCAGCCGAGCCGTGCCGCTCACATCGCGCACGACGATCGAGTCGAGCCTCGTGTATATGCCGCAGTGAGGCCCGGTCCTCGCAGCGTGCCGACGTAACACGCAGTGAACACATGGGTTAGCCCCACCCCCGGTCATGCTTTGCCTCGAGCCAGATTCAGATGCCTTGCGAGGCCAGTGGCGTATTACGGTTTGGTTCTGGCTCGGCATGGCAAATGGCCGGTGGAAAAACCACCCTTATTGCACATGCGTGCGCGTGATGAGCGTTTGGCGCCCGTGCCGAGTGGCTGTGACTCGGCCGTCTCTGTAGATCTGCTCCCAGCTGAGCACGCGGCTGGAGAAGCAGCAAGCGGCGAACAAGGAGGAGCTGGAGCTCGTGAGGGTAAGCGCAGGAGCTCGTGTTTCACTTCCACAATCAAATCCACGGAGCCATTCCCAATCCGCCACCACATCACAAACACCACCATCGGGAGCACATCCATTCACCGACAGTTTCGGTGCAGCAGCAGCGCACGATTGTGGCAGCGAGGTCTGTGGTCGGCTGTGATCAATGCCACCCGTTGTTCGGTGGAGCGGTAGCGCAGCAGCTGGCGCACCGCGCTATGAACCTGGAGGCCCGAGTTCGCTTCCCAGCAATGGCTAATCTCGGCGATGATTTTCAGAACCGACCCTAGGTCTACTCGGCCTTCAGCGAGTACCTGGCGCGATGTGCAGACATCGGCACCGGGAAGACAAAGGCGGCAGGTCCGACCACACCACCCCCACGTGCGCCGAGTGGGCCTCCATAACCGCCACCCGCTAACGGCACTTGCTGCAACGGAGCGTTGAAGGCTGCACGTGGTATCTCTGTGCGAGTGCCTGTCTGTGCCGGCGTCCCGCGTGGCAGGGAGCGATGGCCGGCTGCGAGCAGTGCCGCCAGCTGTTTGGCGAGGACGGCCGTCTCTGTGCCGCGGCGGCGGGCGCCGGGGCGGCCGGCGGAGGGCGCGACCCCGACGAGGAGAAGGAGACGCTGAGGACGCAGCTGCGCGAGATGGAGCTGGAGCTCGCGCAGACCAAGCTCAAGCTCGTGGAGGCCGAGTGCCGGATCCAGGTGCGTGCCCGAGTCGGCACCCCTGCGTGCCGCGTGGCGATCGTGGTGTGTGATGCCGCGTGTGTGCGCGTGCGTGTACGCGTGTGTGCGCGTGCGTGTACGCTTCGGTGTCTTTGTATCACCCTGTATCAACATATCTGTCTATTTCCCTGTCTGTTCATGACCCCTTGTGACTCCCTGCATCTCCACGCGTGTCATCTCATTGCAGGACGTGGAGCATCAGCTGGGCGTGGCCATCAATGAGGTGCAGGCATCACGCAACACCTGGTTCAACCGCACGCTCAGCTCCATCAAGACGGCCACAGGGAGCCAGGGCAAGGAGACTGTCTGAGGCCACGGTGGGGCCTGCTGGTGTCACCACGGGGAGACCCGGTGGGGTGGGGGGGGGGGGGAAAGGGGGGGGGGAAGCTTCCGGGGTGGGGCACACCACCAGCTCGGGCTGCGGACGGCGGAGCGTTTTAGTTGGGGAGGGTGCGGGGTCCGCTCGGGGCTCCACCACTGACCCTCGGAGCCTCGGAGCGGGGACACTTAGTTCGGGGGGGGGGGGGGGGGGCTTGCAATACCGCAGGGGGTGCTGAGGGGATCAAAGATCCCTGCGCGGTGCCCCGGGGCCACCGCGTGCGGCAGGGGCCGACACTACACGAGCACGGAGGAGCGAGCACGACTCTCGTTTCCCATTCACCCATCCCGCTTCCTCTAGCACCTAATCCACGTGTAAAGTTCCCACTCGTATTTAACGATTAGTGTTTTTATTATTTACACACATTGTATCTTTTCTCTTGTTGGCGGTCCGTTCGCTCTGCTCACGCGCGTCCGTCACGGGGTCGTCAGATAGCGGTCAAGCGGTCGGTCGGTGGGCGAGTTGCGGGTGGATGAGGAAGCGGAGCGAGCGACTTACGGGGAATCAAAAGCGCACGAGTCGTCCCGGGGCAGGCGCACGCAGCTCGCGCCTGCCCCCACGAGAAGTTCGCGCCAAAACGACGCCGTCGCGTGGAACGACGTCGACGCGTCGCACCCCATGAAGCCGCGCCCGGCCCTCGTCACCGGGCACGGGCGAGGGCGCGAGCGAGGGCGCGATTTAAATTTGCGGTCGCGGCCATGGCGCTGGCGAGCGGCGCCGGCGAGCGGCACCGCCGCGGCGGTCTGCCCGGCGCCGACGAGCCGGTGCCAACGGCCTGCGACACGCACGTGGGACGTCGCGGGCGACTTCGTGCCGGTGAAGGGGGGGGTGGTGGAGTGACCCTGCCAGCCCCTCCCCCCGTTTGGGGTACGTGGGCATTCCCGGGCCCCTCCCTCTTCCCGCTCGCGATGACGGCGCGCGTCCCCCGGGCACCCCTCCTCGGTCTGCCGGGTTTGCCGAGCCGTGCCGCGACGGGGGGCCGCCCGACGTGCCGTCGAAGTTGCCGCGTGGCGGTCGGCGGAGCCGCTCTCCCGGCTGCTCCGGTCGAGCCTCGTCGACGCCGAATGGACCCCTGGGTAACACGAACCCCGTTTCTTGGTCTATCTTTGGTAACTTTTAGCGAAATCTAGAGAGAGCTGGAATGTCATGGGAAAGCGCGACATTCCACTTGATTCTTTGCGTCTTGATATTTCTGTGTGAACGTCGCAGCTCGTGGTAAATTGTTGCCGACTCGGACAGAGGGTTCCAAAATGTGCGGAGCGATTGCTGTGCCTCTTGCGAGTGCGGGTTCGTGCAGGGGGTGAAGCTATGCATCCGATCGACGAGTTAGTATCGAGATTATTAAGCACACGATAACGTTCTCCAATCATAAAATCTGTAAATGACGAGAAGACGCCAATCCTAACAGAATCGGCGTGCAGGCTGCTGCAAAACCATCCACTTCAAACGACACCACCGCAGAGACGTGCAAAAAGCAGTGAGCCTTGAACCATCAGCAGTTCCTGAAGAACTGAATTGTGGTCCTAACCAATTTTGAAGGGGTCCCAACTTATATATGTCTATGCAGTACATAGAGTTCCCAGAGGTAGACTTTGCAGCAGTGAACATCAGTTACTATACTGTGCTGATGAGTCCTAACACGGATGAAACCGGTTCACCACGGTTTTCTCACTGTATCGCTGCTGTCAGTTGGTCTCACATTTGCTCAAATTAGTTTTGCTGGTGACCCAAGGCAAGAAAGGCCCACAGTGCAGTTCTTCAGGAACTGCTGATGGGTGTTTTTGCGTAATGCAGAGAGGCCGCGGATGCCCCTGTGGGGGCGACACTCGGCTCACAGGCGTGCCAGGCGGCGGCCCGTTCCGTCTGCCCGTGGGGAATGTGTGCACAGGGCCCCCGCGTATTTGGGGACCGCTACAAAGCGTCTGTGTGCGTGCCTCGGTGTTTCTGCTGTGGCTCAGTGTCTGTATCATTTCTGTGTATCTCCATATTATCAGTGTTTCCTTTCAGTCTCGTGTCTTTCGGTGTCTGTTTTTGTGCCTCAATGTCTATATTCTGTCTCTGTGCATCACTGTCTAAGTGTCTATCCATGTCTGTGGCTTTATTTCTCGAGCTCTCTGTCTCTGTGCGCTTCTCTCTTTATGCCCGCGTGTCTCTCCCCGTGTCACTGTCTCAAGGCCCCCCTCGTTTCACCCATCTGCACAGCCCCCTCAGCCTTACCACACTTCGTGTTGTGACATCTCTGGGGGGTCGGGAAGGAACGGGACATGTTCTAGCAGCTGCTGTTAAACTCGGCAACGCACCTGTCTGTGTTGACCAATCATCAGGGTAGGGATGATGCAGAGCCGGGGGTGGCATAAATACCCTCCTCGAAGGGCAGTTGCGGGATGGCATGGACAGTCGCAGGGGGCAAGGCCTCAGTGGTAGACCAGTGCAGCTCGGGCAGTCACGTTTGGGCGCAGTGTGTTCTGTCTGAGCAGGTGGTGGTTCAAGAGACCCGGGTGAGAGACTCATTCGCAAGTGACCGGGGCAGTCACAAGGGGCAGTGTTGCGGCTGCACTGGATCCTGAGGCGCCCAGATAGCACCAAATAAAAGCCTGGGGGGGGGGGGGGGGAGTGCCGACCAGGCTACGATATTGCACAGGGGGCATGCGCGGTCACGCAGGGCACAGACAGTTTCGAGGGACATGAACAATCGCACGGATCCTGGTAGTCACGGGGGCAATGGTCACAAGGCCATGGGGCTGCCAAGGAAAGCATTGGGTGGTCACGAGGTGCAAGCGTTTGGCCGAGGGCAATAAGGGCACGGGCAATAAGGGCACGGGCAGTCATGGAGGAGGCATTGGCAGTCACGGCTGGTGGTGTACCTGCCTGTCCGTGAGTCGTGGATTTGTGAGCGATGTGGGATGCGCGCCATCGTCACCACCATCAATATGATGAGCGTCACCACCATCAATATGATGAGCGTCACCATCATAACACTGGCCTGGTGACGAGGGCGGTCCAGCACTCGCAGCAGCCGTGTACATAGTGTCGAGTCGAGCAGTGACGGCGATGATGGTCACATTGACGTTAATAAAATAAGGCATGTGGACGTGTTGCTCCTTTGCCTCGTTTGATGATACACACAGTTGCAGAGCACAGACCCAAACACGTCAAGCGGGCAGCAACAAATAGCACGACGAAATATGTGATCAGAGATTGCAACACGTTTCCTGAATAGAGCAGCAATGTTATTGTGGTAAGAGCTTGTGGGGAAAGATGGGAGGGAATTGCTAAGTTCAGCAGAGAGAGAAGCATTTTAGTCACAGTGCAACTTAGACCGCACACAAGAAGATCTAGCGCACAAAAAGATCTCACGGACAAGAAGATCTCACGGACAAGAAGATCTCACGGACATCGACGACGGAGGGGCAGTGACGGTCCCGGTCCTTGGTATAGACAGAAGGTGGCGAGTCTCGACCTGTGATGATGCAGTGTGGTGGGCGAATGATGAGTGGATGATTCTGTAAGTTACTGAGTGGGTGATTCTGTAAGTTAGTGAGTGGGTGATTCTGTAAGTTAGTGAGTGATGAGTGGGTGATTCTGTAAGTAAGTTAGTGAGTGATTCTGTAAGTTAGTGATGAGTGGGTGATTCTGTAAGTTAGTGAGTGATGAGTGGGTGATTCTGTAAGTTAGTGAGTGATGAGTGGGTGATTCTGTGAGTGATGAGTGGGTGATTCTGTAAGTTAGTGGGTGATTCTGTAAATTAGTGAGTGGGTGGGTGAGAGTGCGTTTGTGACCTGCAGTGCAGTGTCTGAACACAGTACGGATGAGACGAAACTGTCTGGTAGAGCCCCTCCACATGGTTCACAGGAACAGACACCATGGTAGTGAGTCGGCAAGTGCTGGCTCATCGCGTGCCTTCTTCACACGTGGACACGGCGTCTTTCGATGCACGCTGACCCATCATTGTTTGTGGGGGTCGGATTATCGTCAACGTTTTGCTGCTCCTCCGTCGAAGGAGCGCGATCACAGCGGTCCACTGCGTGGTCCGCAGTTCAAGTTCATTTATTAGGTTTCGCACTGTGAGCCATTCGGCTCTTGAATGGGGTGCAAACGCAACAAACAAAAAAACTAAAACATGAACAAGAAAACATCTTAAAGTGACTATGTGCAAACAGAAAATCCAAGAAAAGACAGCAAAATATTGCAGAAAAAGCACCGCACACCAACACTGTGTGCACAAATCCCAGTGGGATGCAAGTCAAACAACAACAACCACAAGACAACTTAGATTAAGGCCATCAGTCTAACTCTGTACTACAACAAACAAACATGGCCAAACCCAAAAAAGTTTCGAAAGTCACCAAAATAAAGCCATGAAAGCAATGAAACAGTGACCATAGGAACTGTGACCGAATTTTCACAATAAACGTGAACAACATGTACCACATGTACTCCATGTACCACCAAACCCTGCAGCCATATCTGGCTGCAGTGTGGGAAGCATGCAGAGGGTCGCGCCTCGTCTCGAAGTCTTCGACGGCGCTGTTTGTTGCTCGCCGCTCGGCGCCGTCGGCCTCTGCGTGACCCCGCCCGTCAGCTGCGTGACCCCCGCCCGTCAGCTGCGCGAGTGATGCGCCCGGGCGCAGCACCCGGCGGAGGGATTCGTGACGCGGCGCGCGCGTCCGCGGAGGGGAAAGAGTGCGGCGCTCTGTGCTGCTCCCCCACCTCTTCAACATCGTCACCGACATCATCGACATCGTCGACGTCGTCGTCGTCGTGGTGGTCGTCGTCACCGCCATCGCCGTCCGTTACCGCGGGGTTCGGAGTGAAACCGCGGGAGGGAGAGGCTCGCAGTTTGAATGTCGGAGAAGATGGCGAGGCGAGGCGGAGGAGGCCCGGGCGGGCGCAACATCATCACCATCATCACTAATACATCGCCACCATCATCATTAACATCACCACCACCATCACCATCATCACTAATACATCACCACCATCATTAACATCACCACCATCATCACTAATACATCACAATCATCACTAACATCACCACCATCACCATCATCACTAATACATCGCCACCATCATTAACATCACCACCATCATCACTAATACATCACAATCATCACTAACATCACCACCATCACCATCATCACTAATACATCACCACCATCATCACTAACATCAGTAACACACCCTCATCATCACTGATATCACTAACCTAACACACCACCATCATCACTAACATCATCACTAACATCACCATCATCACTAACATCAGTAACATCACCACCATCATCACTAACATCAGTAACTCATCATCATCACTGACATCGCCGTCGTCACCAACTCATCACCATCATCTCGCTCCTCATCGCCTCCCCTCTCCTGCCTCGTCATCCGGTGCCCTCGTCATCCAGGGAGCCCAGGTGAGGCCAGGTGAGCCCAGGTGAGGCCGTGCTGACCCCCTTTCACCGAGTGACCCCCCCCCCCTGCGGAGCGAGGCAGGGGCAGTCCGCGTGCTCTACACGCCCCGCCAGACACGCGGCGGTGCGTGGCTTGAGGTGGAACTCTGCGCAGTTCTCGACACTCGGTGTGTCATCAGCAGGCCGCCTCGTGACCATGTGGGTGCTGAGCGCCTCTGAATTGTTCCACGGGGATGGTGGCCCCCCCGCTAGTTAGCACGGGAGATCCGTTGTGTGTGTGAGCACAGCCGCGACACAAACTTACGGCATCGACATTGCAGAGTACGGGTTGGGGGGGGGGGGGTCCTCAAGGACTAGTGCACAGCGAAGAGACGCGGCCTCGACCGGCATCAGCCACCAGCAGCGGACTCGGGCCGCCATCCTCGCAGCAGCGGCTGGTGGTTGGCCATCGGACAAAGGCACCGCGCGCTTTCGGATGCGCTTCTGCGGCCGTCTGGAACGCTCTTCCAATGTTCTATATGCCCTTTTAAATCTGAATTGGAAACTCATTTCTTGAGAACTGCTTTTTGTGTTTCGTTCTCGTTGAACACGAGAACGAAACAACCCAGTGCAAACCATGTGAGAGCAATAGGCGACAGCAAGGATGTTGGTTCAATATCGACACAGACGGGGAGTGAAGGGAGGCAAGCCCACGCCAAGGGTGTTCTAGCAACGCGGAGATCTGAGGTTCGTGATGCTGTTCATGTTAGCAGTGGTGTTGCTGTGATGGTTTTAATGTCGATGCTAATAGTGATAGTGTTGATGCGATAGTGATGTGGTCGCAGTGTTGTTATGATTATTACGCAGATTGTTTACCCAGGAAAGCCTCACGGAGTCACAGTAACTCCTCTTTCTCAGGAGGGTCCTGCCACATTTGTGAAGTAGGGGGCCATGTTGCTGCTGCTGTGTGTCATCCCAATTGAGTAATGCACAAGTACATATTCAGCACTGGGATGTTACACTGTGTTGGAACATACAAACTCGACTCGCATTCACTCACCCTCGCATTCACTCAATCTCACAGACTCTCACTGTGCAGAACAGGGGGAGAAGATACATTCCAGAAAAAGCGTCCGATTTGGGAATTGAACCGGGGCCCTTATTGCTGTGAGAGGCACGGGTGTCACCACTGCACCGCCACCCTGTTGCCTGCTGCACGATTATTTGAGGTTTGTTAACATTGCTTGTGTCGAGCTCCCACTGAATTATTCTTTGGGCCCACTCTTTAAACACGTTCACGCTACAGGCCTGCCGAGTGGACACAGCGCACAGAGGTTTCACGAGCCGCAGACGCCAACATCGCCAACGTTGGCTGTGCCGCCGCGCGTTTCCATCCCTCCCTGTAGGCCGACCAGCGAATTCCCGGAAAAAACCCAGCGGCCACCGCTTGCCCACGCGCCCGCATCTCCGTCGACCGGCATCACGTCATGCAGAGGAGCCACGTGGAGCCGGACGGTGCCCGAGGTGACGGCGAGGCCACCGACGGCCCGGGTGACGGCCCGGGTGACGGCCGTGCTCGCGGGGAGCAGCGGGAGAAGCGTGGCCATGGCGAGACAGAACGGGGGAACGCAGCTGTCGACGTTGACGACCGTGTCGCCGATCAATCGGCCATGATGGACCGGGTTGAGACGCAAGGCACGGGGGATGAGGAGGAAGAGGGGGTCGTGGGGGACGAGGTTGGAATGGGGGGCGAGGGGGGCATGGAGGATGAGGGGATAATGGGGGGTGAGGGGGGCGAGGGGGGCATGGAGGACGAGGGAGGAGTGGGGGACGAGGGGGGAGTGGGGGATGAAGGGGTCATGGGGGACGAGGGTGGAGTAGGGGAAGAGGGTGGAGTGGGGGGCGTGGGGGATGAGGGGATAATGGGGGGTGAGGGGGGCATGGAGGACGAGGGGGTCGTGGGGGACGAGTTGGGTGTAGGAAATGCGGGGGATGAGGTCTTCGTGGGAGCCGTGGGGGATGAGATGTGCGTGGGAGATATGGAGGGTGTGGGGGACGAAGGAGGAATGGATGACGAGGGGGGCATGAGGAATGAAGTGTGTGTGGGAGACGAGAGGGGTATGGTGGACGAGAGAGGCGAGGGGGCAATTGGCGACGAGGTGGGTGTGGAAAACGTGGGCGGTGTGGAGGATGAGGTGGACGATGGGATGAGGTGGACGAAGGGAACCTGGTGGAAGAGGTGGAATCCTTTTGTGGAGACGGTCGGCGACTGTGATAATGCGGCCGCGGTGACGACGTTGGTGAGCGCCCCCACCTGCGACGTGGTGACGGAGCGGCCGGGCCGCTCTGTGGAGCTCGCGGCCCTTCCTCCGCACGAGGTCGCCGTGCCGGGTAACGCCGAGGGCTCGGCCGCCCAGCCCCTGCGGGAAAGCGTCAACGACGTCGTCGGAGCACAGGCGGAGAGCGACACGTCCGAGGATGTCTCGCCGGGCTCCGAGTCGGCACGAGGATTTGCTGCGTCGGCGCCGCTCGTCGGGGAGAACGGCGCGGATGAGGGCGCCGGCTCTCCCCGGGCACGGCGCGAGAGCGAGGTGATCGCGCGGTCCCCCCTGTACCCGCTGGACCTCCTCAAGAGGCTGAACGACGACCGGCTCGGGGAGGCCCGGTTCTGCGACGTCACCATCGCCGTGCAGGACGGGCGCTTCCCGGCGCACCGCGCCGTGTTGGCCATGGCGAGCTCGTACCTCGGCTCGCTGCTGCAGCACCATTGCAGCCGTGCCACCGTCCGCCTGGGTAAGGCGGGCGCCGGCGAGGAGGAGGCGCCGACGACGATGGGCGTGGAAAGTGTGACGTCGCCCGCATTTGCGTGTCTCATGGAGTTCCTCTACACCGCCGAGTTCCGGCTGCAGTCGAGCGACGTCTCAGCCGTTCTGGGCACCGCCAGGGAGCTGCAGATGGAGGAAGCGGTGCGGGTGCTTACCGCGCGGGACGCGGAGCCGGTGCCGCTCGGAGAGCGCCTGGGACACGGCACCGGCGTTGATGGTGGTAGTCCCGCGCAGGCACCGGCGGAACCCGGCACCTCGTCGGGCCGCGACGGCAGCGGGGAGACCGACCACCTGGCAGGGACCAGCCCAGATGACCGGCGCGGTGGCACCGGTGGTGCCGGGCCCGTCGGTGTGGATGCCGGTGACCCGGTCCCGAGCGGCACCGGCTGTGCCACCCGCGGCTACCGGTGTCCCGCGTGTCCCAAACGCTTCACCTACAAGAAATCTTTTGAGAACCACGTACTGCGACATCACCCCGCCGAGCGGACCGAACGGGGCCCATCTGGCGCCAGTGATGGTGGTGTGTTTCTCACTCTGACGCCCGGTGCGACACCCCAGGACAAAGCGACCACCACCGTAGCTCAAACGCGGCGTTCCCAGCGTACCCCGTGCCCCACCACCAAGCGGAAACCGAGTGTTGCCGGCGTCTCTACGGCAACAGAAGAGACGGCGTCGTGGCAACCCCCGTCCTCCTCCTTCTCGGTCTCCTCATCCTGCTCCAACTCCGCGGGGAGGTCCTCGCGGAGGAGCGGGGCGCTGGCGGATTGCGAGAAGAGCGTGGCGCTGCCGAGGAAAAGGCCGTGCCGGGGCGGCGCTGGCACCGCCGACCGGCTCATCGCGCCCTCAGGGCAGTACGAGGAGGACGGCGCCGCCGCCGCCATGGCGACCGACGACCCAGTGGAAAGCGGTTACCACGACGATGCAAAAAACAACATTGTGAGACACGAGGACGAAGCCGCGGCCATGACAATAGCACCGAGTGGAGCCGACGTGAAGCCCGGAGCCGGTGATGATGAGGACAAGAGGGCGGCCACGGTGGAAGACGAGAAGCTCGCGGAGAACGAGGAGGAGCAAGAGGGAGGAGACAGCGACGGTGGCGGTGCCGGGAGCGACGGCACTCGGGGCGCGATCTCGTCCGCCCGCAAGCCCCGGGCGAGGCTCGCGGAGCGGAGGATCCCGGCCGTGCTGGCGCCGTTGCTGCCCACCGGAGGGAAAAGGCTGTTCGAGTGCCCGAGATGCCACAAGGCCTTCGACAGGAAGGGTGAGGATGGAGCCTGAACAACGCGAGGCACGCGGCGTGGTGTCGTGGCATCGCCGATTTGTTTGGGCTGCGGTCGCTGCACGGAGTGTGGGCGTTGAACTGGCGTGGGGTGGCACCGCTGCGTTGCGCTGCTAATTAGCCGGCCACGTGGCTCGGGCAGAGCGAGCTCCTCGCAATTGAAAGGTGGTGTGAGTTCATAAACTGAGTTACCATTTCGTGGGGATTAACAGTGGTTCTATTAATAGACTCGTCTCTGCCATAGGAAAATATAATTTCCACCACTGGCTCTACAGAGCTGTAAACAAGATAGCGCCAATGCCTCATTGCTCACGGGAGCAGGAAAGGACTCTGACGTTTGACAGCTGCATAGGCTTTTGCGCTTGAGGCGCTGTATGGCTCTCCGATGTGGTTTTGGGTTGTGCCGAATGTCGTTAACCACAATGTCAGATGTTTTGCCCCCACGTGCCGGAAGCTTGTTTAGCTCCCAGCGCTGAAATTATTAAGTTCCTGAAGAAGCTTCTAGCATGCGGGGCGAAGCGTCGGACATGGACCCACGGAACAACATGAAAAAAACATGGGCGAGATATTGTGGGGTTACATCGGCAGATTGAAGGTAACGGGAGGAGGCCAGGCCCCAATAAGGATTAAAAGTTTGAAGACGGACGAGTGAACGGGCGGCGGGGCACGGCGGGGCGTGTTGACGGGCGGCGCCGTGTCCCTTGCCAGGGAAGTTCGCGTGCCACGTGCGCACCCACACGGGCGAGAAACCCTTCTCCTGCAAGATGTGTGACCGGCGCTTCGCCTCCAAGTCCAACCTCACGGCGCACGCCAAGCGCCACGGCCGCCGCCTTGGACTCCGGCCGGCTGGCGGGCCCCGGCCGGGCCGGCGGGGCGACAGAGCGACGGCGCCGCGCGGGCCCTCATCGGCACCCGCGGCGGCCGCAAAGGACGAGGGGCCAGAGGAGGCGGACTCCGAACCCGACGCCGATGCCAGGGAGGGACCCCCTCGGTTGCAGTGCCAGGTGAGGGTCGGGGTCCGCGCGAGCCGGTGCAGACGGAGGGGAGATTTGTGCGATTCGCTCGTTAACTTGCCGAGAGCGCCGGTGTAAGTCCAGCCGGTATCTCCTGAAATTACTTGTCAAATGTGTTGACGCTAACGATGGATATAACGTTTGGTAAAATCTCGGCCTCGGCAAAGTAGCTCGGCTTAAGCCTCTTTTCTCCTGGCGTATATCCGAGCCAGAACGGCACAGAGCTCTCGCAGTACCAAGGGTGGTGTTCCATTGGCTGTTTGCCGAGCCGAACCAGAACCAAGCTGTGGAACTGACAGCACGACTGTGGCCTCGCAACACAACATCTGGATTAGTGCCAAGCAGGTCCAGAGGCGAGGCTAATGACCTCGTGAAATACAGGGTCCCGAATATCTCTCTTCTTATTTGGACTATCACTGGCGAAAATTATAGCGATGGCGGTGATGATAATGGTGATGGCGGTGATGATAATGGTGATGGCGGTGATGGTAATGGTGATGGCGGCCATGGTGATGGCGGCGACGGTGAGAGCGGTGATGACGGCGATGGTGCCGGTGGTGCGCTGCCATGCCAGGTCTGTGACAAGTGGTTCCAGCGGCGCGCGCACCTGGAGGAGCACGGCATCCTGCACACGGTGGCGACGCCGTTCCCCTGCGGATTTTGCCCCGAGAGCTTCCGCTCGCGCTTCGCTCGTCTCAAGCACCAGGAGAAGACGCACCTGGGTGAGGGCCGCACTGCCCCAGGTCCCCGCGTGATCCCCCACGTCTCCGTGACTCCTCGTCCGCGTGCCTCTGTCCCCACGCGCAACACGATGTCCATGTGTCCTAGAGTTTCCGTGTCCCCCATATTCCCGTGTGTCCCATGCACAACCCCCTGTCTCTCTGTCCCCCCGCGTTTACGTGCGACGCAACGTTTACCGCGATGATTTCCCAATAAGAAATCGATTCTCAAGTGGCCTGCTTGACCCCCGGGACGAAGGAGAGTTGAGTTTGACCGCAACCATGCGTGCCTGGGGACAGGGCCCTTCCCGTGCAACGTGTGTGGCCGCACATTCAACGACTCGGGCAACCTCAAGCGCCACGTGGACTGCACGCACGGCGGCAAGAAGAAGTGGGCGTGCAACGTGTGCGGCAAGGCCGTGCGAGAGAGGTGTGTGCTGCCCCCACGTAACCACGTGCCCCGCGCCGTGGTGGCGATGAGAACGATATGGAGTTGCGACTGATAGAGAGCCCCCTCTGTTATGCTGGGTGGGGGGGTATCTCAGAGCGCTTTTTCCACGATGCGCGACTTGCATCACATCTCACATCTCGGAGGAGACCCCCCCCGAGTGGTAGCTATCCCTATGCAGCAAAAGATGACTCGGCACCTAGCCTGCAGTGTGGTGAGTCAGTGGATGATTGAGTGATTGGGAAAGTGAGTGAGTGGGCGAGTGAGTGAGTGATTGAGCAGGTGATTCAGTGTGTGAGTGATTGAGCGGGCATTTGAGTGTGTGAGTCTGTGACTGGGTTAACATGTGAGGGTGTGAGTGAGTGTGTGAGCGAGCAAGTTGTTGTGTATGGTGGATGAACACAGTACGCATAAGACGACGTAGTAGACCTGTGAACGTGTAACTGCAGGCTACACAGGGGACCTTTGTTTTTGTGTCGTTTGTCCCCGTGGCCCACAGGACCACCCTCAAGGAACACATGCGCATCCACAGTGGGGAGAAGCCACACCTGTGCAGTGTCTGTGGGCAACGGTTCCGCCACAGCAGCACCTACAGGTGAGGACCTTCAGCTGTAGCCACAGCAGCGCCTACAGGTGAGCGCGCTCACAGCAGTACAAACAGCAGTACACCAGTACAAACAGCAGTACACCAGTACAAACAGCAGTACACCAGTACAAACAGCAGTACAGCAGTAAACCTACAGGTGAGGACCTTCGGCTGTAGGTGTGCTGCAATTGACCGGATAGAGGGAGCTAAACGGGTACGGGATGGGCTGGAGAAGAGATGGGTTGATGTCGTACAGGAGGATGTGGAGCTGACTGGGCTTGCCAAAGACTGATACTAGCTATGTCAAGATTGGCCTCTGTGGAGGAGGCTCGTGAATGTCGCTTACTGAGCAATGCCAGGCTAGGTGCACTTTGAGGCTTCTGGGCGGTTGAAGGCAGCAGTGACCCTCCAGCAAGAACGAAGGGCAGAGAAGCGACACAACAACGATCGCGCTGCTGAGTGGTTAACACACCGCAAATTGGCACAGTTGCGAGCACAGATGGTGTATCTGCTAATCATCTCAGTCATTCAACCCATAACACTGCATCTTCTTCACCCTCCTGACAACGAGCCTTCCACACTTCACGTGCGGCCTGAAAGGGCACTTAGCCTGGCACAAGTGCCATGATGACGTCGCCGTCTTTTAGTGGCGAATGGCGGCTGCTGCTGTTGCATAATGGAGTATTTGTCGTTTGCGGTGTGTGTCGTGTGTGGTGTGTGTCGTTTGCGGTGTGTGCCATGTACCGTGCGGTGTGTGCGGTGTGGTGTGTGTGGTGTGGTGTGTGCCGTGCGGTGTGCAGGCTGCACGTGCGTGTGCACCAGGAGGACCGGCGCTACGAGTGCGAGTCGTGCGGAAAAACCTTCAACCGACAGGACCACCTCTCCAAGCACAAGAAGACTCACTCCGGTGAGTCTTCTTGTGCACCACACCCCACAGCACCACACGCCTGGGTGTGTGCGCGAATCGTCGTGTGAACGGCTGTGTGGGCGACGGGTGTGTATGTTGATGTGTGTGTCTGTGCGGGAAGTGTTAGTGCAACGATTAGCACACTGTCCTATGAACTCAGAAACACGAGGTTGATTCTCGCTCATGGCCAACGCCAGTGACGATTATTTAAAGTGGTCCTGGGCCTCCCCTAGGTTGACTCAGCTCCAAATGAGCCAATGAGGGCCCGATGCATGTGTGATGCCTGTGTGATGCCTGGGTGTGTGTGTGTAGTGTGTGATGCCTGTGTGTGTGTGTGGTGTGTGATGCGTGTGTGTGTGTGTAGTGTGTGATGCCTGTGTGTGTGTGTAGTGTGTGATGCCTGTGTGTGTGTGTAGTGTGTGATGCGCGTGTGTGTGTGTGTGTAGTGTGTGATGCGCGTGTGTGTGTAGTGTGTGATGCGTGTGTGTGTGTAGTGTGTGATGTGTGTGTGTGTGTGTAGTGTGTGATGCGTGTGTGT